>NW_027361788.1:957500-1322500 GCF_039654945.1 Dendrobates tinctorius | reverse complement strand
AGGGAGCGATGTAAACATGGTGCTCACTGGCTATCATGATCTGTCACGTAACTTTGGAGTGCAAAAGACAGAAGCCACAGGCCGTAGGTGATTCTATTTGATTGGCATGAGAGGGCACATTTTGAAATGTGCGCCGGAATGTCACACGTTTGTGAGTAGGAAAACTGTGAAAGCTGATGATAAACCACCACTGCATGTAATTGTGAGTCGACGTCCATAAGAAATGGAAGCCACTGATCATCTGGAGCTAGAGCCCGGCCAGCAGGACAGGGCATAGCTACATCTTAACCATCATCTTTCAGTTCAATCAATTTGTAGTGGCAGTCCCAGTGAAGGATTTGACAGGCCAGACTACAAAGCGGAGGAGCAGGGAGAGGTAAACATTGCAAATGCTGGGGCCCTGCCCAAGCAAGGGGGGCACAGTCGTGGGCGTCGGTACTGGCACTGGGCCCCTCATAGTACGGCGGTGTGTCTGACGGCGGGTGTGCACCACCACTGTCAGAGACACTTGATTGCACTATGAGGGACCCTATGCCAGTGCCCGCGCCCAAGAGTCGGCCTACCCACCTGTCCAGGGCAACGGCACTCGCACGGTTTTGTGCTCTAGGTGGTGACCTCGGCTATGGGGGGGGGCGCCCACTTAGGGAGGTTTACAAAGTGGCATATGTAGATGTGGGTCATTCAGCTGCTGCAAAAGGCGAAATAGGTCAAGTTCGCGGAATAGGAGGAGGACCAAAGCAAGCCTTTTTTCTGGCAACCTATGTGTCATCAAGGGAAGGTGGGACAAAATCCTTGGAAACCCATGCATGGTTCATTTTAATGAAGGTTAGATCATCCAAATTTTGGGTTGACAGACGGGTCCTTTTTTCTGTCAGGATTGATCCAGCTGCACTGAAGACTCTTTCCGATAGCACACTTGCAGCTGGGCAAGCGAGCTCCTGTAAGGCATATTGTGCCAATTCAGGCCAGGTGTCCAGTTTAACGGCCCAATAGTCAAAGGGGAATGACCTGTGCGGGAGAACATCAATATGGGAGGAAAAGTAGTTGTTAACCATAGTTGACAACTGCTGTCTCCTGTCACTTTCCATCGATGCAGTATTACCAGTTGTGTGAGCGGTCCGTGAAAAATCAGTCCACAACATTGTCATGAAACCCCTGTCTCCAACGCCACTTCTGCTGTGTACACCACGAACACCTCTGCCAAGCTGCCCCCGGCCCGTACGGCTCGTGTGAGAACCATCACCGCTGCTGTGTGCTGGGAATGCCTCAACCAACCGGTTAACCAGAGTTGCTTGTTTAGTAGCCAATATTAGGTCAAGGTTCTCCTGTGGCATGATGTTTTGTAATTTGCCTTCATAGCGTGGATCCAGGATGCTGGCCAACCAGCAGTCATCATCGTTCATTATTTTGGCAATGCGTGGGTCCCTTTTTAGGATCTGCAAGGCATAATCTGACATGTGGGCCAATGTTCCCAGTGTCAATGATGCACTGCGAGTGCTGGGTGGAGGAGCACTTTCTGGCAAATCCACATCCCACCAGTCACGCACAAACCCTGTACCAGACCTTGCCACGCCAACATTTTCACTTGCCCCACGAGATGCATCCTCCTCCCCTAAGTAATCATACCCATCATCATCCTCCTCCTCCTCTTCTTCCTCCACCTCGTCCAGGAGAGGTCCCTGAGCAGACAATGGCTGAATGTCATCAAGGATTCCCTCCACCTCTTCCTCCTCGTCAACATTGGCTGCAGACGCCTGCTCCTTAAGGTGCGTCAAAGTTTGCATGAGCAGACGCATAAGTGGGATGCTCATGCATAGGATGGCGTCGTCTGCGCTTACCAGCCGTGTGCATTCCTCAAAACACTGAAGGACTTTACAGAGGTCTTTCAGCTTCGACCACTGCACACCTGTCAACTCCATGTCTGCTCTCAAAGTGCCTGGCTGTGTATCCTCCCACAAATGCATTATGGCCTGCCTCTGCTCGCACAGCCGCTCAACCATGTGCAGGGTGGAGTTCCACCTTGTTGCAATGTCGATAATGAGGCGGTGGTTGGGAAGGTGGAGCAATTGCTGCAGCTTCTGCATACGAGTGGAGTGTACAGGCGACCGGCGGATGTGCGCGCACAGTCTTCGCACCTTCTGGAGCAGGGCTGTTAACTCCGGATAATTATTGAGGAAGCACTGCACCACCAGGTTCAAGATGTGAGCCAAGCAAGGTATGTGGCTGAGTTTTGAAAGGGCTATGGCTGCCACAAAATTACGGCCGCTATCACTAACTACCTTGCCTGCCTCAAGATGTACTCTGCCCAGCCATGACTCAGTTTGTCGCTGAAAGTACTCGGCCAGCACCTCGGCGGTGTGTCTGTCGCCCAAACACATCATCTGCAACACAGCCTGCTGACACTTTCCACTAGCTGCTCGATAGGGGGACACCTCGTGTGCAACAGTGGCAGCTGCAGATGGAGTGCTCGTACGACTGCGCTCTGTGGATGAGCTTTCGCTTCTGGAGGAGGAGGAGGAGGGTCGAACGCCTACAGCCAACTGTTTCCTATACCGTGGGCTAGGCAGCACTGTCCCACCACCGCTGTCCCCTGTGGACCCTGCATCCACCACATTAACCCAGTGCGCAGTGATGGACACGTATCGGCCCTGGCCATGCCGACTGGACCATGCATCAGTTGTGAGGTGCACCTTTCCACTCACTGACTGCTTGAGTGCATGGACAATGTGGTCTTTTACATGATGGTGGAGGGCTGGGATGGCTTTGCGAGAGAAGAAGTGGCAACTGGGTAGGTCATAGCGTGGTACTGCATAGGCCATGAGTTCGCGGAAAGCTGCGCTTTCAACCAACCGATAGGGCATCATCTCTAACGAGATTAGTTTGGCAATGTGGGCGTTCAAACCCTTTGTACGCGGATGAGAGACTGAGTACTTTCTTGACCTACTCATAGTGTCTGGGAGGGTGAGCTGGACTTGAGAGCTGCATATGGTGGAAGTAGCGGTGGACAGGGCGGACTGAGAGAGGGTTGATGATGGTGATGGAGTTGGTGTTCTTTCTGATGGCCTAGATTCAGTCTTTCGTTGATATAACAGTGGGATTCCCTGACTGCTGTGGCCTTGCAACGACACCTCAACATTTGCTGCTGTGCTAACCGGTGGGCTTACAGTGGGGGGAAACAATGTAGCGTTGCTGACTACCTTCTTTGTGATCAGTTGCACATGTGGTACTTGAGGTTTGGTGTTGTGTCCACGCTTGCAAGTGCATGCTGGTTAAATGTCTAAGCATGCAACTGGTATTCAAATTTTTCAGATTTTTCCCTCGGCTAAAGGTCTTTGCACACTTCTTACAGATAACCTTGGCCTGATCATGAGGATTTTGTTCAAAAAAGTGCCACACTGCACTCTTCCTACTTTGGCAGACATTTTGCGGCCTAGCATGCTGTGATATTTTGACCCTCTGGACAAGCTGTCCAGCAACTCTTTTGATTTTTGGAACCTGTATTTGGAGTGCTCCGGGCCTGCCAGATAACAGCTGTTGCGATGTTGATGTCTGCTATGGATGCTCCTCCTCCTCATCTGAGCTATTGGAAGCAGCACCCTCTTCCCCCAATGGATGCCAATCTGGGTCAACAACTGGGTCATCCATCACCTCCTCTTCATTGTCATGTGCACCTTCCTCTGTGTCACCGTGTATGGTGGTATAGTGTGCGGGAAGGGGCACCTGAGTCTCATCAGGGTCAGAATCTGGCTCTGTACACTGGGAGGACAATGTAGTGCTCTGAGTGAATGCACCAGCAGAATCATCTATCAGTGGCTGTGCATCAGTGCACTCCATGTCAGATTCATCTTGACCTGGGTAAGGCCTCTTTCACACATCAGTTTTTTGCCTTCAGGCGCGATCCGGCTTTTTTTGGAAAAAACGGATCCGGCAAAATGCAATGCCGGATCCGGTTTTTCCCCATTGACTTGCATTAGCGCCGGATCGTGCCGGATGGCATTGCGTTTCATCCATTTTTTGCCGGATCCGGCAACTTATCTCATTCCGGCGTCTTGAAAAAACGTCTACTGTAACGCTTTTTGTCTCCGGCGAAAAAGCCGGAAGCGCCGGATCCGGCGCTTCCAGCTTTTTGCTACAATGAAAGTCTATGGGCGCCGGAATGCGCCGGATCCAGAAAAAGACGGATCCAGCAACCGGATCCGGTTTTTTTAAGTCTGCGCATGCTCAGATCCAATTGGCCAGCCGCCAGGAACAGAGACGGATCCAGCAAAAAAACGGATCCGTTTCTACAGTTCTCCAAAATTTATGCCGGATCCGTTTTTTCTAAAAAAAAACCGGATCATGCCTGACGGCAAAAAACTGATGTGTGAAAGTAGCCTTATTCACCATTTCACTTGATAATCCAGGCATGGTATGTGAAAACAGCTCCATGGAGTAATCAGTAGTATGGCCTGCGTCATCCTTCAATCTTGGTTTGGGTGAAGGACACAAGGAAAGGTGTGGTTCATGAACATGAGCCTCCAATGACGACTCAGTGCTTTTATTTTTTACAACTTCAGAAGAAGAGGCGATAGAGCTGGAGGCTGAGTCAGCAATGTAAGCCAAAACTTGTTCTTGAAGCTCCGGCTTTAAAAACGGTTTACCTACTCCCAGAAAAGGGAGTCTTCGAGGCCTTGTGGAGCCAGACGATGATGCAGGCTCAACACCTCCTGCATTCAGTCCTATTTTGCTTTTGCCACTACCATCAGATCCACCACCAACACCATCATTACCAGCTGCCAACCCCCGCCCAATTCCATGGCCTCTTCCACCAGCCTTCCTTATTTTTGGTAGAAATGTAGACAAAATCCAACAAACTATATAGTAATGTAAAACAAGGTACAACGTGTCTATAGGACAGGGGAGATTTTGAATTTCTGCACACACTTGTGGACACTGGACACTTTTGGATTGTGTGAGGCCCACTGAATATCACAACGCTATGTCACAGGCTCGATGTCGCAGGTGTGAAACATGTCACTAGAGGATAACGGAGATTTTGAATTTCTGCACACACTTGTGGACACTGGACACTTTTGGATTGTGTGAGGCCCACTGAATATCACAGCGCTATGTCACAGGCTCGATGTTGCAGGTGTGAAAAATGTCACTAGAGGATAACGGAGATTTTGAATTTCTGCACACACTTGTGGACACTGGACACTTTTGGATTGTGTGAGTCCCACTGAATATCACAGCGCTATGTCACAGGCTCGATGTCGCAGGTGTGAAAAATGTCACTAGAGGATAACGGAGATTTTGAATTTCTGCACACACTTGTGGACACTGGACACTTTTGGATTGTGTGAGGCCCAGTGAATATCACAGCGCTATGTCACAGGCTCGATGTCACAGGTGTGAAAAATGTCACTAGAGGATAACGGAGATTTTGAATTTCTGCACACACTTGTGGACACTGGACACTTTTGGATTGTGTGAGGCCCACTGAATATCACAGCGCTATGTCACAGGCTCGATGTCGCAGGTGTGAAAAATGTCACTAGAGGATAACGGAGATTTTGAATTTCTGCACACACTTGTGGACACTGGACACTTTTGGATTGTGTGAGGCCCACTGAAAATCACAGCGCTATGTCACAGGCTCGATGTCGCAGGTGTGAAAAATGTCACTAGAGGATAACAGAGATTTTGAATTTCGGCACACACTTGTGGACACTGGACACTTTTGGATTGTGTGAGGCCCACTGAATATCACAGTGCTATGTCACAGGCTTAATGTCGCAGGTGTGAAAAATGTGACTAGAGGATAACGTAGATTTTGAATTTCAGCACACACTTGTGGACACTGGACACTTTTGGATTGTGTGAGGCCCAGTGAATATCACAGCGCTATGTCACAGGCAGAAATTGGCTAGTGTATGACAAACTACATAGTGTATATATAATTGGGCAGAATAGGAATCTCCCTAGAGTGTAGGTCTGTAAGAACGGAACAAGTCCTCGACTTATCCTTACAGAGCGACACACAGATAGGTTCACTGTGGCCGTGATAACAGCCGTTACACGGTACTGAGAGAGGAGCATGCATGTACACGGCTGTCCGGTGTACGTAAAATTGTCAAGCTCCATGTTTTTTAAGTATACGGACTGACACACGCTGTCTCTCTGTAGTTTTGAATGTGATCAAACAGCAAATATATTTAACTGTTTGAAAACTAGACAAAACTAGAAGGTGCAGGTCTGTAAGAACGGAACATGTCCTCGACTTATCCTTACAGAGCGACACACAGATAGCTTCACTGTGGCCGTGATAACAGCCGTTACACGGTACTGAGAGAGGAGCGTGCACGTACACGGCTGTCCGGTGTACGTAAAATTGTCAAGCTCCATGTTTTTTAAGTATACGGACTGACACACGCTGTCTCTCTGTAGTTTTGAATGTGATCAAACAGCAAATATATTTAACTGTTTGAAAACTAGACAAAACTAGAAGGTGCAGGTCTGTAAGAACGGAACATGTCCTCGACTTATCCTTACAGAGCGACACACAGATAGCTTCACTGTGGCCGTGATAACAGCCGTTACACGGTACTGAGAGAGGAGCGTGCACGTACACGGCTGTCCGGTGTACGTAAAATTGTCAAGCTCCGTGTTTTTTAAGTATACGGACTGACACACGCTGTCTCTCTATAGTTTTGAATGTGATCAAACAGCAAATATATTTAACTGTTTGAAAGCTAGACAAAACTAGAAGGTGCAGGTCTGTAAGAACGGAACATGTCCTTGACTTATCCTTACAGAGTGACACACAGATAGCTTCACTGTGGCTGTGATAACAGCAGTTACACGGTATTGTGTGAGGAGTGTGCACCGGTGTATGGTGTAAAAACATGCACGCTCAGTACCTCACAGGACAAAAAAAAATTGGGATTGCTTTTAAAAAAGCAGTTTGCAGAGCAGTGGGTAAACAGCAATGCAGCCGTCAGGAAGCCTTAGAAGGCAGCCTAACAACCAACACCGCTGATCCAGCAAAATATAGCCTCCACTTGCACTGCACACACAGTGACTGGTGTGTTGTACAGGCAAAATCGCTAGCAGCAGAAGCAGTTTTTGGTGTCTTCTTCCCTGCCTAACACTCTCCCTACAAAATCATTATCAGCAGCAGCTCTCCCTATTCTGAGATCAGCATGAGTAACATGGCGGTCGGCATGCACGCCCTTTTATACCCCCTGTGACACCCACCAAAGCAAGCCAATCACTTGCATGCCCTTCTGAAAGATGGTGGTGACCCCTGCCTATGTCATCACGTTGCCCACAGTGTCCGTGGATCCTGATTGGCTGAAAAAGAGCGCAAAACAAACTTTTGAAACGCGACTTTGGCGCTTAAGTCGCCGACCTCGTGGCCGACCTCATCCTAGGGTCGGGTTTCGTTTCATGAAACCCAACTTTGCCAAAAATCGGCGACTTTTGAAATTTTTAGACCCGTTTCGCTCAACTCTAATATGCACCATTTAAATGCAGAAAACCTCCAAAAGAGAAAAGATAAAGCAAGCCACAAAACCTAAGTATATTGTTTTTCAGAATCACCCCCTGCAAATATGTTCAAGTAATGTATCAATTAAAATCCAATAAAAGTCACAGGTAAAGGTCCTGCCCCCTGAGGAAGCCAAATAGGCGAAACGTGCATCGGGGCACGTTCCTGGAACCGGTATACTCACCCATATGGGTAAGCACTGAATGGCACTTTAATCTGCACTGTCACTTTATATATTAAGGGATACCGCTCTGATATAAAGATCTGCCTCTGGGATGTTTACTCTATGCTAGCCACATCTATTATTTCTCTATAGCTTCCTTACCCTGTATTAGACCTTTACCTATGACTTATATTGGATCATAATTGATACATTACTTGAACATATTTGCAGGAGGTGATTCTGAAAAACAATATACTTAGGTTTTGTGGCTTGCTTTATCTTTTCTCTTTTAGAGGTTTTCTGCATTTAAATGGTGCATATTATTATGTCTATGCTTTGAGTAGTTCCGGGGAATTTTTGTTTGTTTACCAACACCAACCACTGCATCTATTATTACTCTAACTATTGCGTTTTTATGTGATGATTAATAAAAGGAATATTTTTAATAATTATCTTTTGTGTTATGGTTCATGTAGGGCTAGATGCTCTTTAAATGTGTAAATTTCGATTATGTTTGGAGTTGCCCATCCCCTTAGGGGAATATGGAATTTTTCTATTACCCATTGCATCGGTTATATTAAACAATATAGGAGATTGTGGTCTGTGCGTCTCTAGACTCCTATGGCTGCAGCATTTGCGGTGTGCAAGTGTCATACCTAAACAGTTACACAGCAGCAAATATAAACTGGCAGCAGAAAAAAAAAATATTAAAATCGTAAGTTAATTATACAAATTGTCTCTTCAGAGAGGAAGAGGACTAGAACGCCACCTATTGGAAGTAGCAATCCTAAAAGTCAATGTTGACCCTTTAACGAGCCTTGTTACATGACTTAGGATAAAAGCCAAGCCAGAATCTCAATTTGCAGACACTGTGTTTCGGGTACTGCCCCTCATCAGTGTAAAGTGTGAGATCTGGTTTGGATGTGTGAGAGGTGTTACGGTTCTGCAGCACAGGACTAGGGTAGAAGGGGGAAAACTGACCCTGCACTGCAGCTAGGCTGATGCCCTACGATGGAGTGCGCGACCCATTCCTTGTGAATAGACCCACCGATGATCCTAGGCTAATCTCAAGCGAAGACCTATTGATAGAGGGAAGGGGGTCCCTGAAGAATATAAGGGCTGGGTACAAAAACGGGTCACCTCCTAACAGAGAACACAAAGAAGGCTGCAGAAACAAACTGAAAGCAGAAACTGAGACTAGCAGAACCAGGGGTCCCAGAACTGCATTAATTAACCCCTTCCTGACATCTGACGTACTATCCCGTCCACAGGACTCGGGCCCCTATGACCGGGGACAGGATAGTACGCTGATCGCGGCCGGGTGTCAGCTGATTATTACAGCTGACACCCGGCACTATGTGTCAGGGGTGTTCATGGACTGCCCCCAGCACGTTAACCCCTGGCACACTGCGTTCAAACATGATCGCAGTGTACCGGAGGATCAGGGAAGCATCGGCAGGGAGGGGGTTCCCTCCGTGCTTCCCTGAGACCCCCCAGCGCAGCGCGATGTGCTGCCCTGCGCTGGGGGCCTCCTTCCCTGCAGGTCTCCGGATCCAATATGGCGGCGGGGACCTTCGGAGGCCTGCAGGGAGGCGGCTTCCTCACTGCCTGCAGAGCGCAGGCATGAGGAAGCCTTGTGCAGCGCCTGTCACATCGCTGATCTGACACAGCACTGTGTCCCCCCTGGGACAATGTAATAAAGTAAAAAAAAAAAGTGTAAAAATAATTTATAAAAAAAATCGCTAACTAAATAAAAAAATATATATTCCCTAATAAATTCATTTTTTTTAAATACAAAATTAATAAAAGTACACATATTTAGTATCGCCGCGTCTGTAACGACCCACCCTGTAAAATTGTCCCATTAGTAAACCCCTTTAGCGAACCATTTAAAAAATAAAAAACAAAGCAAAAAACAATGCTTTATTATCATACCGCCGAACAAAAAGTGCAATAACGCACGATCAAAAAGACGGATATAAATAATCATGGTACAGCTGACAACGTCGTCTTGTCCCGCAAAAAACAAGCCACCATACAGCATCATCAGTGAAAAAATAAAAAAGTTATAGCTCGCAGAATAAAGCGATGCAAAAATAATTATTTTTATATAAAATAGTGTTCACAAAACTCAAGATAAAAAGCGGACGGCACCGCTGTTACCGTATGACTTCAAATGATGTGCGGCATACAGAAGCCCAGCAGCTGGGAATCTCGGGTGCCAGACCTGGAAACAGTCAATCCTGGGAATCCATGCAAAGAGAAAAGGTCGCACTCATCGAGATCGAGGTTTCACTGATTTATTGACATATCATGAACATGTCAAGTCGGGGGAGTGACATAAGGAGTGCAAGAAAGGCTGAAAACGTCATCTTGTCCCGCCAAAAACAAGCCACCATACAGCATCATCAGTGAAAAAATAAAAAAGTTATAGCTCGCAGAATAAAGCGATGCAAAAATAATTATTTTTATATAAAATAGTTTTCATTGCATAAAAGCGCCAAAACATAAAAAAAGACAGAAATGAGGTATCGCTGTAATTGTACTGACCCGACGAATAAAATCGCTTTATCAATTTTACCACATGCGGAACGGTATAAACGACTCCCCCAAAAGAAATTCATGAAATGCTGGGTTTGTTCATTCTGCGTCCCAAAAATCGGAATAAAAAGCGATCCAAAAATGTCACATGCCCGAAAAAGGTACCAATAAAAACGTCAACTTGTCTCGCAAAAAATAAGACCTCACATGACCCGGTGGGTCAAAGTATGGAAAAATTATAGCTCTCAATATGTGGTGATGCAAAAACTATTTTTACAATAAAAAGCGTCTTTTAGCGTGTGACAGATGCCAAATGTAAAACCCACCATAAATAGTAAATCAAACCCCCTTTATCACCCCCTTAGTTAGGGAAAAATAATAAAATTTAAAAAATGTATTTATTTCCATTTTCCAATTAGGGTTAGGGCTAGGGTTAGGGCTAGGGTTAGGGCTAAGATTAGGGTTAGGGTTGGAGTTAGAACTGGGGGATTTCCACTGTTTAGGCACATAAGGTGCTCTCTAAACGCAACATGGCGTTTGATCTCAATTCCAGCCAACTCTGCGCTGAAAAAATCAAATGGTGCTCCTTCCCTTCCAAGCTCTGCCATGCGCCGAAACAGTGTTTTACCCCCACATATGGGGTATCACCCTACTCAGGACAAATTGCAAAACAACTTTTGGGGTCTAATTTATCCTGTTATCCTTAAGAAAATAAGAAAATTGGGGGCAAAAATATCTTTTTTGTGGAAAAAAAATATGATTCTTTTATTTTCACGCCCGGGCGTTATAAACTTCTGTGAAGCACTTGGGGTTCAAAGTGCTCACCACTAGTGTTGAGCGATACCACCCGATATTGAAAAATATTGGATCGGATTGGATCGGCCGATCTAAAAAAAAATATCGGGTATCGCTGATTCCGATCTCGGAAGTCCCATTCAAGTCAATGGAACAGAAATATCGGAATTGAAAAAAACCCTTTCTTTCCTTGTAGGTTAATTCTACATGAAGAAAAACAACTAAGAATAATGTAGAATGTATTGTGGGAGGTGTAGGAGACATTAAAGCCATAGAGCTTTAGCCCAATCAAATGGAATAGCGGTAATAATTTTTTTATTTTAAAGACGTTTGGAGTTACAAAGATATATGTAACCTCTTTTATATTTTGTCAGATATGTATGTTTCACTACTTCCATGCTCTTCACCTTCTTTTTTTCTTCTTCCACACTTTCTCCTTCATCATCCTCAGCAGCAGCATCTTTTTCATCAACTTCTTCTTCACCTTATTCATCTTCTTCTGCACCTTCTTCCTATTATTCTTTTTTTTACATTCTTCATATTCTTCTTATTCAACTATTATTCTTCTTCATATTCTACTTCTTCCTCTTCTTCCTATTCTTCTTCTTCATCATATTCTTATTTGTGACAGGCATTCCTGTAGTTGTTATCTATAAAAGTTTGAAGATTGCACCTTCCGTTCTGCCTGTCACAAAAGACTTACAACAGGATTTGTCCGCGTTCAGTTTGGCCTGCAGCAGCAGGCATTTTCCAGGGGCACCACGAGGAGGAACGGAATCACCCCCATACACTGCTTAGTCTTCTTCTGCTTATAATTTAGATAATATAATTTGCTCTTATTTTTAGTCTTATGCTTAATGTTCTTCTGCTTTTGGTTTTTCTGCTTCTTGGTCTTCTGTCTCTTGTTGTTCTGCATCTCGGTGGTTGTCTTCATGTTCTTTGTCCTCTTGGTCATCTTCTTGAGGGTCATCTTTTTGGTCTTCTTCGGTGTGGTCTTCAGGGTCATCGTCTTCAGGGTATTAAAAAACAATTCCACAAGCTTGAACTTGGAAAAGTAGCAGAAGGTACAAGAAGGCTGAGGAACTGCAGAGAACCAGCTGACGGTACTGGAACCCGGATGGGTAGCAGAAGGAACAATAGCAAATGGAACTAGCGAGGACCAGCTGACGGTGCTGGAACCTGGAGGTACAGCAGAAGGAACAAGAGCCAATGGCATAACCGTGGACCAGCTGACGGTTCTGGAACACGGTTACTAAGCAGGAGGTACCTGTGCTCCAAAGCACTACCAAGGACCAGCAGACGTTGCTGGAACTTGGATACCGAGAAGGAGGCACCTAGGCCTAAGGCACTGCCGAGAACCAGATGACGGTGCTGGAACCCGGATGGGTAGCAGAAGCTGCAAGAGCAAATGAAACTAGCGAGGACCAGCTGATGGTGCTGGAACCCGGAGGGGCAGCAGAAGGAACAAGAGCCAATGGCACAACCGTGGACCAGCTGACGTTGCTGGAACATGGTTACTAAGCAGGAGGTACCTGTGCTACAAAGCACTACCAAGGACCAGCAGACGTTGCTGGAACTCGGATACCGAGAAGGAGGCACCTAGACCAAAGGCACTGCCGAGAACCAGCTGACGGTGCTGGAACCCGGATGGGTAGCAGAAGCTGCAAGAGCAAATGAAACTAGCGAGGACCAGCTGATGGTGCTAGAACCCGGAGGGGCAGCAGAAGGAACAAGAACCAATGGCACAACCGTGGACCAGCTGATGGTGCTGGAACACAGTTACTAAGCAGGAGGTACCTGTGCTACAAAGCACTACCAAGGACCAGCAGACGTTGCTGGAACTCGGATACCGAGAAGGAGGCACCTAGGCCAAAGGCACTGCCGAGAACCAGCTGATGGTGCTGGAACCCGGATGGGTAGCAGAAGCTACAAGAGAAAATGAAACTAGCGAGGACCAGCTGATGGTGCTGGAACCCGGAGGGGCAGCAGAAGGAAAAAGAGCCAATGGCACAATCGTGGACCAGCTGACGGTGCTGGAACATGGTTATTAAGCAGGAGGTACCTGTGCTACAAAGCACTACCAAGGACCAGCAGACATTGCTGGAACTCGGATACCAAGAAGGAGGCACCTAGGCCAAAGGCTCTGCCGAGAACCAGCTGGCGGTGCTGGAACCCGAATGGGTAGCACAAGGTACCCATAATCAACAAAGTTGCAAGGCCACGAGTAGGACGCAGTTACCGAAACCCATAGTCCAACAGGGGGTGTTTGTCCTATTGGCACTATGGAAGCAGCCTTTATTACCAGAACCCGCAGCTCACATAGGAAGCACCGAAACTGCAGGCACCATAGACTCGGCTAACCCGACCGCAACACGACAGGACAACGTATTGATGGCAAAGTGACGTTGACACTACCTGAAAACAGCAGGGGTGTTGGAACCAGGCTGGGCAGGAGGGAGTGCCCGTGCCAAAGACACTTCCGAGAACCAGCTGACGGTGCTGGAACCCGGAGGGACAGCAGAAGGAACAACAGCCAATGGCACAACCGTGGACCAGCTGACGGTGCTGGAACACGGTTACTAAGCAGGAGGTACCTGTGCTAGAAAGCACTACCAAGGACCAGCAGACGTTGCTGGAACTCGGATACCAAGAAGGAGGCACCTAGGCCAAAGGCACTGACGAGAACCAGCTGACGGTGCTGGAACCCGGATAGGTAGCAGAAGGTACCCATGGAAAAGACAAAGTTGCAAGGCCGTGAGCCGGCCGCAGTTACCGAAACCCACAGTCCTACAGGGGGTGCTTGTACTATTGGCACTACGGAACCAGCCTTTATTACCAGAACCCACAGCCCACATAGGAAGCACCTAAACTGCGGGCACCATAGGCTCGACTAACCCGACGGCAACACGACAGGACAACGTATTGGTGGCAAAGTGACGTTGACACTACCCGGAAAAAGCAGGTGCGCTGGAACCAGGCTGGGCAGGAGGGAGTACCCGTGCCAAAGACACTATAGTATTTCCCCTGGCCTCCAACCCCGCCAGTTGCTGCTCTGAAGTGGTGTCTGCATAATCCACACTTGTTCCTGGGTTACAGGGGCTCTGTCACGTCAGTGGATCCCCTGATGTGTGTCCGGCAAGGTCTCCTGCTCTGTCCACATTCCCACTACTAGTAGTGGGAATATGGACAGAGCAGGAGACATAGCCGGACACACATCAGGGGATCCACTGACGTGACAGAGCCCCTGTAACCCAGGAACAAGTGTGGATTATGCAGACGCCACTTCAGAGCAGCAGCTGGGGGGGTTGGAGGCCAGGGGAAATACTAGAGACAGTGGAGCCAGAGGCCTAAGTGGAGCATGGTTAAAAATCAGTAGTAGTGTGACTGTGTAGGCAGCAGGAGACTTTGCCATCAACACAGCAGGAGAGCAGCTGGCGTTACTGAACCCCACTGACACAGGAGCGAGTGTTTCTACCTGTGCGCATGGCACTTCCAAGCAACAACTGGCTGTGTTGAAGCCCAGGATCAATCACGGAGCTGGCTGAGGCCAACTTGGAGCAAGTAGAAAATAAGATGTTGTGTGATTTGGGAGGCAGCAGGAGACTTTGCCATCCACACAGCAGGTTCTTACAGACATACATTCTAGGGAGATTCCAATTCTGCCCAATTCTATATACACCTTGTAGTTTGTCATACACTGGGCAATTTCTGCCGGTTACATTGCGGTGTTATAGACACAGGGCCTGACAGAATCCAACTGTGTCCTGAAGTGTAGAGAGATTCCAATTCTCCACAGTCCTCTATCCACCTTTCTTACAACATCCAGAATCTGCCTGTCACATTGCGGTGTAAAATAAACAGGGCCTGACAGAATCCAACTGTGTCCTGAAGTCTACAGAGATTCCAATTCTCCACAGTCCTCTATCCACCTTTATTACACCATCCAGAATCTGCCTGTCACATTGCGGTGTAAAATAAACAGGGCCTGACAGAATCCAGCTGTGTCCTGAAGTCTACAGAGATTCCAATTTTCCCCACTACTATATACACCTTGTACCTTGTTTTACAGTACCATATAGTTGGTGGTTTTTTGGGTACATTTTCCCCAAAAAAGAGGAAGTGTGGTGGAAGAGTCCGTGGAAGTGGGCGGGGGATGGCAGCTGGTAATGATGGTGTTGGTGTTGGTGGTGGATCTGATGGTAGTTGCAAAAGCAAAATAGCACCTAATGCAGGAGGTGTTGAGCCTGCGTCATCGTCTGGCTCCACAAGGCCTCGAAGACTCCCTTTTCTGGGAGTAGGTAAACCGTTTTTAAAGCCGGAGCTTCAAGAACAAGTTTTGGCTTACATTGCTGACTCAGCCTCCAGCTCTATCTCCTCCTCTTCTGAAGTTTTAAAAAATAAAAGCACTGAGTCATCATTGGAGGCTCATGTTCATGAACCACACCTTTCCTTGTGTCCTTCACCCCAACCAAAATTGAAGGATGCGGCAGGCCACACTACAGATTACTCCATGGAGCTGTTTTCACATACCATGCCTGGGTTATCAAGTCAAATCGTGAATTACCCAGGCAAAGATGAATCTGACATGGAGTATACTGATGCACAGCCACTGATAGATGATTCTGCTGGTACATTCACTCAGAGCACTACATTGTCCTCGCAGTGTACTGAGGCAGAGTCTGACACAGATGAAACTCAGGTGCCCCTTCCCGCATACTATACCACCATAAATGGTGACACAGAGGAAGGTGCACATGACATTGAAGAGGAGGTGATGGATGACCCAGTTGCTGACCCAGATTGGCATCCATTGGGGGTAGAAGGTGCCGCTGCCAATAGCTCAGAAGAGGAGGAGGATCATCCGCAGCGGGCATCGACATCGCAACAGCTGTTATCTAGCAGGCCCCTAGCAGTCCAAAAATGGGTTACAAAAACCAAAAGAGTTGCTGTACAGCTTGGCCAGACGGTCAAAATAGCACAGCGTGCAAGGCCTCAAAATGTCTTCCATAGTAGGAAGAGTGCAGTGTAGCACTTTTTTGAACAAAATCCTAATGATCAGGCAAAAGTTATCTGTAAGAAGTCCGCAAAGACCTTTAGCCGAGGGAAAAATCTGAGAAATTTGAATACCAGTTGCATGCTAAGACATTTAACCACCATGCACTTGGAAGCGTGGACGGACTACCAAAACTCATGTACCACATGTGCTACTGCTCCCAAAGAAGGTAGTCAGCAACGCTACATTGTTTCCCCCACTGTAAGTCCACCGGTTAGCACACCACCAGCAGCAAATGTTGAGTTGTCGTCGCAAGGGCAAATCAGTCAGGGAATCCCACTGTTATTGCAACGAAAAACTGAATCTAGGCCATCAGAAAGAACACCAACTCCATCACCATCATCAACCCTCTCTCAGTCCGCCATGTCCACCGCTAGTTCCACCATATGCAGCTCTCAAGTCCAGCTCACCCTACCAGAGACTATGAGTAGGACAAGAAAGTACTCATCCTCTCATCCGCGTACACTGGGTTTGAACGCCCACATTGCCAAACTAATCTCGTTAGAGATGATGCCCTATCGGTTGGTTGAAAGCGCAGCTTTCCACGAACTCATGGCTGACAGTGGTGCACACGAGGTGTCCCACTATCGATCAGCTAGTGGAAAGCGTCAGCAGGCTGTGTTTCAGATGATGTGTTTGGGCGACAGACACACGGCGGAGGTACTGGCCGAATACTTTCAGCGACAAACTGAGTCTTGAGGCAGGCAAGGTAGTTAGTGATAACGGCCAGAATTTTGTGGCAGCCATAGCCCTTTCAAAGCTCAGACACATACTTGCTTGGCTCACACCTTGAACCTGGTGGTCCAGTGCTTCCTCACTAATTATCCGGAGTTAACAGGCCTGCTCCATAAGGTTCGAAAACTGTGCTCGCACATCCACCGGTCGCCAGTACACTCCAGTAGTATGCAGAAGCTGCAGTGATTGCTCCACCTTCCCAAGCACCGCCTAATTATCGACGTTGCAACAAGGAGGAACTCCACCCTGCACATGGTTGAGCGGCTGTGCGAACAGAGGCAGGCCGCAATGCATTTGTGGGAGGATACACGGGCAGGCACTTTGAGGGCAGACATGGAGTTGACAAGTGTGCAGTGGTCGAGGCTGAAAGACCTCTGTAAAGTCTTTAAATGTTTTGAGGAATGCACACGGCTGGTAAGCACAGACAACGCCATCATAAGCATGAGAATCCCACTTATGCGTCTGCTCGTGCAAACTTTGACGCTCATCAAGGAGCAGGCGTCTGCAGCTGAGGATGATGAGGAAGAGGAGGAGGGAAGCCTTGATGACAGTCAGCCATTGTCTGTTCAGGGAACTGTCGTGGACGAGGTGGAGGAAGAAGAGGAGAAGGAGGATGATGATGGCGATGATTATTTAGGGGAGGAGGATGCTTCTCGTGGGGCAAGAGAAAATGTTGGCATGGCAAGGTCTGGTACTGGGTTTGTGCATGACTGGAGGGATGTGGATTTGCCTGAAAGTGCTCCTCCACCCAGCACTCGCAGTGCATCATTGACACGGGAACATTGGCCCACATGTCAGATTATGCCTTGCAGATCCTAAAAAGGGACCTCCACATTGCCAAAATGATGAACGATGATGACTACTGGTTGGCCAGCATCCTGGATCCACGCTATAAAGGCAAATTCCAAAACATCATGCAACAGGAGAACCTTGACCTAATATTGACTAACAAACAAGCAACTCTGGTAAACCGTTTGGTTGAGGCATTCCCAGCACACAGCAGCGGTGATGGTTGTCACACGAGCCGTAGGGGCAGCATGGTGGCTCAGTGGTTAGCGCTGCAGCCTTGCAGCGCTGGGGTCCTTGGTTTGAATCCCACCAAGGACAACATCTGCAAGGAGTTTGTATGTTCTCCCCGTGTTTGCGTGGGTTTCCTCTGGGTACTCCGGTTTCCTCCCACATTCCAAAGACAATACTGATAGGGAATTTAGATTGTGAGCCCCATTGGGGACAGTGATGATAATGTGTGTAAACTGTAAAGCGCTGCGGAATATGTTAGCGCTATATAAAGATTTATTTATTATATTTTATTATTAGGGGCCGGGGGCAACTTGGAAGAGGTGTTGGTCGTGCACACATCAGAAGTGGCGTTGGAGACAGGGGTTTCATGACCTCAGGGTCTGATTTTGTGGCTGGGGTCCCTCAGGGTCTGATTTTGTGGGTGGGGCCCCTCAGGGTCCGATTTTGTGACCAGGGCCCCTCAGGGTCTGATTTTGTGGCCGGGGTCTCTCAGGGTCCGATTTTGTGGCCGGGGCCCTTCAGGGTCTGGATTTGTGGGTGGGGCCCCTCAGGGTCCAATTTTGTGGGTGGGGCCCCTCAGGGTCCAATTTTGTGGCTGGGGCCCCTCAGGGTCCAATTTTGTGGCTGGGGACCCTCAGGGTCTGATTTTGTGGCTGGGGCCCCTCAGGGTCCGATTTTGAGGGTGGGGCCCCTCAGGGTCTAATTTGGTGGGCGGGGCCCTCAAGGTCCGATTTTGTGGGCGGGGCCCCTCAGGGTCCGATTTTGTGGGTGGGGCCCCTCAGGGTTCGATTTTGTGGCTGGGGCCCCTCAGGGTCTGATTTTGTGGCTGGGTCCCCTAAGGGTCTGATTTTGTGGGTGGGGCCCCTCTGGGTTCGATTTTGTGGGTGGGGCCCCTCAGGGTCTGATTCTGTGGCTGGGGCCCCTCAGGGTCTGATTTTGTGGCTGGGGCCCCTCAGGGTCTGATTTTGTGACTGGGGCCCCTCTGGGTTCGATTTTGTGGGTGGGGCCCCTCAGGGTCTGATTCTGTGGCTGGGGCCCCTCAGGGTCTGATTTTGTGGCTGGGGCCCCTCAGGGTCTGATTTTGTGGGTGGGGCCCCTCAGGGTCCGATTTTGTGGCCGGGGTCTCTCAGGGTCTGATTTTGTGGCCGGGGCCCCTCAGGGTCTGTATTTGTGGGTGGGTCCCCTCAGGGTCCGATTTTGTGGGTGGGTCCCCTCAGGGTCCGATTTTGTGTGTGGGGCCCCTCAGGGTCCGATTTTGTGGCTGGGGTCCCTCAGGGTCTGATTTTGTAAGCGGGGCCCCTCAGTGTCCGATTTTGTGACCGGGGCCCCTTAGGGTCCGATTTTGTGACTGGGGCCCCTCTGGGTTCGATTTTGTGGGTGGGGCCCCTCAGGGTCTGGTTTTGTGGCTGGGGCTCCTCAGAGTCTGATTTTGTGGCTGGGGCCCCTCAGGGTCTCATTTTGTGGGTGGGGCCCCTCAGGGTCCGATTTTGTGACCAGGGCCCCTCAGGGTTTGATTTTGTGGCTGGGGCCCTTCAGGGTCTGATTTTGTGGGTGGGGCCCCTCAGGGTCCGATTTTGTGACCGGGGACCCTCAGGGTCCGATTTTGTGGCTGGGGTCCCTCAGGGTCTGATTTTGTAAGTGGGGCCCCTCAGGGTCCGATTTTGTGACCGGGGCCCCTTAGGGTCTGATTTTGTGGCTGGGGCCCCTCAGGGTCTGATTTTGTGGGTGGGGCCCCTCAGGGTCCGATTTTGTGGCCGGGGTCTCTCAGGGTCCGATTTTGTGGCCGGGGCCCCTCAGGGTCTGTATTTGTGGGTGGGTCCCCTCAGGGTCCGATTTTGTGGGTGGGTCCCCTCAGGGTCCGATTTTGTGGGTGGGGCCCCTCAGGGTCCGATTTTGTGGCTGGGGTCCCTCAGGGTCTGATTTTGTAAGCGGGGCCCCTCAGGGTCCGATTTTGTGACCGGGGCCCCTTAGGGTCCGATTTTGTGACTGGGGCCCCTCTGGGTTCGATTTTGTGGGTGGGGCCCCTCAGGGTCTGATTTTGTGGCTGCGGCCCCTCAGGGTCTGATTTTGTGGCTGGGCCCCTCAGGGTCTGATTTTGTGGGTGGGGCCCCTCAGGGTCCGATTTTGTGACCGGGGACCCTCAGGGTCTGATTTTGTGGTTGGGGCCCCTCGGGGTCTGGTTTTGTGGCCGGGGCCCCTCAGGGTCTGGATTTGTGGGTGGGTCCCCTCAGGGTCCGATTTTGTGGCTGGGGCCCCTCAGGGTCTGATTTTGTGGGTGGGGCCCCTAAGGGTCCGATTTTGTGACCGGGGACCCTCAGGGTCTGATTTTGTGGTTGGGGCCCCTCGGGGTCTGGTTTTGTGGCCGGGGCCCCTCAGGGTCTGGATTTGTGGGTGGGTCCCCTCAGGGTCCGATTTTGTGGCTGGGGCCCCTCAGGGTCTGATTTTGTGGGTGGGGCCCCTAAGGGTCCGATTTTGTGACCGGAGCCCCTTAAGGTCTGATTTTGTGACTGGGGCCCCTCTGGGTTCGATTTTGTGGCCGGGGTCTCTCAGGGTCCGATTTTGTGGGTGGAGCCCCTCAGGGTCTGATTTTGTGGGTGGGGCCCCTCAGGGTCTGATTTTGTGGGTGGGCCCCTCAGGGTCTGATTTTGTGGGTGAGGCCCCTCAGGGTCGGATTTTGTGACCGGTGCACCTCAGGGTCTGATTTTGTGGTTGGGGCCCCTCAGGGTCCTATTTTGTGACTGGGGCCCCTCTAGGTTCGATTTTGTGGCCGGGGTCTCTCAGGGTCCGATTTTGTGGTTGGGGCCCCTCAGGGTCTGATTTTGTGGCCGGGCCCACTCAGGGTCCGATTCTGTGGGTGGGGCATCTTAGGGTCTGATTTTGTGAGTGGAGCCCCCTGGGTCCATTTTGGTGGGCGGGGCCACTCTGGGTCCGATTTAGTGGGCGGTGCCCCTCATGGTCCGATTTGGTGGGCGGGGCCCCTCTGGGTCCGATTTGGTGGGCGGGGCCCTTCAGGGTCCGATATGGTGGGCGGGGTCACTCTGGGTCCGATTTGGTGGTTGGGGCTCCTCAGGGTCCGATTTGGTGGGCGGGGCTCCTCAGGGTCCGATTTGGTGGACGGGGACCTTTAGGGTCCGATTTGGTGGGCTGGGCCTCTCTGGGTCTGATTTTTTGAGCGGGGCCACACTGGGTCCGATTTGGAGGCCAGGGTGGCTCAGCCTCCAATTTGGAGGCTGGGGTGGTTCAGCCTCCGATTTGGAGGCCGGGGTGGCTCAGCCTCTGATTTGGAGGCCGGGGTCACTCAGCTTTCGATTTGGCGCGCCGGCCCTTTAAGACTCATTTCGGTGCGTCGGCCCTTTAAGAATCACTTTGACACTTCGGCCCTTTAAGAGCCAGGGTGGCTCACTGGGCTTCTAAATCCACTTTGGCGCACATTCTCTCTCAGGGGCATTTGTCATGTGATGAAGCTAGATTTGCATTTGTGCTGTGGGTTTCGCTTTAAGAGCTGATATTATGTGGCAGAAGCTCTGTCTTGGAGAGGTCATGTGACGCTCGTAGGCGTTGGCATAGTAACTGGGTGTGCCTGCGCATATCAATGAGCTTAACTGCTATTTCAATCGCCTCAGGGCACCTTTTGCCATTTCCCATTGAAAAGCATTGACACAGTGCATTCCAATGACGGGAAAAAAAATTTTCAAACGCAAATTGAGCAAAAACTACAAATCCGATCGACACAAAAAATACTTAGCACACCTCTCATGGACGCTGGCTTCGAAGCGACACCTCAACGGCTTCTGTGCGTGTAGCGGTTCGGGCCGCATTAACTGCGGAAATCAACTGGAAAATAATAATAAGAAGAAGAATAAGTTAGCAGCGTTCGGATTACAATATAGTGTTTTTTTCAAACCACTATAATAAGTTAGCAGCGTTCGGATTACATGATAGTGTTTTCTTCAAAGCACTATAAATATAAGAAATCGGATTACAATATGTTGCTTGAACCTAGAGTTTCAAGCACCATAAATATAGATAATAGTAAATTATTGATTTCCTCCAGGCAGGATAAAATTAGTATTAGAGACCTCAATCTAGGGAGAGGGGAGGCGTCAGCATGGGCTTGAAACGCATAGGGCTGTATTTTAGTCCCAGTCCATCCCAAGTCACAATATCCAGAAAAAGGAAATGTTTACAGAAGTGAAGAACATTTAGCGTTCAAACTCTGTTTAACACATTTTATGGGGGAAAAGACAGATGTAAAAGCCTGCCTCACTGATCAAACCCATAGTTCTTCCCTCCTGGACTGAGTTTGGAACTGATGCTCAGTCTATGATGTTGCCACGTTAATTATTGCTAGGCAACTTCCTTTTATGGTGAGATGCCCCTTTAAGATTCCATCCTCGGATTCCATTATGACATCACTGATGACATGTTAACATTCCACCCCAAGATTCCATTATGACATCATAATGCACCGCGGCTACTTAACCAAGTGCTTACTGCCCAGGTGTCATTGTTGTCAGTGATTGGCTGCGAAGCTGGTGATATACTGACTGCGCTTGGATTTGTTTGAAATGTCTGACATTTCTTCACATAAACTTGAGGAGTTGGCACTACTCCGGGAGATTCTTAACACCTATTCCCCTGACAATGTGCTACCAATACCCGATGGCGTCCTCAGCTTCACTTACCGGCTGGTTATGAAGCTAGTGAGAGACTGCCTGACCAAACACCAACAAGGTCGTATAAGCTCAGAATATCTTGAGCATTTACAGATGAACATCAAGACATTAGTACAACAGGTAAGTAACAGACAATCTGGGTAAAGCATATAAAACAATAATGGATAATATTCATAAAATACAAGCTGGGGAGGGGGGCGGTGATAGCGTGGGCCCGCGTGCTCTTCAATGCCAGGGCTGAATTTTACTCCCAGTCCACCCTGGTCACAATATGTAAAAAAAAAGGAAATGGTTACACATGTAAACAATATTTAGCATCCAAAACCTGGTTAAAATAATTTTGGGTGGGAAAGATGGATATAAAAGCCTGATCAGAAGAGCAAAGCCATGGTTTTCCGTCTTTCCCTGATTCTGGTTCTGATGCTCAACCCATAATGTTGCCAACTTAATTGTTACTAGAATGTTGCTAGGCAACCTCCCTTTATGGTTAGATGCCCCTTTAACCCTTCACCACCTTGCAATTTTCCGTTTTTGTGCTTTCTTTGTTTTGCTCCCCTTCTTCTCAGATCCAGAACACTTTTTGACCATCAATATAGCCTATGAGGGCTTGTTTTTTGCAGGCCGAGTTGTAGTTTTTAATGACACTATAGATTACATATATTGTACTTGAAAACGGGAAAAAAATTCAAGTGCGGTGAAATTGTAAAAAAGTGCAATGCCACAATTCACTAAATGCTAAAACTGACCTGGTAATATGATTCTACAGGACAGTAGGCGAATGCAGATACCAAACATGTATAGGTCCTTTTTTTTTCTATTTAAGTGGTGGAAAAAAAAAAATCTGAACGCCGGCAATGAGTCGGTGTTCATAAAAGATGATCAATGGACAGGCACACTGGTCTTCTGCACACCCCCGGCTTTTATGATAACCCATTGCAACCCCAGAATCATGGGACAAGGGCTCTGATGAGCGAGACTTGAGACACGGTTTCGGTCCGAACGTCTTAAATGCCGTTGTTAGTGATTAACAGCAGCATTTAAGTGGTTGACAGCCAAAATCCATCTGCATCTATTTGCAGGACATGACAGCTGATCACACCATCAACTGTCATGTGCGGGTAGAGATGCGGGCTCTGTCGCTGCCTAAAAAAGACAGGGACACGACCTTGGACGTACCTATACTTTCAAAGTTGTAAATCGGTTAAGGTTCCATCCTTGATTCCATGATGACATCACTGATGACATGTTAACATTCCACCACAAGATTCCATTATGACATCATAATGCACCACCACTACCTGCCCAAGTGCTTACTGCCCAGGTGTCATTGTTGTCAGTGATTGGCTGTGAAGCTGGTGATATACTGACTGCGCTTGGATTTGCTTGAAATGTCTGGAATTTCTTCAGATATACTTGAGGTGTTGGCACTACTCCAGGGGATTCTTAACACCTATGCCCCTGACAATGTGCTACCCCTACCCGATGGCGTCCTCAGCTTCACTTACCGGCTGGTTGTGAAGCTAGTGAGCGACTGCCTGACCAAACACCAACAAGGTCGTATAAGCTCAGGATATCTTGAGCATTTACAGATGAACATCAGGACATTAGTACAACAGGCAACAGACAATCTGGGCAAAGCATATAAAACAATAATGGATAATATTCACAGCACATGAAACAATAATGAATAAAATTCACAAAATACAAGTTTATTTACATGAAATATGTATTTTGGCCAAGAGCAATATAATTTATAGCTTATAAGAAGTATCCATATATGTAGTAATTGTAGCTGTAGATTGCAGGAGTAAAATGGTGACATAAATAGCGTCCTATATTCTCTACTTTCTCTCATGATTTTCCTTTTTTGTTTATTTCCATTTTTATAGGCTGAAGAAAGATCCCAATATGGAGATTTGACCTTTTTTAAAGAATTGGCCGCACAGTTCCTGATTGTACTACAGCATATTGCCCGCTCACTGAAGCTTTTGGTAAGAATCCGTCATCTTCTATATCTCATGTCTTTCTTGTCTGATCTCCTCCAGATTACTAGTCATATAGCAGATTGTCATATTTCTCATTTTAGAAGCCCCCTGTCCGCTCCAGGCAGATACAGGATCTTTTATGGCAGCCTGTCTCTGCTCCATCCTCGGTGGGGACAGTCTGTACTGTGCTCAGTGGTGCGGACCTTTCATATCACATCGGTCTCGCTTTATCTTCACAATCTTCCTTCTTGTAAATGCTGCAGTTCTGGTAATAGATGTTATTGGAGAACTGTCGTATATACAAGTCCCTTATATATTAATGTGGATTTACTGGACGGAGCGGCCGTGTATATTCCCCGCCATTATGTAAATCCAGCTTTAGTCCACTCTGTCTTTTGTGTACTGTAATTTAGCATTTGTGAATTGTTATATTAATTGCGCATATTATATCCATCAGGAAACACCGGAGGGTGACTCCAAAGAGGGGCAACACCGAAATATCGCTGACCCCAATACCAGTGAGCCAGGGCTAAAAAGCGATCTGATTGAAGGTAAGCTGACCATCTTGCATTCCTACAAATATTAATATTATGGAGACACCAGAGAATATAAAATTTACTCTTCATCCTCTGTATGAGGCCGGTGACGGCTCCTGAACCTCCTATAGACTATAATGGAGAGGGCTCATGCAAATCTGAAAACCCCTCTGGTTCTCTCTTGTGGGATCTTCTCAGCCCCAAAATGCACAGAGGACCTCACAGGGTCCCCATCCAAGTCACTATCAGAACCCAAGCAATCACACATTTATGGTAGAGTATATCTATCTATGGATGTGCCATAAGTATATCCAGTATGTGCAGAATATCCATAGAACTAGTATTATGCCATTTACTTGTCTTTCCTTCCTTATATCGATGTGTTATATATTCAGTTCTGATATCGTCTAATACATGATGTCTCATTATTTTATCATTATATTAGAGACAACTGAGCCAGCAACTGCTGACGGTGGAATATCTGAGACACCAGAGATCCCCGAATCTGCCAGTGTAAGTATCAGAGAAAACATCTGTATATCATCAGATAACGGGGTATGAATTACACATCACATGTTACACCCCAGAGTACAGTGGGTTAACGCTATTCTTAATGTAGATTGGACCTATTATTATTATTCCTGTCTCCTCTGTGTGATGTCCCTTACCATCCCCTCCATACAATGATATATGTGTATGGAGGATATCCCTATAATATAATAGTGTCTGGGGAGCGTCCTGCTGCTATCATGTCCTCTACATCTGCTGCAGTGTAATCAGTGGGGTCATAATGTAGAGAAGTTCCTGCAACTTTTATGTCTCATTGTC
The DNA here is from genome assembly GCF_039654945.1 of Dendrobates tinctorius. Taxonomy (NCBI): domain Eukaryota; kingdom Metazoa; phylum Chordata; class Amphibia; order Anura; family Dendrobatidae; genus Dendrobates; species Dendrobates tinctorius. The sequence goes on along the minus strand of NW_027361788.1, from coordinate 1,296,637 downwards.
ATTTCTTATTCTTCTAGGCCGTTGTCAGATCATTGACCCCTATGAGAAAACCAAGTAAGAGCGACTATACCCAGATCAAAGAGATCGGCAGTGGAGCTTTTGGGTGAGCGTTATGTATAATCTACATTTTTCCCAAACTCCTTATGATGATGCCTCTTTCTATATGTCCTGCCTTAGGGAAATTCCTGTATATGAGTCTACATCTAAATGCTACTGTATTCCAAGACATGTAACATTTTTATTTTTATATCCCATAGAGCTTTGTAAAGACTTGTTTTTTATGTGTTGAGCTGTTGTTATCGGAACCACTTTGCACTAGATCTATTCTACATCTAGTCATCTAGTCCACATCTACTGTATTTTTCGGACTATAAGACGCACCGGACCATAAGACACACCCCAAATTTTGGGGTGGAAAATAGGGGAAAAAAATAATGTGTCAAATGGGGGTCCGTCTTACAGTCTGAATTCCGTGGGATGGCTGTGCTCTGTGGGGTGGCTGTGTCCGTGGGGTGGCTGTGCTCTGGTCACAATATACTTAAAAATCTTGTTGCGGCGGTCCCGTGGCGGGGGTCCCAATGCAGCCTCCCTGTGCTCTGTGGTGCGGTGGTGTCGGGGCTCTGTAGTGTGGCTGCAGCGGGGCTCTGTGCTGCGTGGGGGGCTCCGTCTGCATTTCGTTAAAGCCCGAAAGCCTCCCGCAGCTCAGTTGCTGCGACGCGGCGGCCTCCTGACAGATGGCCGCCAGGGGCCTCCGGAAAGATGGCCGCTTCTCAGTTTCAGATCTCCGCAGCGAGATCTTGTCCCGAGATCTTGTCCCGAGATCTCGGGACAAGATCTCGTTGCCGTGATTTGAATTTGAGTATGCGCCGCTCCCAGCGGCCATCTTTCTGGAGGACACCGCGCTGCAGCAACGGAGCTGCGGGGGCTTTCAGGCTTTAACGAAATGCCGGCGGAGCCCCCCACGCAGCAGATCCCCGCTGCAGCAACCCTACAGAGCCCCGACCCCACCGCACCACAGAGCACAAGGAGGCTGCATTGGGACCGCCATCATGAGACCTCCGCAACAGAATTTCTAAGTATATTGCTACCATAAGACGCACCCCCATTTTCCCCAAAAAAATATTGGGAAAAAACTGCGTCTTATGGTCCAAAAAATACGGTATTTGTCATGATTCAGCTCAGTTATCATGTGATCTGGATGAAAACCTCCCATAAGTGATCATTCATGCTGAGTTATTTTGTGTATTTCCAGACATTGATTTCTAGTGACGGCCATACACCTATTATTAACTATTAGTGATGAGCGAGTATACTCGTTACTCGAGATTTCCGAGCATGCTCAGGTGTTCTCCGAGTATTGGATGTGCTTGGAAATTTAGTTTGTGTCACCGCAGCTGCATGATTTGTGGCTGCTAGACAGCCTGAATACATGTGGGGATTTCCTAACAAACACACAATCCTACTCACATGTATTCAGGCTGTCCAGCAACCACAAATCATGCAGCTGCGGTGACACAAACTAAATTTCTGAGCACGACCAAACTACTTGGAGATCACCCGAGTATGCTCAGAAATCTTGAGTAACGACTCGCTCATCACTATTAACTTTTAGGACAGAAGATCATTTGAAATATAGACAGTTAGTAAGAATTCTGTATAAATTATGGCTTTTTCTCCTCTACAGGGCCGTCCACTTAGTGCGTCATAAAGACATAAACAAGGTATTCGCCATGAAGAAACAAGACCGGAGTAACCTGGATCGTCCAGAGTATCTTGAAATGGCCTACCTGGAAAGGGACATCGCAATATTCGCTGATTGTCCCTTTGTTGTCTCCACTCTTTGTTCCTTCCCAACTAAACGACATCTGTGTATGGTCATGGACTTTGGAGCAGGTAAGACATATCCATTGTATCTCTATCCAGCCCATTTCTGCTTAAATATATAAAGCTATCAATGTATTTATATGTCATTAATCTACATGCTCAGAAGAGCAGTTTTGGAGGGTTGCCTCTTTCTGACAGATAATAATTTTCATTGCTTCTTATTGCATTTTTTCTTCTGATGTTGGGCGATCAAAAACACTGCAATTCCATCTGAGTTTATTTGTTTTTATATTATTTATTTTGAATGGAGAAAAAGTGATTTTATATTTATTTTCTTTCCCCAAATATTTTTATTATTTTTTAGTCTCCATAAGGGACCTGAACTTGTGATTATATAATCGTAAATACTATGTACTGCAATATGGGCATTGCAGAATATGGTGAAAATCTTGGTCCACTATGAAGCCAAGCTACACAGTGACTGTCACAGAAGTACCATAATGGCAAGGATAATAGTCTTCCGCAGACACTCAGCAGCCATAGCAAACCACTGACATGGAATGGGGGCGATGAGTGCTTAGAGCAGCTCGCCTCCAGGTCACCTGCTGTAAATGCCGCTGTCAGATATTGACAGTGTAATGTAAGAGTTTACCAGCAGGGGGCAGATCTCAGCTCTTTTTGTATAGGATTACTCTGCAGTATACAGTATACGCTCTACATCACACTGTATCTCTATGATTGACTCCCTGCCCCAATGTCTCACCTTATTTCTCATTCACACTCATCATGTGTAATTTACATTGTAACAAACCCTCACCTGTCATATTTGCTTTCTGCTCTAGGAGGAGACTGTGACAGTCTCTTAAAGGTTTATGGCCGTTTACCGCTCTCCTTGGCCCGCTTGTATGTTGCAGAAACGGTTCTTGCTGTGGAATATCTGCACAGCTTTGGTGTGGTTCACCGAGACCTGAAGCCTTTAAAGTAAGTGAACGCTGCAGTATAATAAAGGGAGAGACAGTTATAGTTTGGTGTACAGTCTGTGGGTTTTTACTTAGGGCTGACAATATCTTTTCTTTCACAGCCTTATAATATCATCAACTGGACATATCAAAGTCACCGATTTTGGGCTTTCAAAACTCGGACTCATGAGACCAACATCAGACATTTACAAGGCTCGAACTAAAGACATCACCAAAGAGTTCCGTGATAAAGAGGTTAGCTATAGATTAATAGAACTTATTCTTCACAGATCTGATCTATTTCTGATATTTTCTCACATAGAAAACTTTTACACTGATATTATTTGTCACAGTAATTTTCATTGATCATCTTCTCATTGTTCTGTTGGTTTCCAGACGAGCGGCACCTTGCATTATATGGCCCCAGAAGTCCTCTTAAAAGCGGGCTATGGAAGGCCTATTGACTGGTGGTCAATAGGAATCATCACATATCAATTTCTTACCGGCGATTTGCCATTTAAAGGAAGATGCGAAGATGAGATTTTCCTCAGAATCATAACAGGTAAGTAAAATAATCTGAATTCTGTGTGATGCCATAGTAATTTGGTTGAGTTGTTAGGTTCATACTTTGGTTTAGTTACTTGTTGTTTTTGATAGTTTTTTAAATTATAGTAAATATAGAGACTTTCTTTTCTGTAACATTTACTTTTTATATAACAGAATCCATCATTTTGAAATTTCAAAATCATGCTGTTCATCCCGATGCTGAAAACTTCATTACTCAGCTGCTCAGAAAAAGTCCCAACCTTAGACTCGGGACAGGTAATGTATATAGTAGTATTAATAATGACTTATAACTCCACTGTGCCCTGACAAATAGATAATTTCCATGAGGATTAGCACTGAGGTCTCTGTGTTACCTCCTTGTCTATTTCCCATTCTTCATGCCTTGACTTACAGTATATTTTGGCTCTGCTATGTCTTCAGTTTAGATTACCATAAAATGTACAGTCTTCCTAATATTGTCTGGATCACTTTTTTCTTGTCTTCCGTTTCCAGGAGGAGCAAATAAAATCAAGAGTCATCCATTCCTGAGTGAGTTAGATTTTGAGAATCTTGAAAATCAGGAGCCAGAGTTTAGGCCAATTCTTAGGTCAGAGGAGGACACCCACTACTTTCCCAGTAAGTAGAATGAGACGTCATCTGGTTAAAGCTGCCGTTTGTCTTGTCTTTTATTTTATGTGACAATATGTTCCCATCATTATTTGTAATAACATGGTGATGGTCTGTGATTATATTAATAATCTCTGATAATACTTGTATTTTGTAGCTTGTATTGAGAGACTCAAACATATAGATTCAGATGAGAGTGACACAAGTGAAGTCAGTGATTGGCCAGAAAGCCTAAACTATGCGTCATCTTCTCAAAGACTTTCTAAGGTAAGTATGTGATCAGTAAATCCACAAAACTATAACTAAAATAATATAAAAACTCTCTCTCTATATATATATATTTAATTTTACTCTGTGTATTTTAGCTATATGCAACCAATTCCAGGATGATGAGCAATGAAGATCATGAGCCATCTCCAGATTGTTCTCTACAGACCAGCACAAAACACTCAGACGTGTGAGTAGATTATTATTATGGGGTATAGTACTGACAAATCTTCAGAATACCAAATACAAGTCGCATATGACACAGTACTAAATCTAGAATCCACCATTCCATGATTGATGATCACTGTGGGGTCTGGCTTGTCATAACACTGGTGAGTTGATCATTGTGACCAGCCTTTCATTTCTATTTCATTAAAGCCCTTTATTACTAGTTATTCTTCATTCTTGCTGACAGAAGGCAGTTCTGTGCAAGGTATACCCTTCATTTTGTCCAAGTGTCCTAATTGCCCATAAAAAAGGAGTCTTTTTATTTTTCATTGCTTTCACTTGTAATTTATTTATTTTTCTTCTACTAAACAGGCAGAAAGATTCTCCTACTAGAAATGATGGTGATAATCAGTGTTTCACTACTGAAAACAACAAGTCACCCTCTCCCATATTGTCAGGTAAGTGCAGGTCTATAGGAGATCTTGTTGTCGTCACTGATCAAAAGGTGTTAATGTAAATGTTACATGAGGACTCAGAAAATCACTGCTTTTCTGTGCCTTTAAAATAAACAACAATCCAACACGTTAATGTATAAAATTCTCACTCTTATGGGCTGCGCATTAAAAGGTATAAGGGGCCATACAGTCTGGTGCCTGATACTGATCACGAATACTCTGCCCTTGGCTCAGTCAGGCCCCAAACTAACCCTATAACTACCCTTAATGTGCCACAGATGTTTTAACCCTTTAACTCCCAAAGCTTTTTTCGGTTTTGTGATTTTATTTTTCGCTCCCCTTATTTCCAGAGCCATAACTTTTTTATTTTAAGGTCAATATGGCCGTGTGAGGGCTTATTTTTTGTGGGACGAGTTGTAATTTTGAACAATACCATTGGTTTTGCCAAGTCTTGTAACAGAAAACGGGAAAAAAATTCCAAGTGCAGTAAAATTGCAAAAAAAGTGCAATCCCGTACTTAATTTTCGATTGGCTTTATTGCTAGGTTCACTAAATCCTAAAACTGACCTGCGATTTTGATTTTGCAAGTCATTACGAGTTCGTAGACACCAAGCATGTCTAGGTTCTTTTTTATCTAAGTGGTGAAGAAAAATTCCAAACTTTCCAAAAAAAAAAAATTGCGCCCTTTTCTGAGACCAGTAGCGTCTCCATTTTTCGTGATCTCTGGTTGGTTGAGGGCTTATTTTTTGTGAGCCGAGCTGACTTTTTTAATGATAACACTTTTGTGCAGATGCATTCTTTTGATTGTCCATTATTGCATTTTAATGCAATGTCGTGGCGACCAAAAAAACGCAATTCTGGCTTTTCGATTTGTTTTCTCGCTCAGCCATTTTGCGATAGGGTTAATCCTTTTTTTATTGATAGATCGGACATAGATAGATTCTGAACATGGTAATACCAAATATGTGTATTGTTTAATTTTGGATAGGGCAAAAGAGGGGTGATTTAAAATCTTGTTTTTTTTAATTTTTTTATATTTTTAAAAACATTTTTTTAATTTTGGCATGCTTCAATGGCCTCCATAGGAGGCTAGAAACTGCCATAACTCGATTGCCTCTGCTACATAGAGGAGATGCATAGATCATCTCTATGTAGCAGAATTACAGGTGTGCTATGAACGCCGACCACAGGGTTGCGCTCATAGCAATCCGGCATCAGCAACCATAAAGATATGACTCTAATCTTTTGACTTGATATTAATCTAATCTTATAGGAGTTTATCATTGACATGTTTTTCTTACTTTTTTATATGATTTTCCAGTTGAGAACAAAAATAAATCTGCATTAAACCTGGGAGAAGAGAAAAACCCAGAAATAGTAGCAGAGACAGAACCTAGCAGAGGTAAGTGTGACAATAAGGTCTATGTTGTGTGATGTCAGCGACTGAGAATAATTCATGAGGAGGAGATGTTATATGTCAGTGGTGGATTGTCTCATCTATGACTGACAATGATCATTGACTTGTTTTTCTTTTTTTATATGAATTTCCAGTTGAGATGAAAAATACATCTGCATTAAAACTGGGAGAAGAGCATGACCCTGAAATTGTAGCAGAGACAGAATCTAGCAGAGGTAAGTGTGACGATAAGGTCTATGTTGTCTGATGTCGGCGACTGAGAATAATTCACAAGGAGGATATATTATATGCAGTTATAAGCGAGTGTGCTCTTTACTCTTTACATGCTCGGGTGTTCTCTGAGTAGTTTGGGCGTGCTCGGAAATCAAGTTTTAGTCCCCGCAGCTGCATGATTAGAGACTGCTAGACCGCCTGAATTCATGTGAGGATTTCCGAAGAAACAGGCAATCCTTCCCACATGTATTCAGACTGTCTAGCAGCTGCAAATCATGCAGCTGTGGGGACTAAACCTTAATTCACGAGCACGCTCAAAAGTCTAGGAGAACACCCGAGAAACGAACACACTCCCTCATCACTATATGTCAATGGTGGGATTTTCACATCTATGACTGACAATGATCATTGACTTGTTTTTCTTACTTTTTTTATATGAATTTCCAGTTGATACAAAAAATACATCTGCATTAAAACTGGGAGAAGATCAAGACTCAGGAATGGTAGCAGAGACAGAACCTAGCAGAGGTAAGTGTGACAATAAGGTCTATGTTGTCTGATGTCGGCAACTGAGAATAATTCACGAGGAGGAGATGTTATATGTAGTGATAAGCGAGTGTGCTCTTTACTCGAGTTTTCCGAACATGCTCTGGTGTTCTCTGAGTAGTTTGGGCCTGTTCGGAAATCAAGTTTTAATTCCCGCAGCTGCATGATTTGAGACTGCTTAACAACCTGAATTCATGTGAGGATTTTTGAAAAAACGTGCAATCATCCCCGCATGTATTCAGGCTGTCTAGCAGCTGCAAACCATGCAGCTGCGGGGACTAAAATTTAATTTCCGAGCACGCCCAAAATACTCGGCAAACACCCAGAGAACACCTGAGCATGCTTAGAAAACTCAATTAACGAGCACAATCGCTCATCACTACATATAATATATCCTCCTTGTGAATTATTCTCAGTTGCCGACATCAAACAGTCAGTCCCTGCAGCTGCATGATTTGCGGCTGACAGCCTGAATACATGGGGGATTGCCCGTTCTTTAGCAAAAATCCCCACATGTATTCAGGCGTTCCAGCAGCCGCAAATCATGCAGCTGCAAGGACTAAAACTTAATTCACGAGTACGCTCAAAATACATGGAGAACACCCGAGCATGCGTGGAAAACTCCAGTAACGAGCACACTCGCTTATCACTATAAGTCAATGGTGTGATTTTCACATCTATGACTGACAATGATCATTGACTTGTATTTCTTACTTTTTTACATGAATTTCCAGTTGAGACAAATACATCTGCATTAAAACTGGGAGAAGATCATGACCCAGAAATAGTAGTAGAGACAGAGTCTAGCAGAGGTAAGTGTGACAATAAGGTCTATGTTGTCTGATGTCGGCGACAGAATAATTCACGAGGACGATATATTATATGTCAATGGTGGGATTTTCACATCTATGACTGACAATGATCATTGACTTGTATTTCTTACTTTTTTACACGATTTTCCAGTTGAGACAAATACATCTGCATTAAAACTGGGAGACGATCAAGACCCAGAAATAGTAGTAGAGACAGAGTCTAGCAGAGGTAAGTGTGACAATAAGGTCTATGTTGTCTGATGTCGGTGACAGAATAATTCACGAGGACGATATATTATATGTCAATGGTGGGATTTTCACATCTATGACTGACAATGATCATTGACTTGTATTTCTTACTTTTTTACATGAATTTCCAGTTGAGACAAATACATCTGCATTAAAACTGGGAGAAGATCATGACCCAGAAATAGTAGTAGAGACAGAGTCTAGCAGAGGTAAGTGTGACAATAAGGTCTATGTTGTCTGACGTCGGCGACAGAATAATTCACGAGGACGATATATTATATGTCAATGGTGGGATTTTCACATCTATGAGTGACAATGATCATTGACTTGTATTTCTTACTTTTTTACATGATTTTCCAGTTGAGACAAATACATCTGCATTAAAACTGGGAGACGATCAAGACCCAGAAATAGTAGTAGAGACAGAGTCTAGCAGAGGTAAGTGTGACAATAAGGTCTATGTTGTCTGATGTCGGCGACAGAATAATTCACGAGGACGATATATTATATGTCAATGGTGGGATTTTCACATCTATGACTGACAATGATCATTGACTTGTATTTCTTACTTTTTTACATGAATTTCCAGTTGAGACAAATACATCTGCAATAAAACTGGGAGACGATCAAGACCCAGAAATAGTAGTAGAGATAGAGTCTAGCAGAGGTAAGTGTGACAATAAGGTCTATGTGGTCTGATGTTGGCGATTGAGAATTATTCACGAGGAGGAGATGTTAACTCCCAGTTACACGATTGCTACATGGATGATGATTGAAAATGATCACTGACTTGTTTTTTTTTTACTTTTTATATGAATTTCTAGTTGAGAAGAAAAATAACTCTGCAAAAATACTGGTAGAAGAGCAAAATGCCCAAATAGTAGAAGAGCGAAAACCTAGAAGACGTAAGTGTGATAATAAAGTCTATATTGTTTGATGTTGGCCAGTGGGAATAATTCATGTGGAGAAGATGTTATCTGTCAGTGGTGGGATTGTCACATGTATGATGACTTGCAATGATCCTGTTGCTCTGCACGGATAAGATTTCTCTACCGTCCTGCCACAATGACACCAAAGCAGTATCCTCTAATATGGAGTTCCATTACTTACATTAGTTTTATATCTCTTCTCCTAGGTTCCATCTTCCGCCGGATTATATCATCCTGCCGGCGAGGATTATCCAGGGCCGCTCGCAGCATCAGAAGATGCATTTGTCCAATCTGTCCATAGGGCACAATATACATCTAGTACAGCAAGTCCATCATCAAAGCTGTACTTGGGCAGCACGGTGGCTCAGTGGTTAGCACTGTTGCTTTGCAGCACTGGGATCCTGGGTTTAAATGTCACTAAGGAAAACATCTGCATGGAGTTTGTATGTTCTCCCCGTGTTTGCGTGGGTTTCCTCCGGGTACTCCGGTTTCCTCCCACACACCAAAGACATACTGATTGGGAATTCCAAATTTAAAAAAATAAAATAAAAATTCTGAATTAATGTTCCTTTGTAATAGAATATTTCTGAAATATATGGCATACCAATACTGTACGTCGTACATGTTTGAAGCACCCTCATGAAGTTTTGTTTTTTCACTAAACGTGTATGTGTTGTAGTGTGGTGAGGTAATATACTTCCCTACTGCCGTCTTCTCTGAGATCAAGCTCTGTCCGGCTCCACTTTTGTGTGATGTCATAACAACATAGTTACATACATAGGTTGAAAAAAGACCTAGGTCCATCAAGTTTAACCTTTCTCCACCAATTGTCCATTTTGTCACTAAATTAAATATAACCCACAATGTTATGTGTATTGAGGAAATCATCAAGCCCTTTTTAAAAGCTGTTGTAGTGTCTGCTATTCTTGTGGTCGGCATTCCACAGTGTCACTGCTCTAACTGTAAATAACCCTTTCCTATTTAGCTGTTGGAATCGCCTGTCATCGCTCTTTAGCTCACTGTATACTCTCGGTGTGAGCGAGAAGTCTCTTCTATAATGGGAGCCTATGGAGCCTTGTTCTGATGCTTCATAGGCTTACATTGTTAAAGGGAACCTGTCACCTCGTTTTTCAGCTATAAGCTGCGGCCACTGCCTTTCGGGGCTTATCAACAGCATTCTAGAAAGCTGTAGAAAGGCAGTGGCCGTGGCTTATAGCTGAAAAACGAGGTGACAGGTTCCCTTTACTCACTTCATACTTGCCGATGTGGGAGATGATGTGACCTGGTCATCATCTAGCCGTGACAATTATTCCCTTATAAAAGCTTCTAGAGACATGCATAACCAGTAGGACTTGGGCATCCTAGGACAGTCCTACTTGGACTATATTCACGTTGGACTATGATCAGTGGCTCTGTCGGTATTTGTGTCTGAAGCCTCGGAGAATGGGATTCAGATGTTCGCACCAACAGGAACATTGACTATAATGATGCAGGCAGAGTCAGTGTTCTATGTTGGCATCATTATATACCTATTTGAGGCAGGCACCAAGACGCCATCTTGGTGTCTGCCTCAAAAAGGCATACAAGGCCAAAAATTATGTCCTACAGAGCACACAGTGACTCCATCTACATCATTATAATCAATGGCTTCATTAACACAAACATCAGAAAACGTTTTTCTAGGGCTTCAGCTGCAAGCCCCCGACCGTAGACAAAGACACAATGTGAACTTAGATTAAGTAATTAAGTTATAGCCATCAAGAAGAAAGAAAAAAAATAGATCCAGCTTACTGCTTGTAGTCCAAATGGATAACTTTTAAATAGTCTGTGGTCTGGCGCATGGGTCGAGATACATACCAAGCTAGCTCCATAGTCAGATAGCCTGTTGAGAAGTATATATGGAGGGAGAGGAGATGTAAGAAGTACACACATCAAGGCAAGGTATTGTGGCATCAAATATTAGTCCAGTATAATAAACTGTGATATGGACCACTATATTAACCCGTATTCAGTAGATGAAAAAGAACTGAAGGGTTAAAGAGCGCCAAAACACTTATAAAATAAATCAATAGTAAACCTCCCTCCATATATACTTCCCAACATTTGCACTCAGGACATGGTTTTTGATGTACTTAAATTAATGCATTTAGCAACAATATACATCTGAAATTTTTTTTGCATATGGCTTAGTGTATTTTGCACATTATATTGATTATGTGGACTAGCTACACACATTATACGTATACAATTGTGTGATGTTATATAGAGCTTGTTATTGCTCCCATGATTATAGCTTATGTTTAATAACCGCTGTCTATTTTAAACGTTTTTAATCATTTTTTTGGTGGTTTGTGTATCCCATGTAATAAAATTGACAATTTTTCTATGGTGATCCCTGCATTTGGTGTATGTCTTCTTGGTTCTTTTTTTGTGATTTACATGTAATTTGGACATACTGTGGTTGGAACCCCTCTAATTAGTCTTATTATCTGATGGTGCCCTCCGCATCCTTGTAGATAGCTTCAAAAAGTAGTAGTAGTAGTAGTATATGTAATTACTGCTATCTCCTGCCAAATTCCTTAGTGAGGAGTGCCGAACATTTATTCAGGTTATTTTTCAACCCAGAACGCTTAAGACAAACCACTATACCAATAATAGTTATGCCATGTTCTTGTATGGACCTTGAGAATATATTCATGTCAGAAGGAGCAAACATCAGAAGGAAGGGTCGGAGGTTGATCATAGAACTTTGCTTTACCTTATTGACTTAAAGGAGTGCAAATCATGAACCGATTGGCTTTATTAAAAAAAATAAAGTTTTTTCCTGATCCCAAGAGACAATCAGAGTGGACATACAGGCATTTTAGGATTCACGGCTGTCAGAGCCAGAACAAAGAACAATTAGTTCCAGTCAGAGCACAACAGTTCATTTTAATGGCTACATTTCATCAGTACCATTCCCTTTATAATCTACAGTAGATGATAAATGGATCTGGCAGATTTAATGGGAATGTGTCCATTTTTTTTCTCAACAATTGGAAAAAAAAATGCAAAAACGTATATTTTTTAATGGTATAAAATAGCAATTTTTGCCCATATTTTCAACTTGAAAAACTGGAGGTAGTGGGGGGCAACGGCTGATATTTGCCGTAAAAATTTAGTCTAATGTGAGATAGTGCAACTGCAGTACACATTGGTGGGATCTGCTCCATGTGTGAGACGTCACTCCTCGCCTTCTAGATGTTTGCCAAAGGATAAGGCAGGATGAAGTGTAGGAGCCATTTTGTTAGTGGCGGCAAAGTGGTATTGACAAGTGGAAAGTGACACAGAGGTCTGTCGTTAGCACATATTCTGTTAGTTGAAGGTGCGCTGCTCACCGTTTCATTCAGTGGCCGCATGAGATACAAGGCTCAGCAGACCGTCACACATGATGGGACTAGATACATGGCTGTGCTCAGTGTAAAGCCTCACTCAAATGTACAGTATAATGTGGGGACATCTGAATGAGGCTTTACACTGACTGAGCAGAGATGAGTCAGTGTTCAGAGCACAGCAGTGTGATGATGAACTCTGAATACTGGAGTGAGTACAGGTCGGCAGCCTGACACTGTACGACTAATCCCAGGCTACCGAGCTGCTCAATAGCCTGATATTACTACAGCGTCAGGCTCCTGATCTGTGCTCACCACATCTCACAACTGCTGTGCAGACCTCCTGTCACCAACAGCTGTGTCACTGTGAGCTGTTGATATGGGGGTGTAAATTGTAGCCAAGAGCACAGTTCTGGACTACAATAAAATGGCACCTGACTCCCCCGCAGCTGTGAACTGGACACCCCATGGGGAATGCACAGTCCACAGCTGAGACAGACACAATATAGGAGATTGAAATTTACACATTTAAAGAGCATCCAGCCCTACATGATCCATAACACAAAAGATAATTATTAAAAATATTCCTTTTATTAATTATCACATAAAAACACAATAGTTATAGTAATAATAGATCCAGTTGTTGGTGTTGGTAAACAAACAAAAATTACCCGGAACTACTCAAAGCATAGACATAATAATATGCACTAGTGTTGAGCAACTTTTGGTTTTTTAGGGTCGAGTTTCGTTTCATGAAACCAGACTTTTCCGTCCCGAAACACGAAACCCAATGTAAGTCAATGGAGAATTAAAGTCGGCAGTGAGAGGAGGACAGGAAACACACCAACAGTGCCCATTTGAATGCCAAAAGCATAAATTCTTGTTACTGAAGCTTGTCAACCTTAATTTACTTCATAATACTAGTTACGCACTGAAAAATGGGGGTTATTTGGCTACAGTTGTGGGGGGGGCTGGCTCCAGGTTTTCGTGGGCCCAGGGCCAAAGAGCGCCCCTTTAACACATACCACAACTCATGATGCTCCGATACGGCAGAGAAATAGCAGTATAGTACAATGAAAAATACTTCACTTCTTACATCTCATGACTGATATCCATTTTAAATTCTCCAATACCTCCAAAAACGGACAGTATATAACTGCATACAGTATTATGGCCAGCGCTTAGTGCGCTATACAGAGTAATGAGGCCCATATATTTCTCCATACGGAATCATTATTCCCATATAATGTTTCAAACTGTATATGATGAGCTCCACATAATGCTACAGTATATGTTGGTCCCAATGGATGAAGCTCCACTGTCTTATGGGCCCAAATAATGCTCCATATATAATGGGCCCCATTTCTACTGCTCTAGTGTATAATGGGCCCTGTAAATGCTGCTCCAGTGTCTGATGTCCACCTTTGGAATGCTCCAGTGTATGGTGGGCCTCATATATCATTCACCAGAGTATAGTGCTCCCCAAAAATTGCTGTCCCAATATTGAAAACAATTACATAAGTCTCCTTGCTAGGGAATCCCTGCACTACTCTGAACTCCTTGTCATCCCCATCTTCCATCTCACTGCACTTGGCTGTTTAGGCCCTCCCACCAGCAGAGACACTTTTGCGTACTATGCGGTGCCCTGTGCCAGTGCCATCGCCCATGAGTATGCCCCCCCACCTGCTCAAGGAACCAGCACTTTCATCTGCACCTTCCTCTTTGTCACCGTGTAAGGTGGTATAGTATGCGGGAAGGGGAACCTGAGTTTCCTCTGGGTCAGATTCTGGCTGTGTAGAGTGCGAGGGGAATGTAGTGGTCTGGGTCAATGTACCAGCAGCATCATCCAGCAGTGTCTGGGCCTCAGTGCACTTGTGGCGTCCCCAAGAGTACGGTCGCCACTGTGGCATTGCCTTCCTCCTAGGGAGTGTGTTGTCAAGCTTGGGAGCAATGAAGGATCTCTCTAGCAGTGAAACCAACACACAACACATTTCCCACTCCAGGCCAGCAGGGAGACCTCTGAACCTGACTGCTGAGGAGCTGCTCTCTGTGGTCGGGAGGAGGTAAGTTAGGGCACTCTGTTCAGGGAAGGGGAAGTGTGTGGACGTGAGAAGGGGAGCTGGAGGATGAGCAGAGTAAAGGCTCACTCCTAGCTGGAGCGCATGGTCCGGATTCCGGTCTCCGAGTTTGTAGGGACACTGACGTTCCTGCAGCAGAAACCGGGGGAAGTAGCAGCTATAAATGCTCTGTACCCAACTAAGGCTCGGAGGCCCCAGCATCGACGTGTGCGAGGCAGAAGGAAAAGGCTACAGCTGTCTGCCATACAAGTAAAGTCTGAGGAACATCTATTAGACAGGAGGCGTTTCAGTGAACCACGGTCCTGTGAGTGCTTCCCTCACAAGCGCTAGAAAGGAGACGTTCAGGAAGGTACATGTTGGCGGAGTGTTGGAAGGGAGCTTTCCATTCTGGTCCCGGAGGTTGGCAGAGGTCCTGACCCGGAGGACACAGCACGGAGGCAGGCATCTGTGTAACCTGCAGACTGTGAGTAAAGCTTTGGAACTGCACACTCTGCTGTCCTACGGTCATTCCAGCACCGCTACATCTGGGTACCAGTACCTACACGCCTGTGCCTTTCCCCCTTCACTACATCTACACTTCCCTGGGACTCCAGCTCCACCTGTGGGGAGCTTCTCCATCTTTGCTGCACAACACCATCAGTCCCAGAGGATCTGCATGCAGCGTTGGCCTAACATCTATGTTGCCGAACACCACAGGTGGCGTCAAACTATCTATATAAACTCTTTACCATTATACCACGCCATTTACATGGGCGCCCAGGGCCACCGTCCGGGTCACCGCTGCTGTGACACATCCCACTGACACCGGCCCGGTACTGAGTACCCCACAGCCCTGGGAGGGCAACCCATATGCCGACTGCTGATCGGGCGGCGTTATTCCCATGAACCTCCGAACAGCGTCCCTGAAGGCAACGTTTTTGGTTTCCGGGGGTAGTATGATTGCAAAGCTGAACCTTAAAGGAATGTCCAAAAGGGCATCACCAGGAGTGGAGCCTGTGGCTTAATTGGACTGCACCCGGGAAACCACTACCATACAAGCTACAGAAAAGATGGACAGATTGCAAGCTTTGTCGATTCTGTGTGTGGTGTGGTATGTCCGTTTGTAGTTGTGCTAGCAATTTCTCACCTTTATTCCGTTAACGACCGAGACTCCGGCATGGCCCCGCGGTACGCGTCAAGCTTACTAGAGGGATACGCGAGGCTGTGGCACGTGAGATCGAGCAATAACAGGTCTAGCATTCCAGTACATGTCCGGGGCTGCATGCACACTACACTGAAAGGACCAGCTTTTGTCGCTTACAGGTGCAGATAACCTGCTGAACTCCGTTAGTGATGGGAATCTGGGATTCAGATTAATCCCCGCGAACGATGATTTCCCAGTAAGTTCAGGTCAACCGCAATTCCGGAGTTAGGCCTAACCGTCATTCCTGAAAAAATTACGTGTCCAAACCACAGGTGCTGTAGCTTGCTTAACAGCTCGGCAGCCGTTCTCAGGCCCAGTATGGATTCAACAACATTGTAGAAAGTTGATAAAGGGTACAGTTTCACCGGATAACACGTATATATGTAGCCTAGTTTACACATTAAAAATATATGTCTATAGATCAGGAGGCAGACTCAGATGTTCTCAGGCCCAGTATGGATTTGACCAGATTGTACAAAGTTGAGAAAGGGTACTTTATCACTGGATAGCAGGTATATATAGCATAGTTTAAACATGTAAAGTCTCCGTGTTCTCAGTATGGATGACACAGCAATCTAAAAAGTGGAAAAAAGGAAATGCATTTGAGGCGTACACAACTATATACTTTTGGTGTTATTTTTAAATCTACATATATATTTCTGTCTCAGTAATACAGTCCAGCCTCTACGCAATAGGAAATGAGATGCATACAATTAGTGACATAAAGGCTATTGATTGCAGAAATCTAGGAATTATTATTCACGGGAAAAACTTCCGTCACAATTCTCATAGGCGATGCTGACCCTCAATTAATTTGTGTGTTGAGACAGTGAAAACATTTTTTTGTGAATAAAGTCTTGCTGTATCGCACTTTCGTTGATTCCATCACTGTTACTCATCTCAATCCAATTTTTATCACAGGGAGCGATATAAACATGGTGCTCACTGGCTATCATGATCTGTCACGTAACTTTGGAGTGCAAAAGACAGAAGCCACAGGCCGTAGGCGATTCTATTTGATTGGCATGAGAGGGCACATTTTGAAATGTGCGCCGGAAAGTCACACGTTTGTGAGTAGGAAAACTGTGAAAGCTGATGATAAACCACCACTGCATGTAATTGTGAGTCGACGTCCATAAGAAATGGAAGCCACTGATCATCTGGAGCTAGAGCCCGGCCAGCAGGACAGGGCATAGCTACATCTTAACCATCATCTTTCAGTTCAATCAATTTGTAGTGGCAGTCCCAGTGAAGGATTTGACAGGCCAGACTACACAGCGGAGGAGCAGGGAGAGGTAAACATTGCAAATGCTGGGGCCCTGCCCAAGCAAGGGGGGCACAGTCGTGGGCGTCGGTACTGGCACTGGGCCCCTCATAGTACGGCGGTGTGTCTGACGGCGGGTGTGCACCACCACTGTCAGAAACACTTGATTGCACTATGAGGGACCCTATGCCAGTGCCCGCGCCCAAGAGTCGGCCTACCCACCTGTCCAGGGCAACGGCACTCGCACGGTTTTGTGCTCTAGGTGGTGACCTCGGCTATGGGGGGGGCCGCCCACTTAGGGAGGTTTACAAAGTGGCATATGTAGATGTGGGTCATTCAGCTGCTGCAAAAGGCGAAATAGGTCAAGTTCGCGGAATAGGAGGAGGACCAAAGCAAGCCTTTTTTCTGGCAACCTATGTGTCATCAAGGGAAGGTGGGACAAAATCCTTGGAAACCCATGCATGGTTCATTTTAATGAAGGTTAGATCATCCAAATTTTGGGTTGACAGACGGGTCCTTTTTTCTGTCAGGATTGATCCAGCTGCACTGAAGACTCTTTCCGATAGCACACTTGCAGCTGGGCAAGCGAGCTCCTGTAAGGCATATTGTGCCAATTCAGGCCAGGTGTCCAGTTTAACGGCCCAATAGTCAAAGGGGAATGACCTGTGCGGGAGAACATCAATATGGGAGGAAAAGTAGTTGTTAACCATAGTTGATAACTGCTGTCTCCTGTCACTTTCCTTCGATGCAGTATTACCAGTTGTGTGAGCGGTCCGTGAAAAATCAGTCCACAACATTGTCATGAAACCCCTGTCTCCAACGCCACTTCTGCTGTGTACACCACGAACACCTCTGCCAAGCTTCCCCCGGCCCGTACGGCTCGTGTGAGAACCATCACCGCTGCTGTGTGCTGGGAATGCCTCAACCAACCGGTTAACCAGAGTTGCTTGTTTAGTAGCCAATATTAGGTCAAGGTTCTCCTGTGGCATGATGTTTTGTAATTTGCCTTCATAGCGTGGATCCAGGATGCTGGCCAACCAGCAGTCATCATCGTTCATCATTTTGGCAATGCGTGGGTCCCTTTTTAGGATCTGCAAGGCATAATCTGACATGTGGGCCAATGTTCCCAGTGTCAATGATGCACTGCGAGTGCTGGGTGGAGGAGCACTTTCTGGCAAATCCACATCCCACCAGTCACGCACAAACCCTGTACCAGACCTTGCCACGCCAACATTTTCACTTGCCCCACGAGATGCATCCTCCTCCCCTAAGTAATCATACCCATCATCATCCTCCTCCTCCTCTTCTTCCTCCACCTCGTCCAGGAGAGGTCCCTGAGCAGACAATGGCTGAATGTCATCAAGGATTCCCTCCACCTCTTCCTCCTCGTCAACATTGGCTGCAGACGCCTGCTCCTTAAGGTGCGTCAAAGTTTGCATGAGCAGACGCATAAGTGGGATGCTCATGCATAGGATGGCGTCGTCTGCGCTTACCAGCCGTGTGCATTCCTCAAAACACTGAAGGACTTTACAGAGGTCTTTCAGCTTCGACCACTGCACACCTGTCAACTCCATGTCTGCTCTCAAAGTGCCTGGCCGTGTATCCTCCCACAAATGCATTATGGCCTGCCTCTGCTCGCACAGCCGCTCAACCATGTGCAGGGTGGAGTTCCACCTTGTTGCAATGTCGATAATGAGGCGGTGGTTGGGAAGGTGGAGCAATTGCTGCAGCTTCTGCATATGAGTGGAGTGTACAGGCGACCGGCGGATGTGCGCGCACAGTCTTCGCACCTTCTGGAGCAGGGCTGTTAACTCCGGATAATTATTGAGGAAGCACTGCACCACCAGGTTCAAGGTGTGAGCCAAGCAAGGTATGTGGCTGAGTTTTGAAAGGGCTATGGCTGCCACAAAATTACGGCCGCTATCACTAACTACCTTGCCTGCCTCAAGATGTACTCTGCCCAGCCATGACTCAGTTTGTCGCTGAAAGTACTCGGCCAGCACCTCGGCGGTGTGTCTGTCGCCCAAACACATCATCTGCAACACAGCCTGCTGACACTTTCCACTAGCTGCTCGATAGGGGGACACCTCGTGTGCAACAGTGGCAGCTGCAGATGGAGTGCTCGTACGACTGCGCTCTGTGGATGAGCTTTCGCTTCTGGAGGAGGAGGAGGAGGGTCGAACGCCTACAGCCAACTGTTTCCTATACCGTGGGCTAGGCAGCACTGTCCCACCACCGCATCCACCACATTAACCCAGTGCGCAGTGATGGACACGTAACGGCCCTGGCCATGCCGACTGGACCATGCATCAGTTGTGAGGTGCACCTTTCCACTCACTGACTGCTTGAGTGCATGGACAATGTGGTCTTTTACATGATGGTGGAGGGCTGGGATGGCTTTGCGAGAGAAGAAGTGGCAACTGGGTAGGTCATAGCGTGGTACTGCATAGGCCATGAGTTCGCGGAAAGCTGCGCTTTCAACCAACCGATAGGGCATCATCTCTAACGAGATTAGTTTGGCAATGTGGGCGTTCAAACCCTTTGTACGCGGATGAGAGACTGAGTACTTTCTTGACCTACTCATAGTGTCTGGGAGGGTGAGCTGGACTTGAGAGCTGCATATGGTGGAAGTAGCGGTGGACAGGGCAGACTGAGAGAGGGTTGATGATGGTGATGGAGTTGGTGTTCTTTCTGATGGCCTAGATTCAGTCTTTCGTTGATATAACAGTGGGATTCCCTGACTGCTGTGGCCTTGCAACGACACCTCAACATTTGCTGCTGTGCTAACCGGTGGGCTTACAGTGGGGGAAACAATGTAGCGTTGCTGACTACCTTCTTTGTGATCAGTTGCACATGTGGTACTTGAGGTTTGGTGTTGTGTCCACGCTTGCAAGTGCATGCTGGTTAAATGTCTAAGCATGCAACTGGTATTCAAATTTTTCAGATTTTTCCCTCGGCTAAAGGTCTTTGCACACTTCTTACAGATAACCTTGGCCTGATCATGAGGATTTTGTTCAAAAAAGTGCCACACTGCACTCTTCCTACTTTGGCAGACATTTTGCGGCCTAGCACGCTGTGATATTTTGACCCTCTGGACAAGCTGTCCAGCAACTCTTTTGATTTTTGGAACCTGTCTTTGGAGTGCTCCGGGCCTGCCAGATAACAGCTGTTGCGATGTCGATGTCTGCTATGGATGCTCCTCCTCCTCATCTGAGCTATTGGAAGCAGCACCCTCTTCCCCCAATGGATGCCAATCTGGGTCAACAACTGGGTCATCCATCACCTCCTCTTCAATGTCATGTGCACCTTCCTCTGTGTCACCGTGTATGGTGGTATAGTGTGCGGGAAGGGGCACCTGAGTCTCATCAGGGTCAGAATCTGGCTCTGTACACTGGGAGGACAATGTAGTGCTCTGAGTGAATGTACCAGCAGAATCATCTATCAGTGGCTGTGCATCAGTGCACTCCATGTCAGATTCATCTTGACCTGGGTAATTCACCATTTCACTTGATAATCCAGGCATGGTATGTGAAAACAGCTCCATGGAGTAATCAGTAGTATGGCCTGCGTCATCCTTCAATCTTGATTGGGGTGAAGGACACAAGGAAAGGTGTGGTTCATGAACATGAGCCTCCAATGATGACTTTTATATGCTTTTATTTTTTACAACTTCAGAAGAAGAGGCGATAGAGCTGGAGGCTGAGTCAGCAATGTAAGCCAAAACTTGTTCTTGAAGCTCCGGCTTTAAAAACGGTTTACTACTCCCAGAAAAGGGAGTCTTCGAGGCCTTGTGGAGCCAGACGATGATGCAGGCTCAACACCTCCTGCATTCAGTCCTATTTTGCTTTTGCCACTACCATCAGATCCACCACCATCACCATCATTACCAGCTGCCAACCCCCGCCCAATTCCATGGCCTCTTCCACCAGCCTTCCTCATTTTTGGTAGAAATGTAGACAAAATCCAACAAACTATATAGTAATGTAAAACAAGGTACAAGGTGTCTATAGGACAGGGGAGATTTTGAATTTCTGCACACACTTGTGGACACTGGACACTTTTGGATTGCGTGAGGCCCACTGAATATCACAGCGCTATGTCACAGGCTCGATGTCGCAGGTGTGAAACATGTCACTAGAGGATAACGGAGATTTTGAATTTCTGCACACACTTGTGGACACTGGACACTTTTGGATTGTGTGAGGCCCACTGAATATCACAGCGCTATGTCACAGGCTCGATGTCGCAGGTGTGAAAAACGTCACTAGAGGATAACGGAGATTTTGAATTTCTGCACACACTTGTGGACACTCACTTTTGGATTGTGTGAGTCCCACTGAATATCACAGCGCTATGTCACAGGCTCGATGTCGCAGGTGTGAAAAATGTCACAAGAGGATAATGGAGATTTTGAATTTCTGCACACACTTGTGGACACTGGACACTTTTGGATTGTGTGAGGCCCAGTGAATATCACAGCGCTATGTCACAGGCTCGATGTCGCAGGTGTGAAAAATGTCACTAGAGGATAACAGAGATTTTGAATTTCGGCACACACTTGTGGACACTGGACACTTTTGGATTGTGTGAGGCCCACTGAATATCACAGCGCTATGTCACAGGCTCGATGTCGCAGGTGTGAAAAATGTGACTAGAGGATATTGGAGATTTTGAATTTCTGCACACACTTGTGGACACTGGACACTTTTGGATTGTGTGAGGCCCACTGAATATCACAGCGCTATGTCACAGGCTCGATGTCACAGGTGTGAAAAATGTCACTAGAGGATAACGGAGATTTTGAATTTCTGCACACACTTGTGGACACTGGACACTTTTGGATTGTGTGAAGCCCACTGAATTTCACAGCGCTATGTCAAAGGCTCGATGTCGCAGGTGTGAAAAATGTCACTAGAGGATAACGGAGATTTTGAATTTCTGCACACACTTGTGGACACTGGACACTTTTGGATTGTGTGAGGCCCAGTGAATATCACAGCGCTATGTCACAGGCTCGATGTCACAGGTGTGAAAAATGTCACTAGAGGATAACGGAGATTTTGAATTTCTGCACACACTTGTGGACACTGGACACTTTTGGATTGTGTGAGGCCCACTGAATATCACAGCACTATGTCACAGGCTCGATGTCGCAGGTGTGAAAAATGTCACTAGAGGATAACGGAGATTTTGAATTTCTGCACACACTTGTGGACACTGGACACTTTTGGATTGTGTGAGGCCCACTGAAAATCACAGCGCTATGTCACAGGCTCGATGTCGCAGGTGTGAAAAATGTCACTAGAGGATAACAGAGATTTTGAATTTCGGCACACACTTGTGGACACTGGACACTTTTGGATTGTGTGAGGCCCACTGAATATCACAGTGCTATGTCACAGGCTTAATGTCGCAGGTGTGAAAAATGTGACTAGAGGATAACGCAGATTTTGAATTTCAGCACACACTTGTGGACACTGGACACTTTTGGATTGTGTGAGGCCCAGTGAATATCACAGCGCTATGTCACAGGCAGAAATTGGCTAGTGTATGACAAACTACATAGTGTATATATAATTGGGCAGAATAGGAATCTCCCTAGAGTGTAGGTCTGTAAGAACGGAACAAGTCCTCGACTTATCCTTACAGAGCGACACACAGATAGGTTCACTGTGGCCGTGATAACAGCCGTTACACGGTACTGAGAGAGGAGCGTGCACGTACACGGCTGTCCGGTGTACGTAAAATTGTCAAGCTCCATGTTTTTTAAGTATACGGACTGACACACGCTGTCTCTCTGTAGTTTTGAATGTGATCAAACAGCAAATATATTTAACTGTTTGAAAACTAGACAAAACTAGAAGGTGCAGGTCTGTAAGAACGGAACATGTCCTCGACTTATCCTTACAGAGTGACACACAGATAGCTTCACTGTGGCCGTGATAACAGCCGTTACACGGTACTGAGAGAGGAGCGTGCACGTACACGGCTGTCCGGTGTACGTAAAATTGTCAAGCTCCATGTTTTTTAAGTATACGGACTGACACACGCTGTCTCTCTGTAGTTTTGAATGTGATCAAACAGCAAATATATTTAACTGTTTGAAAACTAGACAAAACTAGAAGGTGCAGGTGTGTAAGAACGGAACATGTCCTCGACTTATCCTTACAGAGCGACACACAGATAGCTTCACTGTGGCCGTGATAACAGCCGTTACACGGTACTGAGAGAGGAGCGTGCACGTACACGGCTGTCCGGTGTACGTAAAATTGTCAAGCTCCGTGTTTTTTAAGTATACGGACTGACACACGCTGTCTCTCTATAGTTTTGAATGTGATCAAACAGCAAATATATTTAACTGTTTGAAAGCTAGACAAAACTAGAAGGTGCAGGTCTGTAAGAACGGAACATGTCCTTGACTTATCCTTACAGAGTGACACACAGATAGCCTCACTGTGGCTGTGATAACAGCAGTTACACGGTTTTGTGTGAGGAGTGTGCACCGCTGTATGGTGTAAAAAAATGCACGCTCAGTACCTCACCAGGACAAAAAAAAAATTGGGATTGCTTTTAAAAAAGCAGTTTGCAGAGCAGTGGGTAAACAGCAATGCAGCCGTCAGGAAGCCTTAGAAGGCAGCCTAACAACCAACACCGCTGATCCAGCAAAATATAGCCTCCACTTGCACTGCACACACAGTGACTGGTGTGTTGTACAGGCAAAATCGCTAGCAGCAGAAGCAGTTTTTGGTGTCTTCTTCCCTGCCTAACACTCTCCCTACAAAATCATTATCAGCAGCAGCTCTCCCTATTCTGAGATCAGCATGAGTAACATGGCGGTCGGCATGCACGCCCTTTTATACCCCCTGTGACGCCCACCAAAGCAAGCCAATCACTTGCATGCCCTTCTGAAAGATGGTGGTGACCCCTGCCTATGTCATCACGTTGCCCACAGTGTCCGTGGATCCTGATTGGCTGAAAAAGAGCGCAAAACAAACTTTTGAAACGCGACTTTGGCGCTTAAGTCGCCGACCTCGTGGCCGACCTCATCCTAGGGTCGGGTTTCGTTTCATGAAACCCAACTTTGCCAAAAGTCGGCGACTTTTGAAATTTTTAGACCCGTTTCGCTCAACTCTAATATGCACCATTTAAATGCAGAAAACCTCCAAAAGAGAAAAGATAAAGCAAGCCACAAAACCTAAGTATATTGTTTTTCAGAATCACCCCCTGCAAATATGTTCAAGTAATGTATCAATTAAGATCCAATAAAAGTCACAGGTAAAGGTCCTGCCCCCTGAGGAAGCCAAATAGGCGAAACGTGCATCGGGGCACGTTCCTGGAACCAGTATACTCACCCATATGGGTAAGCACTGAATGGCACTTTAATCTGCACTGTCACTTTATATATTAAGGGATACCGCTCTGATATAAAGATCTGCCTCTGGGATGTTTACTCTATGCTAGCCACATCTATTATTTCTCTATAGCTTCCTTACCCTGTATTAGACCTTTACCTATGACTTATATTGGATCATAATTGATACATTACTTGAACATATTTGCAGGAGGTGATTCTGAAAAACAATATACTTAGGTTTTGTGGCTTGCTTTATCTTTTCTCTTTTAGAGGTTTTCTGCATTTAAATGGTGCATATTATTATGTCTATGCTTTGAGTAGTTCCGGGGAATTTTTGTTTGTTTACCAACACCAACCACTGCATCTATTATTACTCTAACTATTGCGTTTTTATGTGATGATTAATAAAAGGAATATTTTTAATAATTATCTTTTGTGTTATGGTTCATGTAGGGCTAGATGCTCTTTAAATGTGTAAATTTCGATTATGTTTGGAGTTGCCCATCCCCTTAGGGGAATATGGAATTTTTCTATTACCCATTGCATCGGTTATATTAAACAATATAGGAGATTGTGGTCTGTGCGTCTCTAGACTCCTATGGCTGCAGTATTTGCGGTGTGCAAGTGGCATACCTAAACAGTTACACAGCAGCAAATATAAACTGGCAGCAGAAAAAAAAAATATTAAAATCGTAAGTTAATTATACAAATTGTCTCTTCAGAGAGGAAGAGGACTAGAACGCCACCTATTGGAAGTAGCAATCCTAAAAGTCAATGTTGACCCTTTAACGAGCCTTGTTACATGACTTAGGATAAAAGCCAAGCCAGAATCTCAATTTGCAGACACTGTGTTTCGGGGTACTGCCCCTCATCAGTGTAAAGTGTGAGATCTGGTTTGGATGTGTGAGAGGTGTTACGGTTCTGCAGCACAGGACTAGGGTAGAAGGGGGAAAACTGACCCTACACTGCGGCTAGGCTGATGCCCTACGATGGAGTGGGCGACCCATTCCTTGTGAATAGACCCACCGATGATCCTAGGCTAAACTCAAGCGAAGACCTATTGATAGAGGGAAGGGGGTCCCTGAAGAATATAAGGGCTGGGTACAAAAACGGGTCACCTCCTAACAGAGAACACAAAGAAGGCTGCAGAAACAAACTGAAAGCAGAAACTGAGACTAGCAGAACCAGGGGTCCCAGAACTGCATTAATTAACCCCTTCCTGACATCTGACGTACTATCCCGTCCACAGGACTCGGGCCCCTATGACCGGGGACAGGATAGTACGCTGATCGCGGCCGGGTGTCAGCTGATTATTACAGCTGACACCCGGCACTATGTGTCAGGGGTGTTCATGGACTGCCCCCGGCACGTTAACCCCTGGCACACTGCGTTCAAACATGATCGCAGTGTACCGGAGGATCAGGGAAGCATCGGCAGGGAGGGGGTTCCCTCCGTGCTTCCCTGAGACCCCCCAGCGCAGCGCGATGTGCTGCCCTGCGCTGGGGGCCTCCTTCCCTGCAGGTCTCCGGATCCAATATGGCGGCGGGGACCTTCGGAGGCCTGCAGGGAGGCGGCTTCCTCACTGCCTGCAGAGCGCAGGCATGAGGAAGCCTTGTGCAGCGCCTGTCACATCGCTGATCTGACACAGCACTGTGTCCCCCCTGGGACAATGTAATAAAGTAAAAAAAAGAAAGTGTAAAAATAATTTATAAAAAAAATCGCTAACTAAATAAAAAAATATATATTCCCTAATAAATTCATTTTTTTAAAATACAAAATTAATAAAAGTACACATATTTAGTATCGCCGCATCTGTAACGACCCACCCTGTAAAATTGTCCCATTAGTAAACCCCTTTAGCGAACCATTTAAAAAATGAAAAACAAAGCAAAAAACAATGCTTTATTATCATACCGCCGAACAAAAAGTGCAATAACGCACGATCAAAAAGACGGATATAAATAATCATGGTACAGCTGACAACGCCATCTTGTCCCGCAAAAAACAAGCCACCATACAGCATCATCAGTGAAAAAATAAAAAAGTTATAGCTCGCAGAATAAAGCGATGCAAAAATAATTATTTTTATATAAAATAGTTTTCACAAAACTCAAGATAAAAAGCGGACGGCACCGCTGTTACCGTATGACTTCAAATGATGTGCGGCATACAGAAGCCCAGCAGCTGGGAATCTCGGGTGCCAGACCTGGAAACAGTCAATCCTGGGAATCCATGCAAAGAGAAAAGGTCGCACTCATCGAGATCGAGGTTTCACTGATTTATTGACATATCATGAACATGTCAAGTCGGGGGAGTGACATAAGGAGTGCAAGAAAGGCTGAAAACGTCATCTTGTCCCGCCAAAAACAAGCCACCATACAGCATCATCAGTGAAAAAATAAAAAAGTTATAGCTCGCAGAATAAAGCGATGCAAAAATAATTATTTTTATATAAAATAGTTTTCATTGCATAAAAGCGCCAAAACATAAAAAAAGACAGAAATGAGGTATCGCTGTAATTGTACTGACCCGACGAATAAAATCGCTTTATCAATTTTACCACATGCGGAACGGTATAAACGACTCCCCCAAAAGAAATTCATGAAATGCTGGGTTTGTTCATTCTGCGTCCCAAAAATCGGAATAAAAAGCGATCCAAAAATGTCACATGCCCGAAAAAGGTACCAATAAAAACGTCAACTTGTCTCGCAAAAAATAAGACCTCACATGACCCGGTGGGTCAAAGTATGGAAAAATTATAGCTCTCAATATGTGGTGATGCAAAAACTATTTTTACAATAAAAAGCGTCTTTTAGCGTGTGACAGATGCCAAATGTAAAACCCACCATAAATAGTAAATCAAACCCCCTTTATCACCCCCTTAGTTAGGGAAAAATAATAAAATTTAAAAAATGTATTTATTTCCATTTTCCCATTAGGGTTAGGGCTAGGGTTAGGGCTAGGGTTAGGGCTAAGATTAGGGTTAGGGTTGGAGTTAGAACTGGGGGATTTCCACTGTTTAGGCACATAAGGTGCTCTCTAAACGCAACATGGCGTTTGATCTCAATTCCAGCCAACTCTGCGCTGAAAAAATCAAATGGTGCTCCTTCCCTTCCAAGCTCTGCCATGCGCCGAAACAGTGTTTTACCCCCACATATGGGGTATCACCCTACTCAGGACAAATTGCAAAACAACTTTTGGGGTCTAATTTCTCCTGTTATCCTTAAGAAAATAAGAAAATTGGGGGCAAAAATATCTTTTTTGTGGAAAAAAAATATGATTTTTTTATTTTCACGCCCGGGCGTTATAAACTTCTGTGAAGCACTTGGGGTTCAAAGTGCTCACCACTAGTGTTGAGCGATACCACCCAATATTGAAAAATATTGGATCGGATTGGATCGGCCGATCTAAAAAAAAATATCGGGTATCGCCGATTCCGATCTCGGAAGTCCCATTCAAGTCAATGGAACAGAAATATCGGAATTGAAAAAAACCCTTTCTTTCCTTGTAGGTTAATTCTACATGAAGAAAAACAACTAAGAATAATGTAGAATGTATTGTGGGAGGTGTAGGAGACATTAAAGCCATAGAGCTTTAGCCCAATCAAATGGAATAGCGGTAATAATTTTTTTATTTTAAAGACGTTTGGAGTTACAAAGATATATGTAACCTCTTTTATATTTTGTCAGATATGTATGTTTCACTACTTCCATGCTCTTCACCTTCTTTTTTTCTTCTTCCACACTTTCTCCTTCATCATCCTCAGCAGCAGCATCTTTTTCATCAACTTCTTCTTCACCTTATTCATCTTCTTCTGCACCTTCTTCCTATTATTCTTTTTTTTACATTCTTCATATTCTTCTTATTCAACTATTATTCTTCTTCATATTCTACTTCTTCATCTTCTTCCTATTCTTCTTCTTCATCATATTCTTATTTGTGACAGGCATTCCTGTAGTTGTTATCTATAAAAGTTTGAAGATTGCACCTTCCGTTCTGCCTGTCACAAAAGACTTACAACAGGATTTGTCCGTGTTCAGTTTGGCCTGCAGCAGCAGGCATTTTCCAGGGGCACCACGAGGAGGAACGGACTCACCCCCATACACTGCTTAGTCTTCTTCTGCTTATAATTTAGATAATATCATTTGCTCTTATTTTTAGTCTTATGCTTAATGTTCTTCTGCTTTTGGTTTTTCTGCTTCTTGGTCTTCTGTCTCTTGTTGTGCTGCATCTTGGTGGTTGTCTTCATGTTCTTTGTCCTCTTGGTCATCTTCTTGAGGGTCATCTTTTTGGTCTTCTTCGGTGTGGTCTTCAGGGTCATCGTCTTCAGGGTATTAAAAAACAATTCCACAAGCTTGAACTTGGAAAAGTAGCAGAAGGTACAAGAAGGCTGAGGAACTGCAGAGAACCAGCTGATGGTACTGGAACCCGGATGGGTAGCAGAAGGAACAATAGCAAATGGAACTAGCGAGGACCAGCTGACGGTGCTGGAACCTGGAGGTACAGCAGAAGGAACAAGAGCCAATGGCATAACCGTGGACCAGCTGACGGTTCTGGAACACGGTTACTAAGCAGGAGGTACCTGTGCTCCAAAGCACTACCAAGGACCAGCAGACATTGCTGGAACTTGGATACCGAGAAGGAGGCACCTAGGCCTAAGGCACTGCCGAGAACCAGATGACGGTGCTGGAACCCGGATGGGTAGCAGAAGCTGCAAGAGCAAATGAAACTAGCGAGGACCAGCTGATGGTGCTGGAACCCGGAGGGGCAGCAGAAGGAACAAGAGCCAATGGCACAACCGTGGACCAGCTCACGTTGCTGGAACATGGTTACTAAGCAGGAGGTACCTGTGCTACAAAGCACTAGCAAGGACCAGCAGACGTTGCTGGAACTCGGATACCGAGAAGGAGGCACCTAGACCAAAGGCACTGCCGAGAACCAGCTGACGGTGCTGGAACCAGGATGGGTAGCAGAAGCTGCAAGAGCAAATGAAACTAGCGAGGACCAGCTGATGGTGCTAGAACCCGGAGGGGCAGCAGAAGGAACAAGAACCAATGGCACAACCGTGGACCAGCTGATGGTGCTGGAACACAGTTACTAAGCAGGAGGTACCTGTGCTACAAAGCACTACCAAGGACCAGCAGATGTTGCTGGAACTCGGATACCGAGAAGGAGGCACCTAGGCCAAAGGCACTGCCGAGAACCAGCTGATGGTGCTGGAACCCGGATGGGTAGCAGAAGCTACAAGAGAAAATGAAACAAGCGAGGACCAGCTGATGGTGCTGGAACCCGGAGGGGCAGCAGAAGGAACAAGAGCCAATGGCACAATCGTGGACCAGCTGACGGTGCTGGAACATGGTTATTAAGCAGGAGGTACCTGTGCTACAAAGCACTACCAAGGACCAGCAGACATTGCTGGAACTCGGATACCAAGAAGGAGGCACCTAGGCCAAAGGCTCTGCCGAGAACCAGCTGGCGGTGCTGGAACCCGTATAGGTAGCACAAGGTACCCATAATCAACAAAGTTGCAAGGCCACGAGTAGGACGCAGTTACCGAAACCCACAGTCCAACAGGGGGTGTTTGTCCTATTGGCACTACGGAAGCAGCCTTTATTACCAGAACCCGCAGCCCACATAGGAAGCACCGAAACTGCAGGCACCATAGACTCGGCTAACCCGACCGCAACACGACAGGACAACGTATTGATGGCAAAGTGACGTTGACACTACCCGAAAACAGCAGGCGTGCTGGAACCAGGCTGGGCAGGAGGGAGTGCCCGTGCCAAAGACACTTCCGAGAACCAGCTGACGGTGCTGGAACCCGGAGGGACAGCAGAAGGAACAACAGCCAATGGCACAACCGTGGACCAGCTGACGGTGCTGGAACACGGTTACTAAGCAGGAGGTACCTGTGCTAGAAAGCACTACCAAGGACCAGCAGACGTTGCTGGAACTCGGATACCAAGAAGGAGGCACCTAGGCCAAAGGCACTGCCGAGAACCAGCTGACGGTGCTGGAACCCGGATAGGTAGCAGAAGGTACCCATGGAAAAGACAAAGTTGCAAGGCCGTGAGCCGGCCGCAGTTACCGAAACCCACAGTCCTACAGGGGGTGCTTGTACTATTGGCACTACGGAACCAGCCTTTATTACCAGAACCCACAGCCCACATAGGAAGCACCTAAACTGCGGGCACCATAGGCTCGACTAACCCGACGGCAACACGACAGGACAACGTATTGGTGGCAAAGTGACGTTGACACTACCCGGAAAAAGCAGGTGCGCTGGAACCAGGCTGGGCAGGAGGGAGTACCCATGCCAAAGACACTATAGTATTTCCCCTGGCTTCCAACCCCGCCAGTTGCTGCTCTGAAGTGGCGTCTGCATAATCCACACTTGTTCCTGGGTTACAGGAGCTCTGTCACGTCAGTGGATCCCCTGATGTGTATCCGGCAAGGTCTCCTGCTCTGTCTACATTCCCACTACTAGTAGTGGGAATGTGGACAGAGCAGGAGACATAGCCGGACACACATCAGGGGATCCACTGATGTGACAGAGCCCCTGTAACCCAGGAACAAGTGTGGATTATGCAGATGCCACTTCAGAGCAGCAGCTGGCGGGGTTGGAGGCCAGGGGAAATACTAGAGACAGTGGAGCCAGAGGCCTAAGTGGAGCATGGTTAAAAATCAGTAGTAGTGTGACTGTGTAGGCAGCAGGAGACTTTGCCATCAACACAGCAGGAGAGCAGCTGGCGTTACTGAACCCCACTGACACAGGAGCGAGTGTTTCTATCTGTGCGGATGGCACTTCCAAGCAACAACTGGCTGTGTTGAAGCCCAGGATCAATCACGGAGCTGGCTGAGGCCAACTTGGAGCAAGTAGAAAATAAGATGTTGTGTGATTTGGGAGGCAGCAGGAGACTTTGCCATCCACACAGCAGGTTCTTACAGACATACATTCTAGGGAGATTCCAATTCTGCCCAATTCTATATACACCTTGTAGTTTGTCATACACTGGGCAATTTCTGCCGGTTACATTGCGGTGTTATAGACACAGGGCCTGACAGAATCCAACTGTGTCCTGAAGTGTAGAGAGATTCCAATTCTCCACAGTCCTCTATCCACCTTTCTTACAACATCCAGAATCTGCCTGTCACATTGCGGTGTAAAATAAACAGGGCCTGACAGAATCCAGCTGTGTCCTGAAGTCTACAGAGATTCCAATTTTCCCCACTACTATATACACCTTGTACCTTGTTTTACAGTACCATATAGTTGGTGGTTTTTTGGGTACATTTTCCCCAAAAAAGAGGAAGTGTGGTGGAAGAGTCCGTGGAAGTGGGCGGGGGATGGCAGCTGGTAATGATGGTGTTGGTGTTGGTGGTGGATCTGATGGTAGTGGCAAAAGCAAAATAGCACCTAATGCAGGAGGTGTTGAGCCTGCGTCATCGTCTGGCTCCACAAGGCCTCGAAGACTCCCTTTTCTGGGAGTAGGTAAACCGTTTTTAAAGCCGTAGCTTCAAGAACAAGTTTTGGCTTACATTGCTGACTCAGCCTCCAGCTCTATCGCCTCCTCTTCTGAAGTTTTAAAAAATAAAAGCACTGAGTCATCATTGGAGGCTCATGTTCATGAACCACACCTTTCCTTGTGTCCTTCACCCCAACCAAAATTGAAGGATGCGGCAGGCCACACTACAGATTACTCCATGGAGCTGTTTTCACATACCATGCCTGGGTTATCAAGTCAAATCGTGAATTACCCAGGCAAAGATGAATCTGACATGGAGTATACTGATGCACAGCCACTGATAGATGATTCTGCTGGTACATTCACTCAGAGCACTACATTGTCCTCGCAGTGTACTGAGGCAGACTCTGACACAGATGAAACTCAGGTGCCCCTTCCCGCATACTATACCACCATACATGGTGACACAGAGGAAGGTGCACATGACATTGAAGAGGAGGTGATGGATGACCCAGTTGCTGACCCAGATTGGCATCCATTGGGGGTAGAAGGTGCCGCTGCCAATAGCTCAGAAGAGGAGGAGGATCATCCGCAGCGGGCATCGACATCGCAACAGCTGTTATCTAGCAGGCCCCTAGCAGTCCAAAAATGGGTTACAAAAATCAAAAGAGTTGCTGTACAGCTTGGCCAGACGGTCAAAATAGCACAGCGTGCAAGGCCTCAAAATGTCTTCCATAGTAGGAAGAGTGCAGTGTAGCACTTTTTTGAACAAAATCCTAATGATCAGGCAAAAGTTATCTGTAAGAAGTCCGCAAAGACCTTTAGCCGAGGGAAAAATCTGAGAAATTTGAATACCAGTTGCATGCTAAGACATTTAACCACCATGCACTTGCAAGCGTGGACGGACTACCAAAACTCATGTACCACATGTGCTACTGCTCCCAAAGAAGGTAGTCAGCAATGCTACATTGTTTCCCCCACTGTAAGTCCACCGGTTAGCACACCACCAGCAGCAAATGTTGAGTTGTCGTCGCAAGGGCAAATCAGTCAGGGAATCACACTGTTATTGCAACGAAAGACTGAATCTAGGCCATCAGAAAGAACACCAACTCCATCACCATCATCAACCCTCTCTCAGTCCGCCATGTCCACCGCTAGTTCCACCATATGCAGCTCTCAAGTCCAGCTCACCCTACCAGAGACTATGAGTAGGACAAGAAAGTACTCATCCTCTCATCCGCGTACACTGGGTTTGAACACCCACATTGCCAAACTAATCTCGTTAGAGATGATGCCCTATCGATTGGTTGAAAGCGCAGCTTTCCACGAACTCATGGCCTACGCAGTACCACGCTATGACCTACTCAGTCGCCACTTCTTTTCTCGCAAAGCCATCCCAGCCCTCCACCTTCATGTGAAAGACCGCATTGTCCATGCACTCAAGCAATCAGTGAGTGGAAAGGTGCACCTCACAACTGATGCATGGTCCAGTAGGCATGGACAGGGCCGTTACGTGTCCATCACTGCGCACTGGGTTAATGTGGTGGATGCAGGGTCCACAGGTTACAGCTGTGATGGCACAGTGCTGCTTAGCCCACGGTATAGGAAACAGTTGGCTGTAGGCGTTCGACCCTCCTCCTCCTCCAGAAGCGAAAGCTTGTCCACAGAGCGCAGTCGCACGAGCACTGCATCCGCAGCTGACAGTGGTGCACACGAGGTGTCCCACTATCGATCAGCTAGTGGAAAGCGTCAGCAGGCTGTGTTTCAGATGATGTGTTTGGGCGACAGACACACGGCGGAGGTACTGGCCGACTACTTTCAGCGACAAACTGAGTCTTGAGGCAGGCAAGGTAGTTAGTGATAATGGCCAGAATATTGTGGCAGCCATAGCCCTTTCAAAGCTCAGACACATACTTGCTTGGCTCACACCTTGAACCTGGTGGTGCAGTGCTTCCTCACTAATTATCCGGAGTTAACAGGCCTGCTCCATAAGGTTCGAAAACTGTGCTCGCACATCCGCCGGTCGCCGGTACACTCCAGTAGTATGCAGAAGCTGCAGTGATTGCTCCACCTTCCCAAGCACCGCCTAATTATCGACGTTGCAACAAGGGGGAACTCCACCCTGCACATGGTTGAGCGGCTGTGCGAACAGAGGCAGGCCGCAATGCATTTGTGGGAGGATACACGGGCAGGCACTTTGAGGGCAGATATGGAGTTGACAAGTGTGCAGTGGTCGAGGCTGAAAGACCTCTGTAAAGTCCTTAAATGTTTTGAGGAATGCACACGGCTGGTAAGCACAGACAACGCCATCATAAGCATGAGAATCCCACTTATAGAATCATAGAATCGTAGAGTTGGAAGGGACCTCCTGGGCCATCTGGTCCAACCCCCTGCTCAAAGCAGTATTCGCTAAATCATCCCAGTCAGATGTCTGTCCAGCCTCTGTTTGAAGACTTCCATTGAAGGAGAACTCACCACTTCTCGTGGCAGCCTGTTCCACTCATTGATCACTCTAACTGTCAAAAAGTTTTTTCTAATATCTAATCTGTGTCTCTTCCCATTCAGTTTCATCCCATTGCTTCTAGTCTTTCCTTGTGCAAATGAGAATAAAGTTGATCCTTCTACAATGTGACAGCCCTTTAGATATTTGTAGACAGCTATTAAGTCTCCTCTCAGTCTTCTCTTTTGCAAACTAAACATTCCCAAATCCTGCAACCTTTCCTCATAAGACAGGGTTTGCAGACCGGTCACCATTCTGGTCGCTCTTTTCTGAACTTGCTCCAGTTTGTTGATGTCTTTTTTAAAATGTGGTGCCCAAAACTGGACACAATATTCCAGATGAGGTCTGACCAAAGAGGAGTAGAGGGAAATAATGACTTCACGTGATCTAGACTGTATGCTTCTGTTAATACATCCTAGAATTGCATTTGCCTTTTTTGCTGCTGCATCACACTGTTGACTCATATTCAGTCTGTGATCTATTAGTATACCCAAGTCTTTTTCACATGTGCTGTCACTTAGCCCTATTCCTCCCATTCTATATATGCTTTTTTCATTTTTATTGCCCAGATGTAGTACTTTGCATTTCTCCCTGTTAAAAACCATTCTGTTAGTTGCTGCCCACTTCTCCAGTTTATTTAAATCTTTTTGAATCCTCTCTCTCTCTTCTCTAGTATTAGCTATCCCTCCTAGCTTTGTGTCATCAGCAAATTTAATCAGTTTACCCTCAATTCCTTCATCTAAATCATTGATAAAGATGTTGAACAATACAGGGCCCAGGACAGAGCCCTGTGGTACCCCACTTGAGACATTCTTCCAACTGGATGTGCAGCCATTTACGACCACTCTTTGGGTCCGATCACTAAGCCAGTTATGAATCCACCTAACAGTTGCCTTGTCCATTCCATACTTAGTCATTTTTTCAATAAGGATTGAATGAGAGACTTTGTCAAATGCTTTGCTGAAGTCAAGATATACTATATCTACAGCATTTCCTTGATCCACCCAATCAGTGATACCGTCATAGAAGGAAATTAAGTTAGTCTGACATGACTTATTAGTTAGAAACCCATGCTGACTCTGTTTAATCACTTCATTCTTATCCAGGTATTGACATACATGTTGTTTAATAATTTGTTCAAAGATCTTTCCTGGTATAGAAGTCAGACTCACCGGCCTATAGTTGCCTGGGCCCACCTTCTTCCCCTTTTTGAAGATAGGAACAACATTTGCTCTTCTCCAGTCTTCTGGCACTTCTCCTGTTCTCCAAGAATTTTCAAAGATTATGGAGAGGGGTTCAAAAATTTCTTCTGCTATCTCCTTCAGTACTCTGGGGTGTAATTCATCTGGACCTGGAGACTTGAATTCATTTAGGTTAGCTAAGTGTTTCCTCACTATCTTTCTGTTTATAGATATCCTGGATTCTTCTATTCCCTTAATAGGACAGTGAATAACAGTTGATGTTGCATTTCCTTTCTGAGAGAAAACAGATGCAAAATAGGAATTTAAAAGTTCAGCCTTCTCAACATCCTGTCTTACCATTTCATCATTTTCATCCTGTAAAAATCCTATAGCATCTTTGACTTTTCTTTTACTTTTGACATATCCCCAAAATCCTTTATTATTGCTTTTGACATCTCTTGCAAGCCTCAGTTCATTTTCAGCTTTAGCTAATCTGATTTGTGCCCTGCAGGTTCTGCAGACAGCATTATATTCTTCTTTAGATATGCCTCCCTCTTTCCATTTTATAAACATTTTTTTCTTCCTTTTTAGCATGTGCTTAAGTTCTGTGTTCATCCATCCTGGTTTCCTTAAATGCTTCCTATTCTTCCCTCTTTTCGGAATTGTTAACAACTGTGCTTTGAGAATTTCATTTTTCAAGATTTCCCATCCTTCCTGGACATTTTTGTCTTTAAGGATATCCAGCCATTGGATCCCTCCAATTCTCTTTCTGAATCCCTTAAAATCTGCCTTTCTGAAATCTAACCTTGACGTCTGAGTCTTCACAGGTCTTCCACCTCTAGTTATCCAGTCTTCACAGGTCTTCCACCTCTAGTTATCCAGTTATCTAGTTATCTAGTTATTATGCGTCTGCTCGTGCAAACTTTGACGCTCATCAAGGAGCAGGCGTCTGCAGCTGAGGATGATGAGGAAGAGGAGGAGGGAAGCCTTGATGACAGTCAGCCATTGTCTGTTCAGGGAACTGTCGTGGACGAGGTGGAGGAAGAAGAGGAGAAGGAGGATGATGATGGCAATGATTATTTAGGGGAGGAGGATGCTTCTCGTGGGGCAAGAGAAAATGTTGGCATGGCAAGGTCTGGTACTGGGTTTGTGCGTGACTGGAGGGATGTGGATTTGCCTGAAAGTGCTCCTCCACCCAGCACTCGCTGTGCATCATTGACACCGGTAACATTGGCCCACATGTCAGATTATGCCTTGCAGATCCTAAAAAGGGACCTCCACATTGCCAAAATGATGAACGATGATGACTACTGGTTGGCCAGCATCCTGGATCCACGCTATAAAGGCAAATTACAAAACATCATGCCACAGGAGAACCTTGACCTAATATTGACTAACAAACAAGCAACTCTGGTAAACCGGTTGGTTGAGGCATTCCCAGGACACAGCAGCGGTGATGGTTGTCACACGAGCCGTAAGGGCAGCATGGTGGCTCAGTGGTTAGCGCTGCAGCCTTGCAGCGCTGGGGTCCTGGGTTTGAATCCCACCAAGAACAACATCTGCAAGGAGTTTGTATGTTCTCCCCGTGTTTGCGTGGGTTTCCTCTGGGTACTACGGTTTCCTCCCACATTCCAAAGACAATACTGATAGGGAATTTAGATTGTGAGCCCCATTGGGGACAGTGATGATAATGTGTGTAAACTGTAAAGCGCTGCAGAATATGTTAGCGCTATATAAAGATTTATTTATTATATTTTATTATTAGGGGCCGGGGGCAACTTGGAAGAGGTGTTGGTCGTGCACACATCAGAAGTGGCGTTGGAGACAGGGGTTTCATGACCTCAGGGTCTAATTTTGTGGCTGGGGTCCCTCAGGGTCTGATTTTGTGGGTGGGGCCCCTCAGGGTCCGATTTTGTGATCAGGGCCCCTCAGGGTCTGATTTTGTGGCCGGGGTCTCTCAGGGTCCGATTTTATGGCCGGGGCCCTTCAGGGTCCGGATTTGTGGGTGGGGCCCCTCAGGGTCCAATTTTGTGGGTGGGGCCCCTCAGGGTCCAATTTTGTGGCTGGGGACCCACAGGGTCTGATTTTGTGGCTGGGGCCCCTCAGGGTCCGATTTTGAGGGTCGGGCCCCTCAGGGTCTAATTTGGTGGGTGGAGCCCTCAAGGTCCGATTTTGTGGGCGGGGCCCCTCAGGGTCAGATTTTGTGGGTGGGGCCCCTCAGGGTTCGATTTTGTGGCTGGGGCCCCTCAGGGTCTGATTTTGTGGCTGGGTCCCCTCAGGGTCTGATTTTGTGGGTGGGGCCACTCAGGGTACAATTTTGTGACCGGTGACCCTCAGGGTCTGATTTTGTGGTTGGGGCCCCTCAGGGTCCGATTTTGTGGCTGGGGCCCCACAGGGTCTGTATTTGTGGGTGGGTCCCCTCAGGGTCCGATTTTGTGGGTGGGTCCCCTCAGGGTCCGATTTTGTGGGTGGGGCCCCTCAGGGTCCGATTTTGTGGCTGGGGTCCCTCAGGGTCTGATTTTGTAAGTGGGGCCCCTCAGGGTCCGATTTTGTGACCGGGGCCCCTTAGGGTCCGATTTTGTGACTGGGGCCCCTCTGGGTTCGATTTTGTGGGTGGGGCCCCTCAGGGTCTGATTCTGTGGCTGGGGCCTTTCAGGGTCTGATTTTGTGGCTGGGGCCCCTCAGGGTCTGATTTTGTGGGTGGGGCCCCTCAGGGTCCGATTTTGTGGCCGGGGTCTCTCAGGGTCCGATTTTGTGGCCGGGGCCCCTCAGGGTCTGTATTTGTGGGTGGGTCCCCTCAGGGTCCGATTTTGTGGGTGGGTCCCCTCAGGGTCCGATTTTGTGGGTGGGGCCCCTCAGGGTCCGATTTTGTGGCTGGGGTCCCTCAGGGTCTGATTTTGTAAGCGGGGCCCCTCAGGGTCCGATTTTGTGACCGGGGACCCTTAGGGTCCAATTTTGTGACTGGGGCCCCTCTGGGTTCGATTTTGTGGGTGGGGCCCCTCAGGGTCTGGTTTTGTGGCTGGGGCCCCTCAGGGTCTGATTTTGTGGCTGGGGCCCCTCAGGGTCTCATTTTGTGGGTGGGGCCCCTCAGGGTCCGATTTTGTGACCGGGGCCCCTCAGGGTCTGATTTTGTGGCTGGGGCCCCTCAGGGTCCGATTTTGTGGGTGGGGCCCCTCAGGGTCCGATTTTGTGACCGGGGACCCTCAGGGTCTGATTTTGTGGTTGGGCCCCTCGGGGTCCGATTTTGTGGCCGGGGCCCCTCAGGGTCTGGATTTGTGGGTGGGTCCCCTCAGGGTCCGATTTTGTGGCTGGGGCCCCTCAGGGTCTGATTTTGTGGGTGGGGCCCCTAAGGGTCCGATTTTATGGGTGGGGCCCCTCAGGGTTCGATTTTGTGGCTGGGGTCCCTCGGGGTCTGATTTTGTGGGTGGAACCCCTCACGGTCCGATTTTGTGGGTGGGGCCCCTCTGGGTTCGATTTTGTGGCCGGGGTCTCTCAGGGTCCGATTTTGTGGGTAGAGCCCCTCAGGGTCTGATTTTGTGGGTGGGGCCCCTCAGGGTCTGATTTTGTGGGTGGGCCCCTCAGGGTCTGATTTTGTGGGTGGGGCCCCTCAGGGTCCGATTTTGTGACCGGGGCACCTCAGGGTCTGATTTTGTGGTTGGGGCCCCTCAGGGTCCTATTTTGTGACTGGGGCCCCTCTAGGTTCGATATTGTGGCCGGGGTCTCTCAGGGTCCGATTTTGTGGTTGGGGCCCCTCAGGGTCTGATTTTGTGGCCGGGCCCACTCAGGGTCCGATTCTGTGGGTGGGGCACCTTAGGGTCTGATTTTGTGAGTGGAGCCCCCTGGGTCCATTTTGGTGGGCGGGGCCACTCTGGGTCCGATTTAGTGGGCGGTGCCCCTCATGGTCCGATTTGGTGGGTGGGGCCCCTCTGGGTCCGATTTGGTGGGCGGGGCCCTTCAGGGTCCGATTTGGTGGGCGGGGTCACTCTGGGTCCGATTTGGTGGTTGGGGCTCCTCAGGGTCCGATTTGGTGGGCGGGGCTCCTCAGGGTCCGATTTGGTGGGCTGGGCCACTCTGGGTCTGATTTTTTGAGCGGGGCCACACTGGGTCCGATTTGGAGGCCAGGGTGGCTCAGCCTCCAATTTGGAGGCTGGGGTGGTTCAGCCTCCGATTTGGAGGCCGGGGTGGCTCAGCCTCCGATTTGGAGGCCGGGGTCACTCAGCTTTCGATTTGGCGCGCCGGCCCTTTAAGACTCATTTCGGTGCGTCGGCCCTTTAAGAATCACTTTGACACTTCGGCCCTTTAAGAGCCAGGGTGGCTCACTGGGCTTCTAAATCCACTTTGGCGCACATTCTCTCTCAGGGGCATTTGTCATGTGATGAAGCTAGATTTGCATTTGTGCTGTGGGTTTCGCTTTAAGAGCTGATATTATGTGGCAGAAGCTCTGTCTTGGAGAGATCATGTGACGCTCGTAGGCGTTGGCATAGTAACTGGGTGTGCCTGCGCATATCAATGAGCTTAACTGCTATTTCAATCGCCTCAGGGCACGTTTTGCCATTTCCCATTGAAAAGCATTGACACAGTGCATTCCAATGACGGGAAAAAAAATTTTCAAACGCAAATTGCGCAAAAACTACAAATCCGATCGACATGAAAAATACTTAGCACACCTCTCATGGACGCTGGCTTCGAAGCGACACCTCAACGGCGTCTGTGCGTGTAGCGGTTCGGGCCGCATTAACTGCGGAAATCAACTGGAAAATAATAATAAGAAGAAGAATAAGTTAGCAGCGTTCGGATTACAATATAGTGGTTTTTTCAAACCACTATAATAAGTTAGCAGCGTTCGGATTACAATATAGTGGTTTTTTCAAACCACTATAATAAGTTAGCAGCGTTCGGATTACATGATAGTGTTTTCTTCAAAGCACTATAAATATAAGAAATCGGATTACAATATGTTGCTTGAACCTAGAGGTTCAAGCACCATAAATATAGATAATAGTAAATTATTGATTTCCTCCAGGCAGGATAAAATTAGTATTAGAGACCTCAATCTAGGGAAAGGGGAGGCGTCAGCATGGGCTTGAAACGCATAGGGCTGTATTTTAGTCCCAGTCCATCCCAAGTCACAATATCCAGAAAAAGGAAATGTTTACAGAAGTGAAGAACATTTAGCGTTCAAACTCTGTTTAACACATTTTATGGGGGAAAAGACAGATGTAAAAGCCTGCCTCACTGATCAAACCCATAGTTCTTCCCTCCTGGACTGAGTTTGGAACTGATGCTCAGTCTATGATGTTGCCACGTTAATTATTGCTAGGCAACTTCCTTTTATGGTGAGATGCCCCTTTAAGATTCCATCCTCGGATTCCATTATGACATCACTGATGACATGTTAACATTCCACCCCAAGATTCCATTATGACATCATAATGCACCGCGGCTACTTAACCAAGTGCTTACTGCCCAGGTGTCATTGTTGTCAGTGATTGG
Source organism: Dendrobates tinctorius (assembly GCF_039654945.1). Classification (NCBI taxonomy): domain Eukaryota; kingdom Metazoa; phylum Chordata; class Amphibia; order Anura; family Dendrobatidae; genus Dendrobates; species Dendrobates tinctorius. The sequence goes on along the minus strand of NW_027361788.1, from coordinate 1,255,735 downwards.
CTGCGAAGCTGGTGATATACTGACTGCGCTTGGATTTGTTTGAAATGTCTGACATTTCTTCACATAAACTTGAGGAGTTTGCACTACTCCGGGAGATTCTTACCACCTATTCCCCTGACAATGTGCTACCAATACCCGATGGCGTCCTCAGCTTCACTTACCGGCTGGTTATGAAGCTAGTGAGAGACTGCCTGACCAAACACCAACAAGGTCGTATAAGCTCAGAATATCTTGAGCATTTACAGATGAACATCAAGACATTAGTACAACAGGTAAGTAACAGACAATCTGGGTAAAGCATATAAAACAATAATGGATAATATTCATAAAATACAAGCTGGGGAGGGGGGCGGTGATAGCGTGGGCCCGCGTGCTCTTCAATGCCAGGGCTGAATTTTACTCCCAGTCCACCCTGGTCACAATATGTAAAAAAAAAGGAAATGGTTACACATGTAAACAATATTTAGCATCCAAAACCTGGTTAAAATAATTTTGGGTGGGAAAGATGGATATAAAAGCCTGATCAGAAGAGCAAAGCCATGGTTTTCCGTCTTTCCCTGATTCTGGTTCTGATGCTCAACCCATAATGTTGCCAACTTAATTGTTACTAGAATGTTGCTAGGCAACCTCCCTTTATGGTTAGATGCCCCTTTAACCCCTTCACCACCTTGCAATTTTCCGTTTTTGTGCTTTCTTTGTTTTGCTCCCCTTCTTCTCAGATCCAGAACACTTTTTGACCATCAATATAGCCTATGAGGGCTTGTTTTTTGCAGGCCGAGTTGTAGTTTTTAATGACACTATAGATTACATATATTGTACTTGAAAACGGGAAAAAAATTCAAGTGTGGTGAAATTGTAAAAAAGTGCAATTCCACAATTCACTAAATGCTAAAACTGACCTGGTAATATGATTCTACAGGACAGTACGCGAATGCAGATACCAAACATGTATAGGTCCTTTTTTTTTCTATTTAAGTGGTGGAAAAAAAAAAATCTGAACGCCGGAAATGAGTCGGTGTTCATAAAAGATGATCAATGGACAGGCACACTGGTCTTCTGCACACCCCCGGCTTTTATGATAACCCATTGCAACCCCAGAATCATGGGACAAGGGCTCTGATGAGCGAGACTTGAGACACGGTTTCGGTCCGAACGTCTTAAATGCCGTTGTTAGTGATTAACAGCAGCATTTAAGTGGTTGACAGCCAAAATCCATCTGCATCTATTTGCAGGACATGACAGCTGATCACACCATCAACTGTCATGTGCGGGTAGAGATGCGGGCTCTGTCGCTGCCTAAAAAAGACAGGGACACGACCTTGGACGTACCTATACTTTCAAAGTTGTAAATCGGTTAAGGTTCCATCCTTGATTCCATGATGACATCACTGATGACATGTTAACATTCCACCACAAGATTCCATTATGACATCATAATGCACCACCACTACCTGCCCAAGTGCTTACTGCCCAGGTGTCATTGTTGTCAGTGATTGGCTGTGAAGCTGGTGATATACTGACTGCGCTTGGATTTGCTTGAAATGTCTGGAATTTCTTCAGATATACTTGAGGTGTTGGCACTACTCCAGGGGATTCTTACCACCTATGCCCCTGACAATGTGCTACCCCTACCCGATGGCGTCCTCAGCTTCACTTACCGGCTGGTTGTGAAGCTAGTGAGCGACTGCCTGACCAAACACCAACAAGGTCGTATAAGCTCAGGATATCTTGAGCATTTACAGATGAACATCAGGACATTAGTACAACAGGCAACAGACAATCTGGGCAAAGCATATAAAACAATAATGGATAATATTCACAGCACATGAAACAATAATGAATAAAATTCACAAAATACAAGTTTATTTACATGAAATATGTATTTTGGCCAAGAGCAATATAATTTATAGCTTATAAGAAGTATCCATATATGTAGTAATTGTAGCTGTAGATTGCAGGAGTAAAATGGTGACATAAATAGCGTCCTATATTCTCTACTTTCTCTCATGATTTTCCTTTTTTGTTTATTTCCATTTTTATAGGCTGAAGAAAGATCCCAATATGGAGATTTGACCTTTTTTAAAGAATTGGCCGCACAGTTCCTGATTGTACTACGGCATATTGCCCGCTCACTGAAGCTTTTGGTAAGAATCCGTCATCTTCTATATCTCATGTCTTTCTTGTCTGATCTCCTCCAGATTACTAGTCATAGCAGATTGTCATATTTCTCATTCTAGAAGCCCCCTGTCCGCTCCAGGCAGATACAGGATCTTTTATGGCAGCCTGTCTCTGCTCCATCCTCGGTGGGGACAGTCTGTACTGTGCTCAGTGGTGCGGACCTTTCATATCACATCGGTCTCGCTTTATCTTCACAATCTTCCTTCTTGTAAATGCTGCAGTTCTGGTAATAGATGTTATTGGAGAACTGTCGTATATACAAGTCCCTTATATATTAATGTGGATTTACTGGACGGAGCGGCCGTGTATATTCCCCGCCATTATGTAAATCCAGCTTTAGTCCATTCTGTCTTTTGTGTACTGTAATTTAGCATTTGTGAATTGTTATATTAATTGCGCATATTATATCCATCAGGAAACACCGGAGGGTGAGTCCAAAGAGGGGCAACACCGAAATATCGCTGACCCCAATACCAGTGAGCCAGGGCTAAAAAGCGATCTGATTGAAGGTAAGCTGATCATCTTGCATTCCTACAAATATTAATATTATGGAGACACCAGAGAATATAAAATATACTCTACATCCTCTGTATGAGGCCGGTGACGGCTCCTGAACCTCCTATAGACTATAATGGAGAGGGCTCATGCAAATCTGAAAACCCCTCTGGTTCTCTCTTGTGGGATCTTCTCAGCCCCAAAATGCACAGAGGACCTCACAGGGTCCCCATCCAAGTCACTGTCAGAACCCAAGCAATCACACATTTATGGTAGAGTATATCTATCTATGGATGTGCCATAAGTATATCCAGTATGTGCAGAATATCCATAGAACTAGTATTATGCCATTTACTTGTCTTTCCTTCCTTATATCGATGTGTTATATATTCAGTTCTGATATCGTCTAATACATGATGTCTCATTATTTTATCATTATATTAGAGACAACTGAGCCGGCAACTGCTGACGGTGGAACATCTGAGACACCAGAGATCCCCGAATCTGCCAGTGTAAGTATCAGAGAAAACATCTGTATATCATCAGATAACGGGGTATGAATTACACATCACATGTTACACCCCAGAGTACAGTGGGTTAATGCTATTCTTAATGTAGATTGGACCTATTATTATTATTCCTGTCTCCTCTGTGTGATGTCCCTTACCATCCCCTCCATACAATGATATATGTGTATGGAGGATATCCCTATAATATAATAGTGTCTGGGGAGCGTCCTGCTGCTATCATGTCCTCTACATCTGCTGCAGTGTAATCAGTGGGGTCATAATGTAGAGAAGTTCCTGCATCTGCAGCTTTTAATTTCCTGCAACTTTTATGTCTCATTGTCATTTCTTATTCTTCTAGGCCGTTGTCAGATCATTGACCCCTATGAGAAAACCAAGTAAGAGCGACTATACCCAGATCAAAGAGATCGGCAGTGGAGCTTTTGGGTGAGCGTTATGTATAATCTACATTTTTCCCAAACTCCTTATGATGATGCCTCTTTCTATATGTCCTGCCTTAGGGAAATTCCTGTATATGAGTCTACATCTAAATGCTACTGTATTCCAAGACTTGTAACATTTTTATTTTTTCATCCCATAGAGCTTTGTAAAGACTTGTTTTTTATGTGTTGAGCTGTTGTTATCGGAACCACTTTGCACTAGATCTATTCTACATCTAGTCATCTAGTCCACATCTACTGTATTTTTCGGACTATAAGACGCACCGGACCATAAGACACACCCCAAATTTTGGGGTGGAAAATAGGGGAAAAAAATAATGTGTCAAATGGGGGTCCGTCTTACAGTCTGAATTCCGTGGGATGGCTGTGCTCTGTGGGGTGGCTGTGTCCGTGGGGTGGCTGTGCTCTGGTCACAATATACTTAAAAATCTTGTTGCGGCGGTCCCGTGGCGGGGGTCCCAATGCAGCCTCCCTGTGCTCTGTGGTGTGGTGGTGTCGGGGCTCTGTAGTGTGGCTGCAGCGGGGCTCTGTGCTGCGTGGGGGGCTCCGTCTGCATTTCGTTAAAGCCCGAAAGCCTCCCGCAGCTCAGTTGCTGCGACGCGGAGGCCTCCTGACAGATGGCCGCCAGGGGCCTCCGGAAAGATGGCCGCTTCTCAGTTTCAGATCTCCGCAGCGAGATCTTGTCCCGAGATCTTGTCCCGAGAACTCGGGACAAGATCTCGTTGCCGTGATTTGAATTTGAGTATGCGCCGCTCCCAGCGGCCATCTTTCTGGAGGACACCGCGCTGCAGCAACGGAGCTGCGGGGGCTTTCAGGCTTTAACGAAATGCCGGCGGAGCCCCCCACGCAGCAGATCCCCGCTGCAGCAACCCTACAGAGCCCCGACCCCACCGCACCACAGAGCACAAGGAGGCTGCATTGGGACCGCCGTCATGAGACCTCCGCAACAGAATTTCTAAGTATATTGCTACCATAAGACGCACCCCCATTTTCCCCAAAAAAATATTGGGAAAAAACTGCGTCTTATGGTCCAAAAAATACGGTATTTGTCATGATTCAGCTCAGTTATCATGTGATATGGATGAAAACCTCCCATAAGTGATCATTCATGCTGAGTTATTTTGTGTATTTCCAGACATTGATTTCTAGTGACGGCCATACATCTATTATTAACTATTAGTGATGAGCGAGTATACTCGTTACTCGAGATTTCCGAGCATGCTCGGGTGTTCTCCGAGTATTGGATGTGCTTGGAAATTTAGTTTGTGTCACCGCAGCTGCATGATTTGTGGCTGCTAGACAGCCTGAATACATGTGGGGATTTCCTAACAAACACACAATCCTACTCACATGTATTCAGGCTGTCCAGCAACCACAAATCATGCAGCTGCGGTGACACAAACTAAATTTCTGAGCACGACCAAACTACTTGGAGATCACCCGAGTATGCTCAGAAATCTTGAGTAACGACTCGTTCATCACTATTAACTATTAGGACAGAAGATCATTTGAAATATAGACAGTTAGTAAGAATTCTGTATAAATTATGGCTTTTTCTCCCCTACAGGGCCGTCCACTTAGTGCGTCATAAAGACATAAACAAGGTATTCGCCATGAAGAAACAAGACCGGAGTAACCTGGATCGTCCAGAGTATCTTGAAATGGCCTACCTGGAAAGGGACATCGCAATATTCGCTGATTGTCCCTTTGTTGTCTCCACGCTTTGTTCCTTCCCAACTAAACGACATCTGTGTATGGTCATGGACTTTGGAGCAGGTAAGACATATCCATTGTATCTCTATCCAGCCCATTTCTGCTTAAATATATAAAGCTATCAATGTATTTATATGTCATTAATCTACATGCTCAGAAGAGCAGTTTTGGAGGGTTGCCTCTTTCTGACAGATAATAATTTTCATTGCTTCTTATTGCATTTTTTCTTCTGATGTTGGGCGATCAAAAACACTGCAATTCCATCTGAGTTTATTTGTTTTTATATTATTTATTTTGAATGGAGAAAAAGTGATTTTATATTTATTTTCTTTCCCCAAATATTTTTATTATTTTTTAGTCTCCATAAGGGACCTGAACTTGTGATTATATAATCGTAAATACTATGTACTGCAATATGGGCATTGCAGAATATGGTGAAAATCTTGGTCCACTATGAAGCCAAGCTACACAGTGACTGTCACAGAAGTACCATAATGGCAAGGATAGTAGTCTTCCGCAGACACTCAGCAGCCATAGCAAACCACTGACATGGAATGGGGGCGATGAGTGCTTAGAGCAGCTCGCCTCCAGGTCACCTGCTGTAAATGCCGCTGTCAGATATTGACAGTGTAATGTAAGAGTTTACCAGCAGGGGGCAGATCTCAGCTCTTTTTTATGGGATTACCCTGCAGTATACGCTCTACATCACACAGTGTATCTCTATGATTGACTCCCTGCCCCAATGTCTCACCTTATTTCTCATTCACACTCATCATGTGTAATTTACATTGTAACAAACCCTCACCTGTCATATTTGCTTTCTGCTCTAGGAGGAGACTGTGACAGTCTCTTAAAGGTTTATGGCCGTTTACCGCTCTCCTTGGCCCGCTTGTATGTTGCAGAAACGGTTCTTGCTGTGGAATATCTGCACAGCTTTGGTGTGGTTCACCGAGACCTGAAGCCTTTAAAGTAAGTGAACGCTGCAGTATAATAAAGGGAGAGACAGTTATAGTTTGGTGTACAGTCTGTGGGTTTTTACTTAGGGCTGACAATATCTTTTCTTTCACAGCCTTATAATATCATCAACTGGACATATCAAAGTCACCGATTTTGGGCTTTCAAAACTCGGACTCATGAGACCAACATCAGACATTTACAAGGCTCGAACTAAAGACATCACCAAAGAGTTCCGTGATAAAGAGGTTAGCTATAGATTAAAAACTTATTCTTCACAGATCTGATCTATTTCTGATATTTTCTCACATAGAAAACTTTTACACTGATATTATTTGTCACAGTAATTTTCATTGATCATCTCCTCATTGTTCTGTTGGTTTCCAGACGAGCGGCACCTTGCATTATATGGCCCCAGAAGTCCTCTTAAAAGCGGGCTATGGAAGGCCTATTGACTGGTGGTCAATAGGAATCATCACATATCAATTTCTTACCGGCGATTTGCCATTTAAAGGAAGATGCGAAGATGAGATTTTCCTCAGAATCATGACAGGTAAGTAAAATAATCTGAATGCTGTGTGATGCCATAGTAATTTGGTTGAGTTGTTAGGTTCATACTTTGGTTTAGTTACTTGTTGTTTTTGATAGTTTTTTTAAATTATAGTAAATATAGAGACTTTCTTTTCTGTAACATTTACTTTTTATATAACAGAATCCATCATTTTGAAATTTCAAAATCATGCTGTTCATCCCGATGCTGAAAACTTCATTACTCAGCTGCTCAGAAAAAGTCCCAACCTTAGACTCGGGACAGGTAATGTATATAGTAGTATTAATAATGACTTATAACTCCACTGTGCCCTGACAAATAGATAATTTCCATGAGGATTAGCACTGAGGTCTCTGTGTTACCTCCTTGTCTATTTCCCATTCTTCATGCCTTGACTTACAGTATATTTTGGCTCTGCTATGTCTTCAGTTTAGATTACCAAAAAATGTACAGTCTTCCTAATATTGTCTGGATCACTTTTTTCTTGTCTTCCGTTTCCAGGAGGAGCAAATAAAATCAAGAGTCATCCATTCCTGAGTGAGTTAGATTTTGAGAATCTTGAAAATCAGGAGCCAGAGTTTAGGCCAATTCTTAGGTCAGAGGAGGACACCCACTACTTTCCCAGTAAGTAGAATGAGACGTCATCTGGTTAAAGCTGCCGTTTGTCTTGTCTTTTATTTTATGTGACAATATGTTCCCATTATTATTAGTAATAACATGGTGATGGTCTGTGATTATATTAATAATCTCTGATAATACTTGTATTTTGTAGCTTGTATTGAGAGACTCAAACATATAGATTCAGATGAGAGTGACACAAGTGAAGTCAGTGATTGGCCAGAAAGCCTAAACTATGCATCATCTTCTCAAAGACTTTCTAAGGTAAGTATGTGATCAGTAAATCCACAAAACTATAACTAAAATAATATAAAAACTCTCTATATATATATATTTAATTTTACTCTGTGTATTTTAGCTATATGCAACCAATACCAGGATGATGAGCAATGAAGATCATGAGCCATCTCCAGATTGTTCTCTACAGACCAGCACAAAACACTCAGACGTGTGAGTAGATTATTATTATGGGGTATAGTACTGACAAATCTTCAGAATACCAAATACAAGTCGCATATGACACAATACTAAATCTAGAATCCACCATTCCATGATTGATGATCACTGTGGGGTCTGGCTTGTCATAACACTGGTGAGTTGATCATTGTGACCAGCCTTTCATTTCTATTTCATTAAAGCCCTTTATTACTAGTTATTCTTCATTCTTGCTGACAGAAGGCAGTTCTGTGCAAGGTATACCCTTCATTTTGTCCAAGTGTCCTAATTGCCCATAAAAAAGGAGTCTTTTTATTTTTCATTGCTTTCACTTGTAATTTATTTATTTTTCTTCTACTAAACAGGCAGAAAGATTCTCCTACTAGAAATGATGGTGATAATCAGTGTTTCACTACTGAAAACAACAAGTCACCCTCTCCCATATTGTCAGGTAAGTGCAGGTCTATAGGAGATCTTGTTGTCGTCACTGATCAAAAGGTGTTAATGTAAATGTTACATGAGGACTCAGAAAATCACTGCTTTTCTGTGCCTTTAAAATAAACAACAATCCAACACGTTAATGTATAAAATTCTCACTCTTATGGGCTGCGCATTAAAAGGTATAAGGGGCCATACAGTCTGGTGCCTGATACTGATCACGAATACTCTGCCCTTGGCTCAGTCAGGCCCCAAACTAACCCTATAACTACCCTTAATGTGCCACAGATGTTTTAACCCTTTAACTCCCAAAGCTTTTTTCGTTTTTGTGATTTTATTTTTCGCTCCCCTTATTTCCAGAGCCATAACTTTTTTATTTTAAGGTCAATATGGCCGTGTGAGGGCTTATTTTTTGTGGGACGAGTTGTAATTTTGAACAATACCATTGGTTTTGCCAAGTCTTGTAACAGAAAACGGGAAAAAAATTCCAAGTGCAGTTAAATTGCAAAAAAAGTGCAATCCCGTACTTAATTTTCGATTGGCTTTATTGCTAGGTTCACTAAATGCTAAAACTGACCTGCGATTTTGATTTTGCAAGTCATTACGAGTTCGTAGACACCAAGCATGTCTAGGTTCTTTTTTATCTAAGTGGTGAAGAAAAATTCCAAACTTTCCAAAAAAAAAAAATTGCGCCCTTTTCTGAGACCAGTAGCGTCTCCATTTTTCGTGATCTCTGGTTGGTTGAGGGCTTATTTTTTGTGCGCCGAGCTGACTTTTTTAATGATAACACTTTTGTGCAGATGCATTCTTTTGATTGCCCATTATTGCATTTTAATGCAATGTCGTGGCGACCAAAAAAACGCAATTCTGGCTTTTCGATTTGTTTTCTCGCTCAGCCATTTTGCGATAGGGTTAATCCTTTTTTTATTGATAGATCGGACATAGATAGATTCTGAACATGGTAATACCAAATATGTGTATTGTTTAATTTTGGATAGGGCAAAAGAGGGGTGATTTAAAATCTTGTTTTTTTTAATTTTTTTATATTTTTAAAAACATTTTTTTAATTTTGGCATGCTTCAATGGCCTCCATAGGAGGCTAGAAACTGCCATAACTCGATTGCCTCTGCTACATAGAGGAGATGCATAGATCATCTCTATGTAGCAGAATTACAGGTGTGCTATGAACGCCGACCACAGGGTTGCGCTCATAGCAATCCGGCATCAGCAACCATAAAGATATGACTCTAATCTTTTGACTTGATATTAATCTAATCTTATAGGAGTTTATCATTGACATGTTTTTCTTACTTTTTTATATGATTTTCCAGTTGAGAACAAAAATAAATCTGCATTAAACCTGGGAGAAGAGAAAAACCCAGAAATAGTAGCAGAGACAGAACCTAGCAGAGGTAAGTGTGACAATAAGGTCTATGTTGTGTGATGTCGGCGACTGAGAATAATTCATGAGGAGGAGATGTTATATGTCAGTGGTGGATTGTCTCATCTATGACTGACAATGATCATTGACTTGTTTTTCTTTTTTTATATGAATTTCCAGTTGAGATGAAAAATACATCTGCATTAAAACTGGGAGAAGAGCATGACCCTGAAATTGTAGCAGAGACAGAATCTAGCAGAGGTAAGTGTGACGATAAGGTCTATGTTGTCTGATGTCGGCGACTGAGAATAATTCACAAGGAGGATATATTATATGCAGTTATAAGCGAGTGTGCTCTTTACTCGTTACATGCTCGGGTGTTCTCTGAGTAGTTTGGGCGTGCTCGGAAATCAAGTTTTAGTCCCCGCAGCTGCATGATTAGAGACTGCTAGACCGCCTGAATTCATGTGAGGATTTCCGAAGAAACAGGCAATCCTTCCCACATGTATTCAGACTGTCTAGCAGCTGCAAATCATGCAGCTGTGGGGACTAAACCTTAATTCACGAGCACGCTCAAAAGTCTAGGAGAACACCCGAGAAACGAACACACTCCCTCATCACTATATGTCAATGGTGGGATTTTCACATCTATGACTGACAATGATCATTGACTTGTTTTTCTTACTTTTTTTATATGAATTTCCAGTTGATACAAAAAATACATCTGCATTAAAACTGGGAGAAGATCAAGACTCAGGAATGGTAGCAGAGACAGAACCTAGCAGAGGTAAGTTTGACAATAAGGTCTATGTTGTCTGATGTCGGCAACTGAGAATAATTCACGAGGAGGAGATGTTATATGTAGTGATAAGCGAGTGTGCTCTTTACTCGAGTTTTCCGAACATGCTCTGGTGTTCTCTGAGTAGTTTGGGCCTGTTCGGAAATCAAGTTTTAATTCCCGCAGCTGCATGATTTGAGACTGCTTAACAACCTGAATTCATGTGAGGATTTTTGAAAAAACGTGCAATCATCCCCGCATGTATTCAGGCTGTCTAGCAGCTGCAAACCATGCAGCTGCGGGGACTAAAATTTAATTTCCGAGCACGCCCAAAATACTCGGCAAACACCCAGAGAACACCTGAGCATGCTTAGAAAACTCAATTAACGAGCACAATCGCTCATCACTACATATAATATATCCTCCTTGGGAATTATTCTCAGTTGCCGACATCAAACAGTCAGTCCCTGCAGCTGCATGATTTGCGGCTGACAGCCTGAATACATGGGGGATTGCCCGTTCTTTAGCAAAAATCCCCACATGTATTCAGGCGTTCCAGCAGCCGCAAATCATGCAGCTGCAAGGACTAAAACTTAATTCACGAGTACGCTCAAAATACATGGAGAACACCCGAGCATGCGCGGAAAACTCCAGTAACGAGCACACTCGCTTATCACTATAAGTCAATGGTGTGATTTTCACATCTATGACTGACAATGATCATTGACTTGTATTTCTTACTTTTTTACATGAATTTCCAGTTGAGACAAATACATCTGCATTAAAACTGGGAGAAGATCATGACCCAGAAATAGTAGTAGAGACAGAGTCTAGCAGAGGTAAGTGTGACAATAAGGTCTATGTTGTCTGATGTCGGCGACAGAATAATTCACGAGGACGATATATTATATGTCAATGGTGGGATTTTCACATCTATGACTGACAATGATCATTGACTTGTATTTCTTACTTTTTTACACGATTTTCCAGTTGAGACAAATACATCTGCATTAAAACTGGGAGACGATCAAGACCCAGAAATAGTAGTAGAGACAGAGTCTAGCAGAGGTAAGTGTCACAATAAGGTCTATGTTGTCTGATGTCGGCGACAGAATAATTCACGAGGACGATATATTATATGTCAATGGTGGGATTTTCACATCTATGACTGACAATGATCATTGACTTGTATTTCTTACTTTTTTACATGAATTTCCAGTTGAGACAAATACATCTGCATTAAAACTGGGAGAAGATCATGACCCAGAAATAGTAGTAGAGACAGAGTCTAGCAGAGGTAAGTGTGACAATAAGGTCTATGTTGTCTGACGTCGGCGACAGAATAATTCACGAGGACGATATATTATATGTCAATGGTGGGATTTTCACATCTATGAGTGACAATGATCATTGACTTGTATTTCTTACTTTTTTACATGATTTTCCAGTTGAGACAAATACATCTGCATTAAAACTGGGAGACGATCAAGACCCAGAAATAGTAGTAGAGACAGAGTCTAGCAGAGGTAAGTGTGACAATAAGGTCTATGTTGTCTGATGTCGGCGACAGAATAATTCACGAGGACGATATATTATATGTCATTGGTGGGATTTTCACATCTATGACTGACAATGATCATTGACTTGTATTTCTTGCTTTTTTACATGAATTTCCAGTTGAGACAAATACATCTGCAATAAAACTGGGAGACGATCAAGACCCAGAAATAGTAGTAGAGATAGAGTCTAGCAGAGGTAAGTGTGACAATAAGGTCTATGTGGTCTGATGTTGGCGATTGAGAATTATTCACGAGGAGGAGATGTTAACTCCCAGTTACACGATTGCTACATGGATGATGATTGAAAATGATCACTGACTTGTTTTTTTTTTACTTTTTATATGAATTTCTAGTTGAGAAGAAAAATAACTCTGCAAAAATACTGGTAGAAGAGCAAAATGCCCAAATAGTAGAAGAGCGAAAACCTAGAAGACGTAAGTGTGATAATAAAGTCTATATTGTTTGATGTTGGCCAGTGGGAATAATTCATGTGGAGAAGATGTTATCTGTCAGTGGTGGGATTGTCACATGTATGATGACTTGCAATGATCCTGTTGCTCTGCACGGATAAGATTTCTCTACCGTCCTGCCACAATGACACCAAAGCAGTATCCTCTAATATGGAGTTCCATTACTTACATTAGTTTTATATCTCTTCTCCTAGGTTCCATCTTCCGCCGGATTATATCATCCTGCCGGCGAGGATTATCCAGGGCCGCTCGCAGCATCAGAAGATGCATTTGTCCAATCTGTCCATAGGGCACAATATACATCTAGTACAGCAAGTCCATCATCAAAGCTGTACTTGGGCAGCACGGTGGCTCAGTGGTTAGCACTGTTGCTTTGCAGCACTGGGATCCTGGGTTTAAATGTCACTAAGGAAAACATCTGCATGGAGTTTGTATGTTCTCCCCGTGTTTGCGTGGGTTTCCTCCTGGTACTCCGGTTTCCTCCCACACACCAAAGACATACTGATTGGGAATTCCAAATTTAAAAAAATAAAATAAAAATTCTGAATTAATGTTCCTTTGTAATAGAATATTTCTGAAATATATGGCATACCAATACTGTACGTCGTACATGTTTGAAGCACCCTCATGAAGTTTTGTTTTTTCACTAAACGTGTATGTGTTGTAGTGTGGTGAGGTAATATACTTCCCTACTGCCGTCTTCTCTGAGATCAAGCTCTGTCCGGCTCCACTTTTGTGTGATGTCATAACAACATAGTTACATACATAGGTTGAAAAAAGACCTAGGTCCATCAAGTTTAACCTTTCTCCACCAATTGTCCATTTTGTCACTAAATTAAATATAACCCACAATGTTATGTGTATTGAGGAAATCATCAAGCCCTTTTTAAAAGCTGTTGTAGTGTCTGCTATTCTTGTGGTCGGCATTCCACAGTGTCACTGCTCTAACTGTAAATAACCCTTTCCTATTTAGCTGTTGGAATCGCCTGTCATCGCTCTTTAGCTCACTGTATACTCTCGGTGTGAGCGAGAAGTCTCTTCTATAATGGGAGCCTATGGAGCCTTGTTCTGATGCTTCATAGGCTTACATTGTTAAAGGGAAACTGTCACCTCGTTTTTCAGCTATAAGCTGCGGCCACTGCCTTTCGGGGCTTATCAACAGCATTCTAGAAAGCTGTAGAAAGGCAGTGGCCGTGGCTTATAGCTGAAAAACGAGGTGACAGGTTCCCTTTACTCACTTCATACTTGCCGATGTGGGAGATGATGTGACCTGGTCATCATCTAGCCGTGACAATTATTCCCTTATAAAAGCTTCTAGAGACATGCATAACCAGTAGGACTTGGGCATCCTAGGACAGTCCTACTTGGACTATATTCACGTTGGACTATGATCAGTGGCTCTGTCGGTATTTGTGTCTGAAGCCTCGGAGAATGGGATTCAGATGTTCGCAACCAACAGGAACATTGACTATAATGATGCAGGCAGAGTCAGTGTTCTATGTTGGCATCATTATATACCTATTTGAGGCAGGCACCAAGACGCCATCTTGGTGTCTGCCTCAAAAAGGCATACAAGGCCAAAAATTATGTCCTACAGAGCACACAGTGACTCCATCTACATCATTATAATCAATGGCTTCATTAACACAAACATCGGAAAACGTTTTTCTAGGGCTTCAGCTGCAAGCCCCCGACCGTAGACAAAGACACAATGTGAACTTAGATTAAGTAATTAAGTTATAGCCATCAAGAAGAAAGAAAAAAAATGGATCCAGCTTACTGCTTGTAGTCCAAATGGATAACTTTTAAATAGTCTGTGGTCTGGCGCATGGGTCGAGATACATACCAAGCTAGCTCCATAGTCAGATAGCCTGTTGAGAAGTATATATGGAGGGAGAGGAGATGTAAGAAGTACACACATCAAGGCAAGGTATTGTGGCATCAAATATTAGTCCAGTATAATAAACTGTGATATGGACCACTATATTAACCCGTATTGAGTAGATGAAAAAGAACTGAAGGGTTAAAGAGCGCCAAAACACTTATAAAATAAATCAATAGTAAACCTCCCTCCATATATACTTCCCAACATTTGCACTCAGGACATGGTTTTTGATGTACTTAAATTAATGCATTTAGCAACAATATACATCTGAAATTTTTTTTGCATATGGCTTAGTGTATTTTGCACATTATATTGATTATGTGGACTAGCTACACACATTATACGTATACAATTGTGTGATGTTATATAGAGCTTGTTATTGCTCCCATGATTATAGCTTATGTTTAATAACCGCTGTCTATTTTAAACGTTTTTAATCATTTTTTTGGTGGTTTGTGTATCCCATGTAATAAAATTGACAATTTTTCTATGGTGATCCCTGCATTTGGTGTATGTCTTCTTGGTTCTTTTTTTGTGATTTACATGTAATTTGGACATACTGTGGTTGGAACCCCTCTAATTAGTCTTATTATCTGATGGTGCCCTCCGCATCCTTGTAGATAGCTTCAAAAAGTAGTAGTAGTAGTAGTATATGTAATTACTGCTATCTCCTGCCAAATTCCTTAGTGAGGAGTGCCGAACATTTATTCAGGTTATTTTTCAACCCAGAACGCTTAAGACAAACCACTATACCAATAATAGTTATGCCATGTTCTTGTATGGACCTTGAGAATATATTCATGTCAGAAGGAGCAAACATCAGAAGGAAGGGTCGGAGGTTGATCATAGAACTTTGCTTTACCTTATTGACTTAAAGGAGTGCAAATCATGAACCGATTGGCTTTATTAAAAAAAATAAAGTTTTTTCCTGATCCCAAGAGACAATCAGAGTGGACATACAGGCATTTTAGGATTCACGGCTGTCAGAGCCAGAACAAAGAACAATTAGTTCCAGTCAGAGCACAACAGTTCATTTTAATGGCTACATTTCATCAGTAACATTCCCTTTATAATCTACAGTAGATGATAAATGGATCTGGCAGATTTAATGGGAATGTGTCCATTTTTTTTCTCAACAATTGGAAAAAAAAAATGCAAAAACGTATATTTTTTAATGGTATAAAATAGCAATTTTTGCCCATATTTTCAACTTGAAAAACTGGAGGTAGTGGGGGGCAACGGCTGATATTTGCCGTAAAAATTTAGTCTAATGTGAGATAGTGCAACTGCAGTACACATTGGTGGGATCTGCTCCATGTGTGAGACGTCACTCCTCGCCTTCTAGATGTTTGCCAAAGGATAAGGCAGGATGAAGCGTAGGAGCCATTTTGTTAGTGGCGGCAAAGTGGTATTGACAAGTGGAAAGTGACACAGAGGTCTGTCGTTAGCACATATTCTGTTAGTTGAAGGTGCGCTGCTCACCGTTTCATTCAGTGGCCGCATGAGATACAAGGCTCAGCAGACCGTCACACATGATGGGACTAGATACATGGCTGTGCTCAGTGTAAAGCCTCACTCAAATGTACAGTATAATGTGGGGACATCTGAATGAGGCTTTACACTGACTGAGCAGAGATGAGTCAGTGTTCAGAGCACAGCAGTGTGATGATGAACTCTGAATACTGGAGTGAGTACAGGTCGGCAGCCTGACACTGTACGACTAATCCCAGGCTACCGAGCTGCTCAATAGCCTGATATTACTACAGCGTCAGGCTCCTGATCTGTGCTCACCACATCTCACAACTGCTGTGCAGACCTCCTGTCACCAACAGCTGTGTCACTGTGAGCTGTTGATATGGGGGTGTAAATTGTAGCCAAGAGCACAGTTCTGGACTACAATAAAATGGCACCTGACTCCCCCGCAGCTGTGAACTGGACACCCCATGGGGAATGCACAGTCCACAGCTGAGACAGACACAATATAGGAGATTGAAATTTACACATTTAAAGAGCATCCAGCCCTACATGATCCATAACACAAAAGATAATTATTAAAAATATTCCTTTTATTAATTATTACATAAAAACACAATAGTTATAGTAATAATAGATGCAGTTGTTGGTGTTGGTAAACAAACAAAAATTACCCGGAACTACTCAAAGCATAGACATAATAATATGCACTAGTGTTGAGCAACTTTTGTTTTTTTAGGGTCGAGTTTCGTTTCATGAAACCAGACTTTTCCGTCCCGAAACACGAAACCCAATGTAAGTCAATGGAGAATTAAAGTCGGCAGTGAGAGGAGGACAGGAAACACACCAACAGTGCCCATTTGAATGCCAAAAGCATAAATTCTTGTTACTGAAGCTTGTCAACCTTAATTTACTTCATAATACTAGTTACGCACTGAAAAATGGGGGTTATTTGGCTACAGTTGTGGGGGGGGCTGGCTCCAGGTTTTCGTGGGCCCAGGGCCAAAGAGCGCCCCTTTAACACATACCACAACTCATGATGCTCCGATACGGCAGAGAAATAGCAGTATAGTACAATGAAAAATACTTCACTTCTTACATCTCATGACTGATATCCATTTTAAATTCTCCAATACCTCCAAAAACGGACAGTATATAACTCCATACAGTATTATGGCCAGCGCTTAGTGCGCTATACAGAGTAATGAGGCCCATATATTTCTCCATACGGAATCATTATTCCCATATAATGTTTCAAACTGTATATGATGAGCTCCACATAATGCTACAGTATATGTTGGTCCCAATGGATGAAGCTCCACTGTCTTATGGGCCCAAATAATGCTCCATATATAATGGGCCCCATTTCTACTGCTCTAGTGTATAATGGGCCCTGTAAATGCTGCTCCAGTGTCTGATGTCCACCTTTGGAATGCTCCAGTGTATGGTGGGCCCCATATATCATTCACCAGAGTATAGTGCTCCCCAAAAATTGCTGTCCCAACATTGAAAACAATTACATAAGTCTCCTTGCTAGGGAATCCCTGCACTACTCTGAACTCCTTGTCATCCCCATCTTCCATCTCACTGCACTTGGCTGTTTAGGCCCTCCCACCAGCAGAGACACTTTTGCGTACTATGCGGTGCCCTGTGCCAGTGCCATCGCCCATGAGTATGCCCCCCCACCTGCTCAAGGAACCAGCACTTTCATCTGCACCTTCCTCTTTGTCACCGTGTAAGGTGGTATAGTATGCGGGAAGGGGAACCTGAGTTTCCTCTGGGTCAGATTCTGGCTGTGTAGAGTGCGAGGGGAATGTAGTGGTCTGGGTCAATGTACCAGCAGCATCATCCAGCAGTGTCTGGGCCTCAGTGCACTTGTGGCGTCCCCAAGAGTACGGTCGCCACTGTGGCATTGCCTTCCTCCTAGGGAATGTGTTGTCAAGCTTGGGAGCAATGAAGGATCTCTCTAGCAGTGAAACCAACACACAACACATTTCCCACTCCAGGCCAGCAGGGAGACCTCTGAACCTGACTGCTGAGGAGCTGCTCTCTGTGGTCGGGAGGAGGTAAGTTAGGGCACTCTGTTCAGGGAAGGGGAAGTGTGTGGACGTGAGAAGGGGAGCTGGAGGATGAGCAGAGTTAAGGCTCACTCCTAGCTGGAGCGCATGGTCCGGATTCCGGTCTCCGAGTTTGTAGGGACACTGACGTTCCTGCAGCAGAAACCGGGGGAAGTAGCAGCTATAAATGCTCTGTACCCAACTAAGGCTCGGAGGCCCCAGCATCGACGTGTGCGAGGCAGAAGGAAAAGGCTACAGCTGTCTGCCATACAAGTAAAGTCTGAGGAACATCTATTAGACAGGAGGCGTTTCAGTGAACCACGGTCCTGTGAGTGCTTCCCTCACAAGCGCTAGAAAGGAGACGTTCAGGAAGGTACATGTTGGCGGAGTGTTGGAAGGGAGCTTTCCATTCTGGTCCCGGAGGTTGGCAGAGGTCCTGACCCGGAGGACACAGCACGGAGGCAGGCATCTGTGTAACCTGCAGACTGTGAGTAAAGCTTTGGAACTGCACACTCTGCTGTCCTACGGTTATTCCAGCACCGCTACATCTGGGTACCAGCACCTACACCGCCTGTGCCTTTCCCCCTTCACTACATCTACACTTCCCTGGGACTCCAGCTCCACCTGTGGGGAGCTTCTCCATCTTTGCTGCACAACACCATCAGTCCCAGAGGATCTGCATGCAGCGTCGGCCTAACATCTATGTTGCCGAACACCACAGGTGGCGTCAAACTATCTATATAAACTCTTTACCATTATACCACGCCATTTACATGGGCGCCCAGGGCCACCGTCCGGGTCACCGCTGCTGTGACACATCCCACTGACACCGGCCCAGTACTGAGTACCCCACAGCCCTGGGAGGGCAACCCATATGCCGACTGCTGATCGGGCGGCGTTATTCCCACGAACCTCCAAACAGCGTCCCTGAAGGCAACGTTTTTGGTTTCCGGGGGTAGTATGATTGCAAAGCTGAACCTTAAAGGAATGTCCAAAAGGGCACCACCAGGAGTGGAGCCTGTGGCTTAATTGGACTGCACCCGGGAAACCACTACCATACAAGCTACAGAAAAGATGGACAGATTGCAAGCTTTGTCGATTCTGTGTGTGGTGTGGTATGTCCGTTTGTAGTTGTGCTAGCAATTTCTCATCTTTATTCCATTAACGACCGAGACTCCGGCATGGCCCCGCGGTACGCGTCAAGCTTACTAGAGGGATACGCGAGGCTGTGGCACGTGAGATCGAGCAATAACAGGTCTAGCATTCCAGTACATGTCCGGGGCTGCATGCACACTACACTGAAAGGACCAGCTTTTGTCGCTTACAGGTGCAGATAACCTGCTGAACTCCGTTAGTGATGGGAATCTGGGATTCAGATTATTCCCCGCGAACGATGATTTCCCAGTAAGTTCAGGTCAACCGCAATTCCGGAGTTAGGCCTAACCGTCATTCCTGAAAAAATTACGTGTCCAAACCACAGGTGCTGTAGCTTGCTTAACAGCTCGGCAGCCGTTCTCAGGCCCAGTATGGATTCAACAACATTGTAGAAAGTTGATAAAGGGTACAGTTTCACCGGATAACACGTATATATGTAGCCTAGTTTACACATTAAAAATATATGTCTATAGATCAGGAGGCAGACTCAGATGTTCTCAGGCCCAGTATGGATTTGACCAGATTGTACAAAGTTGAGAAAGGGTACTTTATCACTGGATAGCAGGTATATATAGCATAGTTTAAACATGTAAAGTCTCCGTGTTCTCAGTATGGATGACACAGCAATCTAAAAAGTGGAAAAAAGGAAATGCATTTGAGGCGTACACAACTATATACTTTTGGTGTTATTTTTAAATCTACATATATATTTCTGTCTCAGTAATACAGTCCAGCCTCTACGCAATAGGAAATGAGATGCATACAATTAGTGACATAAAGGCTATTGATTGCAGAAATCTAGGAATTATTATTCACGGGAAAAACTTCCGTCACAATTCTCATAGGCGATGCTGACCCTCAATTAATTTGTGTGTTGAGACAGTGAAAACATTTTTTTGTGAATAAAGTCTTGCTGTATCGCACTTTCGTTGATTCCATCACTGTTACTCATCTCAATCCAATTTTTATCACAGGGAGCGATGTAAACATGGTGCTCACTGGCTATCATGATCTGTCACGTAACTTTGGAGTGCAAAAGACAGAAGCCACAGGCCGTAGGTGATTCTATTTGATTGGCATGAGAGGGCACATTTTGAAATGTGCGCCGGAATGTCACACGTTTGTGAGTAGGAAAACTGTGAAAGCTGATGATAAACCACCACTGCATGTAATTGTGAGTCGACGTCCATAAGAAATGGAAGCCACTGATCATCTGGAGCTAGAGCCCGGCCAGCAGGACAGGGCATAGCTACATCTTAACCATCATCTTTCAGTTCAATCAATTTGTAGTGGCAGTCCCAGTGAAGGATTTGACAGGCCAGACTACAAAGCGGAGGAGCAGGGAGAGGTAAACATTGCAAATGCTGGGGCCCTGCCCAAGCAAGGGGGGCACAGTCGTGGGCGTCGGTACTGGCACTGGGCCCCTCATAGTACGGCGGTGTGTCTGACGGCGGGTGTGCACCACCACTGTCAGAGACACTTGATTGCACTATGAGGGACCCTATGCCAGTGCCCGCGCCCAAGAGTCGGCCTACCCACCTGTCCAGGGCAACGGCACTCGCACGGTTTTGTGCTCTAGGTGGTGACCTCGGCTATGGGGGGGGGCGCCCACTTAGGGAGGTTTACAAAGTGGCATATGTAGATGTGGGTCATTCAGCTGCTGCAAAAGGCGAAATAGGTCAAGTTCGCGGAATAGGAGGAGGACCAAAGCAAGCCTTTTTTCTGGCAACCTATGTGTCATCAAGGGAAGGTGGGACAAAATCCTTGGAAACCCATGCATGGTTCATTTTAATGAAGGTTAGATCATCCAAATTTTGGGTTGACAGACGGGTCCTTTTTTCTGTCAGGATTGATCCAGCTGCACTGAAGACTCTTTCCGATAGCACACTTGCAGCTGGGCAAGCGAGCTCCTGTAAGGCATATTGTGCCAATTCAGGCCAGGTGTCCAGTTTAACGGCCCAATAGTCAAAGGGGAATGACCTGTGCGGGAGAACATCAATATGGGAGGAAAAGTAGTTGTTAACCATAGTTGACAACTGCTGTCTCCTGTCACTTTCCATCGATGCAGTATTACCAGTTGTGTGAGCGGTCCGTGAAAAATCAGTCCACAACATTGTCATGAAACCCCTGTCTCCAACGCCACTTCTGCTGTGTACACCACGAACACCTCTGCCAAGCTGCCCCCGGCCCGTACGGCTCGTGTGAGAACCATCACCGCTGCTGTGTGCTGGGAATGCCTCAACCAACCGGTTAACCAGAGTTGCTTGTTTAGTAGCCAATATTAGGTCAAGGTTCTCCTGTGGCATGATGTTTTGTAATTTGCCTTCATAGCGTGGATCCAGGATGCTGGCCAACCAGCAGTCATCATCGTTCATCATTTTGGCAATGCGTGGGTCCCTTTTTAGGATCTGCAAGGCATAATCTGACATGTGGGCCAATGTTCCCAGTGTCAATGATGCACTGCGAGTGCTGGGTGGAGGAGCACTTTCTGGCAAATCCACATCCCACCAGTCACGCACAAACCCTGTACCAGACCTTGCCACGCCAACATTTTCACTTGCCCCACGAGATGCATCCTCCTCCCCTAAGTAATCATACCCATCATCATCCTCCTCCTCCTCTTCTTCCTCCACCTCGTCCAGGAGAGGTCCCTGAGCAGACAATGGCTGAATGTCATCAAGGATTCCCTCCACCTCTTCCTCCTCGTCAACATTGGCTGCAGACGCCTGCTCCTTAAGGTGCGTCAAAGTTTGCATGAGCAGACGCATAAGTGGGATGCTCATGCATAGGATGGCGTCGTCTGCGCTTACCAGCCGTGTGCATTCCTCAAAACACTGAAGGACTTTACAGAGGTCTTTCAGCTTCGACCACTGCACACCTGTCAACTCCATGTCTGCTCTCAAAGTGCCTGGCCGTGTATCCTCCCACAAATGCATTATGGCCTGCCTCTGCTCGCACAGCCGCTCAACCATGTGCAGGGTGGAGTTCCACCTTGTTGCAATGTCGATAATGAGGCGGTGGTTGGGAAGGTGGAGCAATTGCTGCAGCTTCTGCATACGAGTGGAGTGTACAGGCGACCGGCGGATGTGCGCGCACAGTCTTCGCACCTTCTGGAGCAGGGCTGTTAACTCCGGATAATTATTGAGGAAGCACTGCACCACCAGGTTCAAGATGTGAGCCAAGCAAGGTATGTGGCTGAGTTTTGAAAGGGCTATGGCTGCCACAAAATTACGGCCGCTATCACTAACTACCTTGCCTGCCTCAAGATGTACTCTGCCCAGCCATGACTCAGTTTGTCGCTGAAAGTACTCGGCCAGCACCTCGGCGGTGTGTCTGTCGCCCAAACACATCATCTGCAACACAGCCTGCTGACACTTTCCACTAGCTGCTCGATAGGGGGACACCTCGTGTGCAACAGTGGCAGCTGCAGATGGAGTGCTCGTACGACTGCGCTCTGTGGATGAGCTTTCGCTTCTGGAGGAGGAGGAGGAGGGTCGAACGCCTACAGCCAACTGTTTCCTATACCGTGGGCTAGGCAGCACTGTCCCACCACCGCTGTCCCCTGTGGACCCTGCATCCACCACATTAACCCAGTGCGCAGTGATGGACACGTATCGGCCCTGGCCATGCCGACTGGACCATGCATCAGTTGTGAGGTGCACCTTTCCACTCACTGACTGCTTGAGTGCATGGACAATGTGGTCTTTTACATGATGGTGGAGGGCTGGGATGGCTTTGCGAGAGAAGAAGTGGCAACTGGGTAGGTCATAGCGTGGTACTGCATAGGCCATGAGTTCGCGGAAAGCTGCGCTTTCAACCAACCGATAGGGCATCATCTCTAACGAGATTAGTTTGGCAATGTGGGCGTTCAAACCCTTTGTACGCGGATGAGAGACTGAGTACTTTCTTGACCTACTCATAGTGTCTGGGAGGGTGAGCTGGACTTGAGAGCTGCATATGGTGGAAGTAGCGGTGGACAGGGCGGACTGAGAGAGGGTTGATGATGGTGATGGAGTTGGTGTTCTTTCTGATGGCCTAGATTCAGTCTTTCGTTGATATAACAGTGGGATTCCCTGACTGCTGTGGCCTTGCAACGACACCTCAACATTTGCTGCTGTGCTAACCGGTGGGCTTACAGTGGGGGAAACAATGTAGCGTTGCTGACTACCTTCTTTGTGATCAGTTGCACATGTGGTACTTGAGGTTTGGTGTTGTGTCCACGCTTGCAAGTGCATGCTGGTTAAATGTCTAAGCATGCAACTGGTATTCAAATTTTTCAGATTTTTCCCTCGGCTAAAGGTCTTTGCACACTTCTTACAGATAACCTTGGCCTGATCATGAGGATTTTGTTCAAAAAAGTGCCACACTGCACTCTTCCTACTTTGGCAGACATTTTGCGGCCTAGCACGCTGTGATATTTTGACCCTCTGGACAAGCTGTCCAGCAACTCTTTTGATTTTTGGAACCTGTCTTTGGAGTGCTCCGGGCCTGCCAGATAACAGCTGTTGCGATGTTGATGTCTGCTATGGATGCTCCTCCTCCTCATCTGAGCTATTGGAAGCAGCACCCTCTTCCCCCAATGGATGCCAATCTGGGTCAACAACTGGGTCATCCATCACCTCCTCTTCATTGTCATGTGCACCTTCCTCTGTGTCACCGTGTATGGTGGTATAGTGTGCGGGAAGGGGCACCTGAGTCTCATCAAGGTCAGAATCTGGCTCTGTACACTGGGAGGACAATGTAGTGCTCTGAGTGAATGCACCAGCAGAATCATCTATCAGTGGCTGTGCATCAGTGCACTCCATGTCAGATTCATCTTGACCTGGGTAAGGCCTCTTTCACACATCAGTTTTTTGCCTTCAGGCGCGATCCGGCTTTTTTTGGAAAAAACGGATCCGGCAAAATGCAATGCCGGATCCGGTTTTTCCCCATTGACTTGCATTAGCGCCGGATCGTGCCGGATGGCATTGCGTTTCATCCGTTTTTTGCCGGATCCGGCAACTTATCTCATTCCGGCGTCTTGAAAAAACGTCTACTGTAACGTTTTTTGTCTCCGGCGAAAAAGCCGGAAGCGCCGGATCCGGCGCTTCCAGCTTTTTGCTACAATGAAAGTCTATGGGCGCCGGAATGCGCCGGATCCAGAAAAAGACGGATCCAGCAACCGGATCCGGTTTTTTTAAGTCTGCGCATGCTCAGATCCAATTGGCCAGCCGCCAGGAACAGAGACGGATCCAGCAAAAAAACGGATCCGTTTCTACAGTTCTCCAAAATTTATGCCGGATCCGTTTTTTCTAAAAAAAAACCGGATCATGCCTGACGGCAAAAAACTGATGTGTGAAAGTAGCCTTATTCACCATTTCACTTGATAATCCAGGCATGGTATGTGAAAACAGCTCCATGGAGTAATCAGTAGTATGGCCTGCGTCATCCTTCAATCTTGGTTTGGGTGAAGGACACAAGGAAAGGTGTGGTTCATGAACATGAGCCTCCAATGACGACTCAGTGCTTTTATTTTTTACAACTTCAGAAGAAGAGGCGATAGAGCTGGAGGCTGAGTCAGCAATGTAAGCCAAAACTTGTTCTTGAAGCTCCGGCTTTAAAAACGGTTTACCTACTCCCAGAAAAGGGAGTCTTCGAGGCCTTGTGGAGCCAGACGATGATGCAGGCTCAACACCTCCTGCATTCAGTCCTATTTTGCTTTTGCCACTACCATCAGATCCACCACCAACACCATCATTACCAGCTGCCAACCCCCGCCCAATTCCATGGCCTCTTCCACCAGCCTTCCTTATTTTTGGTAGAAATGTAGACAAAATCCAACAAACTATATAGTAATGTAAAACAAGGTACAACGTGTCTATAGGACAGGGGAGATTTTGAATTTCTGCACACACTTGTGGACACTGGACACTTTTGGATTGTGTGAGGCCCACTGAATATCACAGCGCTATGTCACAGGCTCGATGTCGCAGGTGTGAAACATGTCACTAGAGGATAACGGAGATTTTGAATTTCTGCACACACTTGTGGACACTGGACACTTTTGGATTGTGTGAGGCCCACTGAATATCACAGCGCTATGTCACAGGCTCGATGTCGCAGGTGTGAAAAATGTCACTAGAGGATAACGGAGATTTTGAATTTCTGCACACACTTGTGGACACTGGACACTTTTGGATTGTGTGAGTCCCACTGAATATCACAGCGCTATGTCACAGGCTCGATGTCGCAGGTGTGAAAAATGTCACTAGAGGATAACGGAGATTTTGAATTTCTGCACACACTTGTGGACACTGGACACTTTTGGATTGTGTGAGGCCCAGTGAATATCACAGCGCTATGTCACAGGCTCGATGTCACAGGTGTGAAAAATGTCACTAGAGGATAACGGAGATTTTGAATTTCTGCACACACTTGTGGACACTGGACACTTTTGGATTGTGTGAGGCCCACTGAATATCACAGCGCTATGTCACAGGCTCGATGTCGCAGGTGTGAAAAATGTCACTAGAGGATAACGGAGATTTTGAATTTCTGCACACACTTGTGGACACTGGACACTTTTGGATTGTGTGAGGCCCACTGAAAATCACAGCGCTATGTCACAGGCTCGATGTCGCAGGTGTGAAAAATGTCACTAGAGGATAACAGAGATTTTGAATTTCGGCACACACTTGTGGACACTGGACACTTTTGGATTGTGTGAGGCCCACTGAATATCACAGTGCTATGTCACAGGCTTAATGTCGCAGGTGTGAAAAATGTGACTAGAGGATAACGTAGATTTTGAATTTCAGCACACACTTGTGGACACTGGACACTTTTGGATTGTGTGAGGCCCAGTGAATATCACAGCGCTATGTCACAGGCAGAAATTGGCTAGTGTATGACAAACTACATAGTGTATATATAGTTGGGCAGAATAGGAATCTCCCTAGAGTGTAGGTCTGTAAGAACGGAACAAGTCCTCGACTTATCCTTACAGAGCGACACACAGATAGGTTCACTGTGGCCGTGATAACAGCCGTTACACGGTACTGAGAGAGGAGCATGCACGTACACGGCTGTCCGGTGTACGTAAAATTGTCAAGCTCCATGTTTTTTAAGTATACGGACTGACACACGCTGTCTCTCTGTAGTTTTGAATGTGATCAAACAGCAAATATATTTAACTGTTTGAAAACTAGACAAAACTAGAAGGTGCAGGTCTGTAAGAACGGAACATGTCCTCGACTTATCCTTACAGAGCGACACACAGATAGCTTCACTGTGGCCGTGATAACAGCCGTTACACGGTACTGAGAGAGGAGCGTGCACGTACACGGCTGTCCGGTGTACGTAAAATTGTCAAGCTCCATGTTTTTTAAGTATACGGACTGACACACGCTGTCTCTCTGTAGTTTTGAATGTGATCAAACAGCAAATATATTTAACTGTTTGAAAACTAGACAAAACTAGAAGGTGCAGGTCTGTAAGAACGGAACATGTCCTCGACTTATCCTTACAGAGCGACACACAGATAGCTTCACTGTGGCCGTGATAACAGCCGTTACACGGTACTGAGAGAGGAGCGTGCACGTACACGGCTGTCCGGTGTACGTAAAATTGTCAAGCTCCGTGTTTTTTAAGTATACGGACTGACACACGCTGTCTCTCTATAGTTTTGAATGTGATCAAACAGCAAATATATTTAACTGTTTGAAAGCTAGACAAAACTAGAAGGTGCAGGTCTGTAAGAACGGAACATGTCCTTGACTTATCCTTACAGAGTGACACACAGATAGCTTCACTGTGGCTGTGATAACAGCAGTTACACGGTATTGTGTGAGGAGTGTGCACCGCTGTATGGTGTAAAAAAATGCACGCTCAGTACCTCACCAGGACAAAAAAAAATTGGGATTGCTTTTAAAAAAGCAGTTTGCAGAGCAGTGGGTAAACAGCAATGCAGCCGTCAGGAAGCCTTAGAAGGCAGCCTAACAACCAACACCGCTGATCCAGCAAAATATAGCCTCCACTTGCACTGCACACACAGTGACTGGTGTGTTGTACAGGCAAAATCGCTAGCAGCAGAAGCAGTTTTTGGTGTCTTCTTCCCTGCCTAACACTCTCCCTACAAAATCATTATCAGCAGCAGCTCTCCCTATTCTGAGATCAGCATGAGTAACATGGCGGTCGGCATGCACGCCCTTTTATACCCCCTGTGACGCCCACCAAAGCAAGCCAATCACTTGCATGCCCTTCTGAAAGATGGTGGTGACCCCTGCCTATGTCATCACGTTGCCCACAGTGTCCGTGGATCCTGATTGGCTGAAAAAGAGCGCAAAACAAACTTTTGAAACGCGACTTTGGCGCTTAAGTCGCCGACCTCGTGGCCGACCTCATCCTAGGGTCGGGTTTCGTTTCATGAAACCCAACTTTGCCAAAAGTCGGCGACTTTTGAAATTTTTAGACCCGTTTCGCTCAACTCTAATATGCACCATTTAAATGCAGAAAACCTCCAAAAGAGAAAAGATAAAGCAAGCCACAAAACCTAAGTATATTGTTTTTCAGAATCACCCCCTGCAAATATGTTCAAGTAATGTATCAATTAAAATCCAATAAAAGTCACAGGTAAAGGTCCTGCCCCCTGAGGAAGCCAAATAGGCGAAACGTGCATCGGGGCACGTTCCTGGAACCGGTATACTCACCCATATGGGTAAGCACTGAATGGCACTTTAATCTGCACTGTCACTTTATATATTAAGGGATACCGCTCTGATATAAAGATCTGCCTCTGGGATGTTTACTCTATGCTAGCCACATCTATTATTTCTCTATAGCTTCCTTACCCTGTATTAGACCTTTACCTATGACTTATATTGGATCATAATTGATACATTACTTGAACATATTTGCAGGAGATGATTCTGAAAAACAATATACTTAGGTTTTGTGGCTTGCTTTATCTTTTCTCTTTTAGAGGTTTTCTGCATTTAAATGGTGCATATTATTATGTCTATGCTTTGAGTAGTTCCGGGGAATTTTTGTTTGTTTACCAACACCAACCACTGCATCTATTATTACTCTAACTATTGCGTTTTTATGTGATGATTAATAAAAGGAATATTTTTAATAATTATCTTTTGTGTTATGGTTCATGTAGGGCTAGATGCTCTTTAAATGTGTAAATTTCGATTATGTTTGGAGTTGCCCATCCCCTTAGGGGAATATGGAATTTTTCTATTACCCATTGCATCGGTTATATTAAACAATATAGGAGATTGTGGTCTGTGCATCTCTAGACTCCTATGGCTGCAGTATTTGCGGTGTGCAAGTGTCATACCTAAACAGTTACACAGCAGCAAATATAAACTGGCAGCAGAAAAAAAAAATATTAAAATCGTAAGTTAATTATACAAATTGTCTCTTCAGAGAGGAAGAGGACTAGAACGCCACCTATTGGAAGTAGCAATCCTAAAAGTCAATGTTGACCCTTTAACGAGCCTTGTTACATGACTTAGGATAAAAGCCAAGCCAGAATCTCAATTTGCAGACACTGTGTTTCGGGGTACTGCCCCTCATCAGTGTAAAGTGTGAGATCTGGTTTGGATGTGTGAGAGGTGTTACGGTTCTGCAGCACAGGACTAGGGTAGAAGGGGGAAAACTGACCCTGCACTGCAGCTAGGCTGATGCCCTACGATGGAGTGCGCTACCCATTCCTTGTGAATAGACCCACCGATGATCCTAGGCTAATCTCAAGCGAAGACCTATTGATAGAGGGAAGGGGGTCCCTGAAGAATATAAGGGCTGGGTACAAAAACGGGTCACCTCCTAACAGAGAACACAAAGAAGGCTGCAGAAACAAACTGAAAGCAGAAACTGAGACTAGCAGAACCAGGGGTCCCAGAACTGCATTAATTAACCCCTTCCTGACATCTGACGTACTATCCCGTCCACAGGACTCGGGCCCCTATGACCGGGGACAGGATAGTACGCTGATCGCGGCCGGGTGTCAGCTGATTATTACAGCTGACACCCGGCACTATGTGTCAGGGGTGTTCATGGACTGCCCCCAGCACGTTAACCCCTGGCACACTGCGTTCAAACATGATCGCAGTGTACCGGAGGATCAGGGAAGCATCGGCAGGGAGGGGGTTCCCTCCGTGCTTCCCTGAGACCCCCCAGCGCAGCGCGATGTGCTGCCCTGCGCTGGGGGCCTCCTTCCCTGCAGGTCTCCGGATCCAATATGGCGGCGGGGACCTTCGGAGGCCTGCAGGGAGGCGGCTTCCTCACTGCCTGCAGAGCGCAGGCATGAGGAAGCCTTGTGCAGCGCCTGTCACATCGCTGATCTGACACAGCACTGTGTCCCCCCTGGGACAATGTAATAAAGTAAAAAAAAAAAGTGTAAAAATAATTTATAAAAAAAATCGCTAACTAAATAAAAAAATATATATTCCCTAATAAATTCATTTTTTTTAAATACAAAATTAATAAAAGTACACATATTTAGTATCGCCGCGTCTGTAACGACCCACCCTGTAAAATTGTCCCATTAGTAAACCCCTTTAGCGAACCATTTAAAAAATAAAAAACAAAGCAAAAAACAATGCTTTATTATCATACCACCGAACAAAAAGTGCAATAACGCACGATCAAAAAGACGGATATAAATAATCATGGTACAGCTGACAACGTCGTCTTGTCCCGCAAAAAACAAGCCACCATACAGCATCATCAGTGAAAAAATAAAAAAGTTATAGCTCGCAGAATAAAGCGATGCAAAAATAATTATTTTTATATAAAATAGTTTTCACAAAACTCAAGATAAAAAGCGGACGGCACCGCTGTTACCGTATGACTTCAAATGATGTGCGGCATACAGAAGCCCAGCAGCTGGGAATCTCGGGTGCCAGACCTGGAAACAGTCAATCCTAGGAATCCATGCAAAGAGAAAAGGTCGCACTCATCGAGATCGAGGTTTCACTGATTTATTGACATATCATGAACATGTCAAGTCGGGGGAGTGACATAAGGAGTGCAAGAAAGGCTGAAAACGTCATCTTGTCCCGCCAAAAACAAGCCACCATACAGCATCATCAGTGAAAAAATAAAAAAGTTATAGCTCGCAGAATAAAGCGATGCAAAAATAATTATTTTTATATAAAATAGTTTTCATTGCATAAAAGCGCCAAAACATAAAAAAAGACAGAAATGAGGTATCGCTGTAATTGTACTGACCCGACGAATAAAATCGCTTTATCAATTTTACCACATGCGGAACGGTATAAACGACTCCCCCAAAAGAAATTCATGAAATGCTGGGTTTGTTCATTCTGCGTCCCAAAAATCGGAATAAAAAGCGATCCAAAAATGTCACATGCCCGAAAAAGGTACCAATAAAAACGTCAACTTGTCTCGCAAAAAATAAGACCTCACATGACCCGGTGGGTCAAAGTATGGAAAAATTATAGCTCTCAATATGTGGTGATGCAAAAACTATTTTTACAATAAAAAGCGTCTTTTAGCGTGTGACAGATGCCAAATGTAAAACCCACCATAAATAGTAAATCAAACCCCCTTTATCACCCCCTTAGTTAGGGAAAAATAATAAAATTTAAAAAATGTATTTATTTCCATTTTCCAATTAGGGTTAGGGCTAGGGTTAGGGCTAGGGTTAGGGCTAAGATTAGGGTTAGGGTTGGAGTTAGAACTGGGGGATTTCCACTGTTTAGGCACATAAGGTGCTCTCTAAACGCAACATGGCGTTTGATCTCAATTCCAGCCAACTCTGCGCTGAAAAAATCAAATGGTGCTCCTTCCCTTCCAAGCTCTGCCATGCGCCGAAACAGTGTTTTACTCCCACATATGGGGTATCACCCTACTCAGGACAAATTGCAAAACAACTTTTGGGGTCTAATTTATCCTGTTATCCTTAAGAAAATAAGAAAATTGGGGGCAAAAATATCTTTTTTGTGGAAAAAAAATATGATTTTTTTATTTTCACGCCCGGGCGTTATAAACTTCTGTGAAGCACTTGGGGTTCAAAGTGCTCACCACTAGTGTTGAGCGATACCACCCGATATTGAAAAATATTGGATCGGATTGGATCGGCCGATCTAAAAAAAAATATCGGGTATCGCCGATTCCGATCTCGGAAGTCCCATTCAAGTCAATGGAACAGAAATATTGGAATTGAAAAAAACCCTTTCTTTCCTTGTAGGTTAATTCTACATGAAGAAAAACAACTAAGAATAATGTAGAATGTATTGTGGGAGGTGTAGGAGACATTAAAGCCATAGAGCTTTAGCCCAATCAAATGGAATAGCGGTAATAATTTTTTTATTTTAAAGACGTTTGGAGTTACAAAGATATATGTAACCTCTTTTATATTTTGTCAGATATGTATGTTTCACTACTTCCATGCTCTTCACCTTCTTTTTTTCTTCTTCCACACTTTCTCCTTCATCATCCTCAGCAGCAGCATCTTTTTCATCAACTTCTTCTTCACCTTATTCATCTTCTTCTGCACCTTCTTCCTATTATTCTTTTTTTTACATTCTTCATATTCTTCTTATTCAACTATTATTCTTCTTCATATTCTACTTCTTCCTCTTCTTCCTATTCTTCTTCTTCATCATATTCTTATTTGTGACAGGCATTCCTGTAGTTGTTATCTATAAAAGTTTGAAGATTGCACCTTCCATTCTGCCTGTCACAAAAGACTTACAACAGGATTTGTCCGCGTTCAGTTTGGCCTGCAGCAGCAGGCATTTTCCAGGGGCACCACGAGGAGGAACGGAATCACCCCCATACACTGCTTAGTCTTCTTCTGCTTATAATTTAGATAATATAATTTGCTCTTATTTTTAGTCTTATGCTTAATGTTCTTCTGCTTTTGGTTTTTCTGCTTCTTGGTCTTCTGTCTCTTGTTGTTCTGCATCTTGGTGGTTGTCTTCATGTTCTTTGTCCTCTTGGTCATCTTCTTGAGGGTCATCTTTTTGGTCTTCTTCGGTGTGGTCTTCAGGGTCATCGTCTTCAGGGTATTAAAAAACAATTCCACAAGCTTGAACTTGGAAAAGTAGCAGAAGGTACAAGAAGGCTGAGGAACTGCAGAGAACCAGCTGACGGTGCTGGAACCTGGAGGTACAGCAGAAGGAACAAGAGCCAATGGCATAACCGTGGACCAGCTGACGGTTCTGGAACACGGTTACTAAGCAGGAGGTACCTGTGCTCCAAAGCACTACCAAGGACCAGCAGACGTTGCTGGAACTTGGATACCGAGAAGGAGGCACCTAGGCCTAAGGCACTGCCGAGAACCAGATGACGGTGCTGGAACCCGGATGGGTAGCAGAAGCTGCAAGAGCAAATGAAACTAGCGAGGACCAGCTGATGGTGCTGGAACCCGGAGGGGCAGCAGAAGGAACAAGAGCCAATGGCACAACCGTGGACCAGCTGACGTTGCTGGAACATGGTTACTAAGCAGGAGGTACCTGTGCTACAAAGCACTACCAAGGACCAGCAGACGTTGCTGGAACTCGGATACCGAGAAGGAGGCACCTAGACCAAAGGCACTGCCGAGAACCAGCTGACGGTGCTGGAACCCGGATGGGTAGCAGAAGCTGCAAGAGCAAATGAAACTAGCGAGGACCAGCTGATGGTGCTAGAACCCGGAGGGGCAGCAGAAGGAACAAGAACCAATGGCACAACCGTGGACCAGCTGATGGTGCTGGAACACAGTTACTAAGCAGGAGGTACCTGTGCTACAAAGCACTACCAAGGACCAGCAGACGTTGCTGGAACTCGGATACCGAGAAGGAGGCACCTAGGCCAAAGGCACTGCCGAGAACCAGCTGATGGTGCTGGAACCCGGATGGGTAGCAGAAGCTACAAGAGAAAATGAAACTAGCGAGGACCAGCTGATGGTGCTGGAATCCGGAGGGGCAGCAGAAGGAAAAAGAGCCAATGGCACAATCGTGGACCAGCTGACGGTGCTGGAACATGGTTATTAAGCAGGAGGTACCTGTGCTACAAAGCACTACCAAGGACCAGCAGACATTGCTGGAACTCGGATACCAAGAAGGAGGCACCTAGGCCAAAGGCTCTGCCGAGAACCAGCTGGCGGTGCTGGAACCCGTATGGGTAGCACAAGGTACCCATAATCAACAAAGTTGCAAGGCCACGAGTAGGACGCAGTTACCGAAACCCATAGTCCAACAGGGGGTGTTTGTCCTATTGGCACTATGGAAGCAGCCTTTATTACCAGAACCCGCAGCTCACATAGGAAGCACCGAAACTGCAGGCACCATAGACTCGGCTAACCCGACCGCAACACGACAGGACAACGTATTGATGGCAAAGTGACGTTGACACTACCCGAAAACAGCAGGGGTGTTGGAACCAGGCTGGGCAGGAGGGAGTGCCCGTGCCAAAGACACTTCCGAGAACCAGCTGACGGTGCTGGAACCCGGAGGGACAGCAGAAGGAACAACAGCCAATGGCACAACCGTGGACCAGCTGACGGTGCTGGAACACGGTTACTAAGCAGGAGGTACCTGTGCTAGAAAGCACTACCAAGGACCAGCAGACGTTGCTGGAACTCGGATACCAAGAAGGAGGCACCTAGGCCAAAGGCACTGCCGAGAACCAGCTGACGGTGCTGGAACCCGGATAGGTAGCAGAAGGTACCCATGGAAAAGACAAAGTTGCAAGGCCATGAGCCGGCCGCAGTTACCGAAACCCACAGTCCTACAGGGGGTGCTTGTACTATTGGCACTACGGAACCAGCCTTTATTACCAGAACCCACAGCCCACATAGGAAGCACCTAAACTGCGGGCACCATAGGCTCGACTAACCCGACGGCAACACGACAGGACAACGTATTGGTGGCAAAGTGACGTTGACACTACCCAGAAAAAGCAGGTGCGCTGGAACCAGGCTGGGCAGGAGGGAGTACCCGTGCCAAAGACACTATAGTATTTCCCCTGGCCTCCAACCCCGCCAGTTGCTGCTCTGAAGTGGCGTCTGCATAATCCACACTTGTTCCTGGGTTACAGGGGCTCTGTCACGTCAGGGGATCCCCTGATGTGTGTCCGGCAAGGTCTCCTGCTCTGTCCACATTCCCACTACTAGTAGTGGGAATATGGACAGGCAGGAGACATAGCCGGACACACATCAGGGGATCCACTGACGTGACAGAGCCCCTGTAACCCAGGAACAAGTGTGGATTATGCAGACGCCACTTCAGAGCAGCAGCTGGGGGGGTTGGAGGCCAGGGGAAATACTAGAGACAGTGGAGCCAGAGGCCTAAGTGGAGCATGGTTAAAAATCAGTAGTAGTGTGACTGTGTAGGCAGCAGGAGACTTTGCCATCAACACAGCAGGAGAGCAGCTGGCGTTACTGAACCCCACTGACACAGGAGCGAGTGTTTCTACCTGTGCGGATGGCACTTCCAAGCAACAACTGGCTGTGTTGAAGCCCAGGATCAATCACGGAGCTGGCTGAGGCCAACTTGGAGCAAGTAGAAAATAAGATGTTGTGTGATTTGGGAGGCAGCAGGAGACTTTGCCATCCACACAGCAGGTTCTTACAGACATACATTCTAGGGAGATTCCAATTCTGCCCAATTCTATATACACCTTGTAGTTTGTCATACACTGGGCAATTTCTGCCGGTTACATTGCGGTGTTATAGACACAGGGCCTGACAGAATCCAACTGTGTCCTGAAGTGTAGAGAGATTCCAATTCTCCACAGTCCTCTATCCACCTTTCTTACAACATCCAGAATCTGCCTGTCACATTGCGGTGTAAAATAAACAGGGCCTGACAGAATCCAACTGTGTCCTGAAGTCTACAGAGATTCCAATTCTCCACAGTCCTCTATCCACCTTTATTACACCATCCAGAATCTGCCTGTCACATTGCGGTGTAAAATAAACAGGGCCTGACAGAATCCAGCTGTGTCCTGAAGTCTACAGAGATTCCAATTTTCCCCACTACTATATACACCTTGTACCTTGTTTTACAGTACCATATAGTTGGTGGTTTTTTGGGTACATTTTCCCCAAAAAAGAGGAAGTGTGGTGGAAGAGTCCGTGGAAGTGGGCGGGGGATGGCAGCTGGTAATGATGGTGTTGGTGTTGGTGGTGGATCTGATGGTAGTTGCAAAAGCAAAATAGCACCTAATGCAGGAGGTGTTGAGCCTGCGTCATCGTCTGGCTCCACAAGGCCTCGAAGACTCCCTTCTCTGGGAGTAGGTAAACCGTTTTTAAAGCCGGAGCTTCAAGAACAAGTTTTGGCTTACATTGCTGACTCAGCCTCCAGCTCTATCTCCTCCTCTTCTGAAGTTTTAAAAAATAAAAGCACTGAGTCATCATTGGAGGCTCATGTTCATGAACCACACCTTTCCTTGTGTCCTTCACCCCAACCAAAATTGAAGGATGTGGCAGGCCACACTACAGATTACTCCATGGAGCTGTTTTCACATACCATGCCTGGGTTATCAAGTCAAATCGTGAATTACCCAGGCAAAGATGAATCTGACATGGAGTATACTGATGCACAGCCACTGATAGATGATTCTGCTGGTACATTCACTCAGAGCACTACATTGTCCTCGCAGTGTACTGAGGCAGACTCTGACACAGATGAAACTCAGGTGCCCCTTCCCGCATACTATACCACCATAAATGGTGACACAGAGGAAGGTGCACATGACATTGAAGAGGAGGTGATGGATGACCCAGTTGCTGACCCAGATTGGCATCCATTGGGGGTAGAAGGTGCCGCTGCCAATAGCTCAGAAGAGGAGGAGGATCATCCGCAGCGGGCATCGACATCGCAACAGCTGTTATCTAGCAGGCCCCTAGCAGTCCAAAAATGGGTTACAAAAACCAAAAGAGTTGCTGTACAGCTTGGCCAGACGGTCAAAATAGCACAGCGTGCAAGGCCTCAAAATGTCTTCCATAGTAGGAAGAGTGCAGTGTAGCACTTTTTTGAACAAAATCCTAATGATCAGGCAAAAGTTATCTGTAAGAAGTCCGCAAAGACCTTTAGCCGAGGGAAAAATCTGAGAAATTTGAATACCAGTTGCATGCTAAGACATTTAACCACCATGCACTTGCAAGCGTGGACGGACTACCAAAACTCATGTACCACATGTGCTACTGCTCCCAAAGAAGGTAGTCAGCAACGCTACATTGTTTCCCCCACTGTAAGTCCACCGGTTAGCACACCACCAGCAGCAAATGTTGAGTTGTCGTCGCAAGGGCAAATCAGTCAGGGAATCCCACTGTTATTGCAACGAAAAACTGAATCTAGGCCATCAGAAAGAACACCAACTCCATCACCATCATCAACCCTCTCTCAGTCCGCCATGTCCACCGCTAGTTCCACCATATGCAGCTCTCAAGTCCAGCTCACCCTACCAGAGACTATGAGTAGGACAAGAAAGTACTCATCCTCTCATCCGCGTACACTGGGTTTGAACGCCCACATTGCCAAACTAATCTCGTTAGAGATGATGCCCTATCGGTTGGTTGAAAGCGCAGCTTTCCACGAACTCATGGCTGACAGTGGTGCACACGAGGTGTCCCACTATCGATCAGCTAGTGGAAAGCGTCAGCAGGCTGTGTTTCAGATGATGTGTTTGGGCGACAGACACACGGCGGAGGTACTGGCCGACTACTTTCAGCGACAAACTGAGTCTTGAGGCAGGCAAGGTAGTTAGTGATAACGGCCAGAATTTTGTGGCAGCCATAGCCCTTTCAAAGCTCAGACACATACTTGCTTGGCTCACACCTTGAACCTGGTGGTCCATTGCTTCCTCACTAATTATCCGGAGTTAACAGGCCTGCTCCATAAGGTTCGAAAACTGTGCTCGCACATCCACCGGTCGCCAGTACACTCCAGTAGTATGCAGAAGCTGCAGTGATTGCTCCACCTTCCCAAGCACCGCCTAATTATCGACGTTGCAACAAGGAGGAACTCCACCCTGCACATGGTTGAGCGGCTGTGCGAACAGAGGCAGGCCGCAATGCATTTGTGGGAGGATACACGGGCAGGCACTTTGAGGGCAGACATGGAGTTGACAAGTGTGCAGTGGTCGAGGCTGAAAGACCTCTGTAAAGTCTTTAAATGTTTTGAGGAATGCACACGGCTGGTAAGCACAGACAACGCCATCATAAGCATGAGAATCCCACTTATGCGTCTGCTCGTGCAAACTTTGACGCTCATCAAGGAGCAGGCGTCTGCAGCTGAGGATGATGAGGAAGAGGAGGAGGGAAGCCTTGATGACAGTCAGCCATTGTCTGTTCAGGGAACTGTCGTGGACGAGGTGGAGGAAGAAGAGGAGAAGGAGGATGATGATGGCGATGATTATTTAGGGGAGGAGGATGCTTCTCGTGGGGCAAGAGAAAATGTTGGCATGGCAAGGTCTGGTACTGGGTTTGTGCATGACTGGAGGGATGTGGATTTGCCTGAAAGTGCTCCTCCACCCAGCACTCGCAGTGCATCATTGACACGGGAACATTGGCCCACATGTCAGATTATGCCTTGCAGATCCTAAAAAGGGACCTCCACATTGCCAAAATGATGAACGATGATGACTACTGGTTGGCCAGCATCCTGGATCCACGCTATAAAGGCAAATTCCAAAACATCATGCAACAGGAGAACCTTGACCTAATATTGACTAACAAACAAGCAACTCTGGTAAACCGTTTGGTTGAGGCATTCCCAGCACACAGCAGCGGTGATGGTTGTCACACGAGCCGTAGGGGCAGCATGGTGGCTCAGTGGTTAGCGCTGCAGCCTTGCAGCGCTGGGGTCCTGGGTTTGAATCCCACCAAGGACAACATCTGCAAGGAGTTTGTATGTTCTCCCCGTGTTTGCGTGGGTTTCCTCTGGGTACTCCGGTTTCCTCCCACATTCCAAAGACAATACTGATAGGGAATTTAGATTGTGAGCCCAATTGGGGACAGTGATGATAATGTGTGTAAACTGTAAAGCGCTGCGGAATATGTTAGCGCTATATAAAGATTTATTTATTATATTTTATTATTAGGGGCCGGGGGCAACTTGGAAGAGGTGTTGGTCGTGCACACATCAGAAGTGGCGTTGGAGACAGGGGTTTCATGACCTCAGGGTCTGATTTTGTGGCTGGGGTCCCTCAGGGTCTGATTTTGTGGGTGGGGCCCCTCAGGGTCCGATTTTGTGACCAGGGCCCCTCAGGGTCTGATTTTGTGGCCGGGGTCTCTCAGGGTCCGATTTTATGGCCGGGGCCCTTCAGGGTCCGGATTTGTGGGTGGGGCCCCTCAGGGTCCAATTTTGTGGGTGGGGCCCCTCAGGGTCCAATTTTGTGGCTGGGGCCCCTCAGGGTCCAATTTTGTGGCTGGGGACCCTCAGGGTCTGATTTTGTGGCTGGGGCCCCTCAGGGTCCGATTTTGAGGGTGGGGCCCCTTAGGGTCTAATTTGGTGGGTGGGGCCCTCAAGGTCCGATTTTGTGGGCGGGGCCCCTCAGGGTCTGATTTTGTGGGTGGGGCCCCTCAGGGTTCGATTTTGTGGCTGGGGCCCCTCAGGGTCTGATTTTGTGGCTGGGTCCCCTAAGGGTCTGATTTTGTGGGTGGGGCCCCTCAGGGTACGATTTTGTGACCGGGGACCCTCAGGGTCTGATTTTGTGGTTGGGGCCCCTCAGGGTCTGATTTTGTGGCCGGGGCCCCTCAGGGTCTGTATTTGTGGGTGGGTCCCCTCAGGGTACGATTTTGTGGGTGGGTCCCCTCAGGGTCCGATTTTGTGGGTGGGGCCCCTCAGGGTCCGATTTTGTGGCTGGGGTCCCTCAGGGTCTGATTTTGTAAGTGGGGCCCCTCAGGGTCCGATTTTGTGACCGGGGCCCCTTAGGGTCCGATTTTGTGACTGGGGCCCCTCTGGGTTCGATTTTGTGGGTAGGGCCCCTCAGGGTCTGATTCTGTGGCTGGGGCCCCTCAGGGTCTGATTTTGTGGCTGGGGCCCCTCAGGGTCTGATTTTGTGGGTGGGGCCCCTCAGGGTCTGATTTTGTGGCCGGGGTCTCTCAGGGTCCGATTTTGTGGCCGGGGCCCCTCAGGGTCTGTATTTGTGGGTGGGTCCCCTCAGGGTCCGATTTTGTGGGTGGGTCCCCTCAGGGTCCGATTTTGTGTGTGGGGCCCCTCAGGGTCCGATTTTGTGGCTGGGGTCCCTCAGGGTCTGATTTTGTAAGCGGGGCCCCTCAGTGTCCGATTTTGTGACCGGGGCCCCTTAGGGTCCGATTTTGTGACTGGGGCCCCTCTGGGTTCGATTTTGTGGGTGGGGCCCCTCAGGGTCTGGTTTTGTGGCTGGGGCCCCTCAGAGTCTGATTTTGTGGCTGGGGCCCCTCAGGGTCTCATTTTGTGGGTGGGGCCCCTCAGGGTCCGATTTTGTGACCGGGGCCCCTCAGGGTTTGATTTTGTGGCTGGGGCCCTTCAGGGTCTGATTTTGTGGGTGGGGCCCCTGAGGGTCCGATTTTGTGACCGGGGACCCTCAGGGTCCGATTTTGTGGCTGTGGTCCCTCAGGGTCTGATTTTGTAAGTGGGGCCCCTCAGGGTCCGATTTTGTGACCGGGGCCCCTTAGGGTCTGATTTTGTGGCTGGGGCCCCTCAGGGTCTGATTTTGTGGGTGGGGCCCCTCAGGGTCCGATTTTGTGGCCGGGGTCTCTCAGGGTCCGATTTTGTGGCCGGGGCCCCTCAGGGTCTGTATTTGTGGGTGGGTCCCCTCAGGGTCCGATTTTGTGGGTGGGTCCCCTCAGGGTCCGATTTTGTGGGTGGGGCCCCTCAGGGTCCGATTTTGTGGCTGGGGTCCCTCAGGGTCTGATTTTGTAAGCGGGGCTCCTCAGGGTCCGATTTTGTGACCGGGGCCCCTTAGGGTCCGATTTTGTGACTGGGGCCCCTCTGGGTTCGATTTTGTGGGTGGGGCCCCTCAGGGTCTGATTTTGTGGCTGCGGCCCCTCAGGGTCTGATTTTGTGGCTGGGCCCCTCAGGGTCTGATTTTGTGGGTGGGGCCCCTCAGGGTCCGATTTTGTGACCGGGGACCCTCAGGGTCTGATTTTGTGGTTGGGGCCCCTCGGGGTCTGGTTTTGTGGCCGGGGCCCCTCAGGGTCTGGATTTGTGGGTGGGTCCCCTCAGGGTCCGATTTTGTGGCTGGGGCCCCTCAGGGTCAGATTTTGTGGGTGGGGCCCCTAAGGGTCCGATTTTGTGACCGGGGACCCTCAGGGTCTGATTTTGTGGTTGGGGCCCCTCGGGGTCTGGTTTTGTGGCCGGGGCCCCTCAGGGTCTGGATTTGTGGGTGGGTCCCCTCAGGGTCCGATTTTGTGGCTGGGGCCCCTCAGGGTCTGATTTTGTGGGTGGGGCCCCTAAGGGTCCGATTTTGTGACCGGAGCCCCTTAAGGTCTGATTTTGTGACTGGGGCCCCTCTGGGTTCGATTTTGTGGCCGGGGTCTCTCAGGGTCCGATTTTGTGGGTGGAGCCCCTCAGGGTCTGATTTTGTGGGTGGGGCCCCTCAGGGTCTGATTTTGTGGGTGGGCCCCTCAGGGTCTGATTTTGTGGGTGAGGCCCCTCAGGGTCGGATTTTGTGACCGGGGCACCTCAGGGTCTGATTTTGTGGTTGGGGCCCCTCAGGGTCCTATTTTGTGACTGGGGCCCCTCTAGGTTCGATTTTGTGGCCGGGGTCTCTCAGGGTCCGATTTTGTGGTTGGGGCCCCTCAGGGTCTGATTTTGTGGCCGGGCCCACTCAGGGTCCGATTCTGTGGGTGGGGCATCTTAGGGTCTGATTTTGTGAGTGGAGCCCCCTGGGTCCATTTTGGTGGGCGGGGCCACTCTGGGTCCGATTTAGTGGGCGGTGCCCCTCATGGTCCGATTTGGTGGGCGGGGCCCCTCTGGGTCCGATTTGGTGGGCGGGGCCCTTCAGGGTCCGATATGGTGGGCGGGGTCACTCTGGGTCCGATTTGGTGGTTGGGGCTCCTCAGGGTCCGATTTGGTGGGCGGGGCTCCTCAGGGTCCGATTTGGTGGACGGGGACCTTTAGGGTCCGATTTGGTGGGCTGGGCCTCTCTGGGTCTGATTTTTTGAGCGGGGCCACACTGGGTCCGATTTGGAGGCCAGGGTGGCTCAGCCTCCAATTTGGAGGCTGGGGTGGTTCAGCCTCCGATTTGGAGGCCGGGGTGGCTCAGCCTCCGATTTGGAGGCCGGGGTCACTCAGCTTTCGATTTGGCGCGCCGGCCCTTTAAGACTCATTTCGGTGCGTCGGCCCTTTAAGAATCACTTTGACACTTCGGCCCTTTAAGAGCCAGGGTGGCTCACTGGGCTTCTAAATCCACTTTGGCGCACATTCTCTCTCAGGGGCATTTGTCATGTGATGAAGCTAGATTTGCATTTGTGCTGTGGGTTTCGCTTTAAGAGCTGATATTATGTGACAGAAGCTCTGTCTTGGAGAGGTCATGTGACGCTCGTAGGCATTGGCATAGTAACTGGGTGTGCCTGCGCATATCAATGAGCTTAACTGCTATTTCAATCGCCTCAGGGCACCTTTTGCCATTTCCCATTGAAAAGCATTGACACAGTGCATTCCAATGACGGGAAAAAAAATTTTCAAACGCAAATTGCGCAAAAACTACAAATCCGATCGACACGAAAAATACTTAGCACACCTCTCATGGACGCTGGCTTCGAAACGACACCTCAACGGAGTCTGTGCGTGTAGCGGTTCGGGCCGCATTAATTGCGGAAATCAACTTAATAATAATAATAAGAAGAAGAAGAACTAGATATGTATTTCCTGAAGGAAGTACAGATAGTGGTTTGAAATGGTGCCCGGGCTGCCCCTTTAAAAGAGGCTTGCCTGCTGCCCCTGCAAGACTTTCAACTTAGGATCCGTTTTAACTGTGGGTGCCTCTCAGGGGCCACTTTGGCCTCAGTGTACGATTTTGTGGGTGGGGCCTCTCAGGGTTCGATTTTGTGGCCGGGGCCCCTCAGGGTCCGATTTGGTGGGTGGGGCCCCCAGGGTCCGATTTGGTGGCCGGGGCCCCTCAGGGTCCGACTTTGTGGTTGGGGCCCCTCAGGGTCTGATTTTGTGGGTGGGGCCCCTCAGGGTCCGACTTTGTGGTTGGGGCCCCTCAGGGTCTGATTTTGTGGGTGGGGCCCCTCAGGGTCCGACTTTGTGGTTGGGGCCCCTCAGGGTCTGATTTTGTGGGTGGGGCCTCTCAGGGTTTGATTTGGTGGGTGGGGCCCCTCAGGGTCCGATTTTGTGGACGGGGCCCCTCAGGGTCCGACTTTGTGGTTGGGGCCCCTCAGGGTCTGATTTTGTGGGTGGGGCCCCTCAGGGTCCGACTTTGTGGTTGGGGCCCCTCAGGGTCTGATTTTGTGGGTGGGGCCCCTCAGGGTCCGATTTTGTGTCCGAGGCCCCTCTGGGTCCGGTTGGGGCCCTTCAGAATCCGATTTGGTGGGCGGGGCCCCTCAGGGTCCGATTTGGTGGGCATGGCCACTCAGGGTCCGATTTGGTGGGCGGGGCCCCCTCAGAGTTCAATTTGGTGAGCGGGGCCCTCAGGGTTCGATTTGGTCAGTGGGGCCCCTCATGGTCCGATTTGGTGGGCAGGGCCACTCAGGGTGCAATTTGGTGGGCGGGGCCACTCAGAATCCGATTTGGTGGGCGGGGCCCCCTCAGAGTTCAATTTGGTGAGCGGGGTCCTCAGGGTCCGATTTGGTCAGTGGGGCCCCTCAGGGTCCGATTTGGTGGGCGGGGCTCCTCAGGGTCTGATTTGGTGGGTGGGGCCAAGCTGGGTCCGATATGGTGGGCGGGGCCACTCTGGGTCCGATTTGTAAGCCAGGGTCGATCAGCCTCCGGTTTGGAGGCTGGGGTGGCTCAGCCTCTGATTTCGAGCCTGGGGTCACTCAGCTTTCGATTTGGCGCGCTGGCCCTTTAAGACTCATTTTGGTGCGCCAGCCCTTTAAGAATCACTTAGGCGCGTTGGCCCTTTAAGAGCCAGTTTGGCGCACTGGGCTTCTAAATCCATTTTGGCGCACATTATCTTTCATGGGCTTGCGTCATGTCATGAAGCTAGATTTGCATTTGTGCTGTGGGTTTCGCTTTAAGAGCTGATATTATCTGGCAGAAACTGTGCCCTGCTGGGGTCATTTAAAGTTCGTAGGCATTGGCATAGTAACTGGGTGTGCCTGCGCATATCAATGAGCTTAACTGCCACCTCATGACTGCCCCATGTTTTCCCTATGGCAACATTTTCCCATTAAAATGCATTGAGACAGTGCATTCCAATGACAGGAAAATGTTTTTTTCAAACGCAAATTGTGCAAAAACTACAAATCCGATTGACACGAAAAATACTTAGCACACCTCTCGTGGACGCTGGCTTCGAAACGACGCCTCAACGGAGTCAGTGCATGTAGCGGTTCGGGTCGCATTAATTGCGGAAATCAACTGAACTGAATAGTAATAATAATACTAGATGTGTATTTCCTGAAGGAAGTACAGATAGTGGTTTGAAATGGTGCCCGGGCTGCCCCTTTAAGAGAGACTTGCCTGCTGCCCCTGCAAGACTTTCAACTCAGGATACGATTTAACTGTGGGTGCCTCTCAGGGGCCACTTTGGCCTCATGGTCTGATTTTGTGGGTGGGGCCCCTCAGGGCCTGATTTTGTGGGTGGGGCCCCTCAGGGTCCGATTTTGTGGTTGGGTCCCCTCAGGGTCCGATTTTGTGGTTGGGTCCCCTCAGGGTCCGATTTTGTGGCCGCGGCCCCTCAGGGTCCGATTTTGTGGCCGGGGCCCCTCTGGGTCCGATTTTGTGGGTGGGGCTCCTCTGGGTCCAATTTCGTGGGCGGGACCACTCTGGGTCCAGTTTGGTGGGCGGGGCCTCTCAGGGTCCGATTTTGTGGTTGGGTCCCCTCAGGGTCCGATTTTGTGGCCGGGGCCT
The DNA here is from genome assembly GCF_039654945.1 of Dendrobates tinctorius. Lineage (NCBI taxonomy): Eukaryota > Metazoa > Chordata > Amphibia > Anura > Dendrobatidae > Dendrobates > Dendrobates tinctorius. The sequence goes on along the minus strand of NW_027361788.1, from coordinate 1,211,685 downwards.
ATCAGGGTCCAATTTTGTGACTGGGGCCCATCAGGGTCCGATTTTGTGGCCGCGGCCCCTCAGGGTCTGATTTTGTGGCAGGGGCCCCTCAGGGTCTGATTTTGTGGCAGGGGCCCCTCTGGGTCTGATTTTGTGGGCGGAGCCCCTCTGGGTCCAATTTGGTGGGCGGGACCACTCTGGGTCCAATTTGGTGGGCGGGACCACTCTGGGTCCAATTTGGTGGGCGGGACCACTCTGGGTCAAATTTGGTGGGCGGGGCCTCTCAGGGTCCGATTTGGTGGGCGGGGCAACTCTGGGTAAGATTTGGAGGCTGGGGTCGCTCAGCCTCCAATTTGGAGGCCGGGGTCGTTGAGCTTCCGATTTGGAGGCCGAGGTCAAAGAGCCTCTGATTTGGAAGCCGGGGTCGATGAACTTCCGATTTGGAGGCCGGGGTCGATCAGCCTCTGATTTGGAGGCCGGGGTGGCTCAGCCTCCGATTTGGAGGCCGGGGTGGCTCAGCCTCCGATTTTGAGGCCGGGGTGGCTCAGCCTCCGATTTGGAGGCCGGGGTGGCTCAGCCTCCTATTTGGAGGCCGGGGTGGCTCAGCCTCCTATTTGGAGGCCGGGGTGGCTCAGCCTCCTATTTGGAGGTCGGGGTGGCTCAGCCTCCTATTTGGAGGCCGGGGTGGCTCAGCCTCCTATTTGGAGGCCGGGGTGGCTCAGCCTCCGATTTGGAGGCCGGGGTGGCTCAGCCTCCGATTTGGAGGCCGGGGTGGCTCAGCCTCCGATTTGGAGGCCGGGGTGGCTCAGCCTCCGCTTTGGAGGCCTGGGTCGATCAGCCTCCGATTTGGAGGCCTGGGTCGATCAGCCTCCGATTTGGAGGCCGGGGTGGCTCAGCCTCCGATTTGGAGGCCGGGGTGGATCGGCCTCCGATTTGGAGGCCGGGGTGGATCGGCCTCCGATTTGGAGGCCGGGGTGGCTCGGCCTCCGATTTGGAGGCCTGGGTGGATTTGGAGGCCGTGGTGGCTCGGCCTCCGATTTGGAGGCCGGGGTGGCTCGGCCTCCGATTTGGAGGCCGGGGTGGCTCGGACTCCGATTTGGAGGCCGGGGTGGCTCGGCCTCCGATTTGGAGACCGGGGTGGCTCGGCCTCCGATTTGGAGGCCGGGGTGGCTCGGCCTCCGATTTGGAGGCCGGGGTCGATCGGCCTCCGATTTGGAGGCCGGGGTCGATCGGCCTCCGATTTGGTGTGTCGGCCCTTTAAGACTCATTTGGGTGCGCTGGCCCTTTAAGAGCTAGTTTGGCTCACTGGGCTTCTTTTAAATCCACTTTGGCGCACACATTCTCTCTCAGGGGCATGTGTCATGTGATAAAGCTAGATTTGCATTTGTTCTGTGAGTTTCGCTTTAAGAGCTGATATTATGTGGCAGAGGCTCTGTGCTGGGGTTCAAGTGAAGTTCGTAGGCGTTGGCATAGTAACTGGGTCTGCCTGCGCATATCAATGAGCTCAACTGTCATTTCAATCGCCTCAGGGCACGTTTTGCCATTTCCTATTGAAATGCATTGGAGACAGTGCATTCCAATGACGGGAAAAAAAATTTTCAAACGCAAATTGCGCAAAAACTACAAATCCGATCGACACGAAAAATACTTAGCACACCTCTCATGGACGCTGGCTTCGAAACGACACCTCAATGGAGTCTGTGGGTGAAGCGGTTCGGGCCGCATTAATTGCGGAAATCAACTTAATAATAATAAGAAGAAGAAGAAGAATAAGTTAGCAGCGTTCGGATTACAATATAGTGGTTTTTTCAAACCACTATAATAAGTTAGCAGCGTTCGGATTACAATATAGTGGTTTTTTCAAACCACTATAATAAGTTAGCAGCGTTCGGATTACATGATAGTGTTTTCTTCAAAGCACTATAAATATAAGAAATCGGATTACAATATGTTGCTTGAACCTAGAGTTTCAAGCACCATAAATATAGATAATAGTAAATTATTGATTTCCTCCAGGCAGGATAAAATTAGTATTAGAGACCTCAATCTAGGGAAAGGGGAGGCGTCAGCATGGGCTTGAAACGCATAGGGCTGTATTTTAGTCCCAGTCCATCCCAAGTCACAATATCCAGAAAAAGGAAATGTTTACAGAAGTGAAGAACATTTAGCGTTCAAACTCTGTTTAACACATTTTATGGGGGAAAAGACAGATGTAAAAGCCTGCCTCACTGATCAAACCCATAGTTCTTCCCTCCTGGACTGAGTTTGGAACTGATGCTCAGTCTATGATGTTGCCACGTTAATTATTGCTAGGCAACTTCCTTTTATGGTGAGATGCCCCTTTAAGATTCCATCCTCGGATTCCATTATGACATCACTGATGACATGTTAACATTCCACCCCAAGATTCCATTATGACATCATAATGCACCGCGGCTACTTAACCAAGTGCTTACTGCCCAGGTGTCATTGTTGTCAGTGATTGGCTGCGAAGCTGGTGATATACTGACTGCGCTTGGATTTGTTTGAAATGTCTGACATTTCTTCACATAAACTTGAGGAGTTGGCACTACTCCGGGAGATTCTTACCACCTATTCCCCTGACAATGTGCTACCAATACCCGATGGCGTCCTCAGCTTCACTTACCGGCTGGTTATGAAGCTAGTGAGAGACTGCCTGACCAAACACCAACAAGGTCGTATAAGCTCAGAATATCTTGAGCATTTACAGATGAACATCAAGACATTAGTACAACAGGTAAGTAACAGACAATCTGGGTAAAGCATATAAAACAATAATGGATAATATTCATAAAATACAAGCTGGGGAGGGGGGCGGTGATAGCGTGGGCCCGCGTGCTCTTCAATGCCAGGGCTGAATTTTACTCCCAGTCCACCCTGGTCACAATATGTAAAAAAAAGGAAATGGTTACACATGTAAACAATATTTAGCATCCAAAACCTGGTTAAAATAATTTTGGGTGGGAAAGATGGATATAAAAGCCTGATCAGAAGAGCAAAGCCATGGTTTTCCGTCTTTCCCTGATTCTGGTTCTGATGCTCAACCCATAATGTTGCCAACTTAATTGTTACTAGAATGTTGCTAGGCAACCTCCCTTTATGGTTAGATGCCCCTTTAACCCCTTCACCACCTTGCAATTTTCCGTTTTTGTGCTTTCTTTGTTTTGCTCCCCTTCTCAGATCCAGAACACTTTTTGACCATCAATATAGCCTATGAGGGCTTGTTTTTTGCAGGCCGAGTTGTAGTTTTTAATGACACTATAGATTACATATATTGTACTTGAAAACGGGAAAAAAATTCAAGTGCGGTGAAATTGTAAAAAAGTGCAATGCCACAATTCACTAAATGCTAAAACTGACCTGGTAATATGATTCTACAGGACAGTAGGCGAATGCAGATACCAAACATGTATAGGTCCTTTTTTTTTCTATTTAAGTGGTGGAAAAAAAAAAATCTGAACGCCGGCAATGAGTCGGTGTTCATAAAAGATGATCAATGGACAGGCACACTGGTCTTCTGCACACCCCCGGCTTTTATGATAACCCATTGCAACCCCAGAATCATGGGACAAGGGCTCTGATGAGCGAGACTTGAGACACGGTTTCGGTCCGAACGTCTTAAATGCCGTTGTTAGTGATTAACAGCAGCATTTAAGTGGTTGACAGCCAAAATCCATCTGCATCTATTTGCAGGACATGACAGCTGATCACACCATCAACTGTCATGTGCGGGTAGAGATGCGGGCTCTGTCGCTGCCTAAAAAAGACAGGGACACGACCTTGGACGTACCTATACTTTCAAAGTTGTAAATCGGTTAAGGTTCCATCCTTGATTCCATGATGACATCACTGATGACATGTTAACATTCCACCACAAGATTCCATTATGACATCATAATGCACCACCACTACCTGCCCAAGTGCTTACTGCCCAGGTGTCATTGTTGTCAGTGATTGGCTGTGAAGCTGGTGATATACTGACTGCGCTTGGATTTGCTTGAAATGTCTGGAATTTCTTCAGATATACTTGAGGTGTTGGCACTACTCCAGGGGATTCTTACCACCTATGCCCCTGACAATGTGCTACCACTACCGGATGGCGTCCTCAGCTTCACTTACCGGCTGGTTGTGAAGCTAGTGAGCGACTGCCTGACCAAACACCAACAAGGTCGTATAAGCTCAGGATATCTTGAGCATTTACAGATGAACATCAGGACATTAGTACAACAGGCAACAGACAATCTGGGCAAAGCATATAAAACAATAATGGATAATATTCACAGCACATGAAACAATAATGAATAAAATTCACAAAATACAAGTTTATTTACATGAAATATGTATTTTGGCCAAGAGCAATATAATTTATAGCTTATAAGAAATATCCATATATGTAGTAATTGTAGCTGTAGATTGCAGGAGTAAAATGGTGACATAAATAGTGTCCTATATTCTCTACTTTCTCTCATGATTTTCCTTTTTTGTTTATTTCCATTTTTATAGGCTGAAGAAAGATCCCAATATGGAGATTTGACCTTTTTTAAAGAATTGGCCGCACAGTTCCTGATTGTACTACGGCATATTGCCCGCTCACTGAAGCTTTTGGTAAGAATCCGTCATCTTCTATATCTCATGTCTTTCTTGTCTGATCTCCTCCAGATTACTAGTCATATAGCAGATTGTCATATTTCTCATTTTAGAAGCCCCCTGTCCGCTCCAGGCAGATACAGGATCTTTTATGGCAGCCTGTCTCTGCTCCATCCTCGGTGGGGACAGTCTGTACTGTGCTCAGTGGTGCGGACCTTTCATATCATATCGGTCTCGCTTTATCTTCACAATCTTCCTTCTTGTAAATGCTGCAGTTCTGGTAATAGATGTTATTGGAGAACTGTCGTATATACAAGTCCCTTATATATTAATGTGGATTTACTGGACGGAGCGGCCGTGTATATTCCCCGCCATTATGTAAATCCAGCTTTAGTCCATTCTGTCTTTTGTGTACTGTAATTTAGCATTTGTGAATTGTTATATTAATTGCGCATATTATATCCATCAGGAAACACCGGAGGGTGACTCCAAAGAGGGGCAACACCGAAATATCGCTGACCCCAATACCAGTGAGCCAGGGCTAAAAAGCGATCTGATTGAAGGTAAGCTGATCATCTTGCATTCCTACAAATATTAATATTATGGAGACACCAGAGAATATAAAATTTACTCTTCATCCTCTGTATGAGGCCGGTGACGGCTCCTGAACCTCCTATAGACTATAATGGAGAGGGCTCATGCAAATCTGAAAACCCCTCTGGTTCTCTCTTGTGGGATCTTCTCAGCCCCAAAATGCACAGAGGACCTCACAGGGTCCCCATCCAAGTCACTATCAGAACCCAAGCAATCACACATTTATGGTAGAGTATATCTATCTATGGATGTGCCATAAGTATATCCAGTATGTGCAGAATATCCATAGAACTAGTATTATGCCATTTACTTGTCTTTCCTTCCTTATATCGATGTGTTATATATTCAGTTCTGATATCGTCTAATACATGATGTCTCATTATTTTATCATTATATTAGAGACAACTGAGCCGGCAACTGCTGACGGTGGAACATCTGAGACACCAGAGATCCCCGAATCTGCCAGTGTAAGTATCAGAGAAAACATCTGTATATCATCAGATAACGGGGTATGAATTACACATCACATGTTACACCCCAGAGTACAGTGGGTTAACGCTATTCTTAATGTAGATTGGACCTATTATTATTATTCCTGTCTCCTCTGTGTGATGTCTCTTACCATCCCCTCCATACAATGATATATGTGTATGGAGGATATCCCTATAATATAATAGTGTTTGGGAGCGTCCTGCTGCTATCATGTCCTCTACATCTGCTGCAGTGTAATCAGTGGGGTCATAATGTAGAGAAGTTCCTGCAACTTTTATGTCTCATTGTCATTTCTTATTCTTCTAGGCCGTTGTCAGATCATTGACCCCTATGAGAAAACCAAGTAAGAGCGACTATACCCAGATCAAAGAGATCGGCAGTGGAGCTTTTGGGTGAGCGTTATGTATAATCTACATTTTTCCCAAACTCCTTATGATGATGCCTCTTTCTATATGTCCTGCCTTAGGGAAATTCCTGTATATGAGTCTACATCTAAATGCTACTGTATTCCAAGACATGTAACATTTTTATTTTTTCATCCCATAGAGCTTTGTAAAGACTTGTTTTTTATGTGTTGAGCTGTTGTTATCGGAACCACTTTGCACTAGATCTATTCTACATCTAGTCATCTAGTCCACATCTACTGTATTTTTCGGACTATAAGACGCACCGGACCATAAGACACACCCCAAATTTTGGGGTGGAAAATAGGGGAAAAAAATAATGTGTCAAATGGGGGTCCGTCTTACAGTCTGAATTCCGTGGGATGGCTGTGCTCTGTGGGGTGGCTGTGTCCGTGGGGTGGCTGTGCTCTGGTCACAATATACTTAAAAATCTTGTTGCGGCGGTCCCGTGGCGGGGGTCCCAATGCAGCCTCCCTGTGCTCTGTGGTGCGGTGGTGTCGGGGCTCTGTAGTGTGGCTGCAGCGGGGCTCTGTGCTGCGTGGGGGGCTCCGTCTGCATTTCGTTAAAGCCCGAAAGCCTCCCGCAGCTCAGTTGCTGCGACGCGGAGGCCTCCTGACAGATGGCCGCCAGGGGCCTCCGGAAAGATGGCCGCTTCTCAGTTTCAGATCTCCGCAGCGAGATCTTGTCCCGAGATCTTGTCCCGAGATCTCGGGACAAGATCTCGTTGCCGTGATTTGAATTTGAGTATGCGCCGCTCCCAGCGGCCATCTTTCTGGAGGACACCGCGCTGCAGCAATGGAGCTGCGGGGGCTTTCAGGCTTTAACGAAATGCCGGCGGAGCCCCCCACGCAGCAGATCCCCGCTGCAGCAACCCTACAGAGCCCCGACCCCACCGCACCACAGAGCACAAGGAGGCTGCATTGGGACCGCCGTCATGAGACCTCCGCAACAGAATTTCTAAGTATATTGCTACCATAAGACGCACCCCCATTTTCCCCCAAAAAATATTGGGAAAAAACTGCGTCTTATGGTCCAAAAAATACGGTATTTGTCATGATTCAGCTCAGTTATCATGTGATATGGATGAAAACCTCCCATAAGTGATCATTCATGCTGAGTTATTTTGTGTATTTCCAGACATTGATTTCTAGTGACGGCCATACATCTATTATTAACTATTAGTGATGAGCGAGTATACTCGTTACTCGAGATTTCCGAGCATGCTCGGGTGTTCTCCGAGTATTGGATGTGCTTGGAAATTTAGTTTGTGTCACCGCAGCTGCATGATTTGTGGCTGCTAGACAGCCTGAATACATGTGGGGATTTCCTAACAAACACACAATACTACTCACATGTATTCAGGCTGTCCAGCAACCACAAATCATGCAGCTGCGGTGACACAAACTAAATTTCTGAGCACGACCAAACTACTTGGAGATCACCCGAGTATGCTCAGAAATCTTGAGTAACGACTCGCTCATCACTATTAACTATTAGGACAGAAGATCATTTGAAATATAGACAGTTAGTAAGAATTCTGTATAAATTATGGCTTTTTCTCCCCTACAGGGCCGTCCACTTAGTGCGTCATAAAGACATAAACAAGGTATTCGCCATGAAGAAACAAGACCGGAGTAACCTGGATCATCCAGAGTATCTTGAAATGGCCTACCTGGAAAGGGACATCGCAATATTCGCTGATTGTCCCTTTGTTGTCTCCACGCTTTGTTCCTTCCCAACTAAACGACATCTGTGTATGGTCATGGACTTTGGAGCAGGTAAGACATATCCATTGTATCTCTATCCAGCCCATTTCTGCTTAAATATATAAAGCTATCAATGTATTTATATGTCATTAATCTACATGCTCAGAAGAGCAGTTTTGGAGGGTTGCCTCTTTCTGACAGATAATAATTTTCATTGCTTCTTATTGCATTTTTTCTTCTGATGTTGGGCGATCAAAAACACTGCAATTCCATCTGAGTTTATTTGTTTTTATATTATTTATTTTGAATGGAGAAAAAGTGATTTTATATTTATTTTCTTTCCCCAAATATTTTTATTATTTTTTAGTCTCCATAAGGGACCTGAACTTGTGATTATATAATCGTAAATACTATGTACTGCAATATGGGCATTGCAGAATATGGTGAAAATCTTGGTCCACTATGAAGCCAAGCTACACAGTGACTGTCACAGAAGTACCATAATGGCAAGGATAATAGTCTTCCGCAGACACTCAGCAGCCATAGCAAACCACTGACATGGAATGGGGGCGATGAGTGCTTAGAGCAGCTCGCCTCCAGGTCACCTGCTGTAAATGCCGCTGTCAGATATTGACAGTGTAATGTAAGAGTTTACCAGCAGGGGGCAGATCTCAGCTCTTTTTGTATAGGATTACTCTGCAGTATACAGTATACGCTCTACATCACACAGTGTATCTCTATGATTGACTCCCTGCCCCAATGTCTCACCTTATTTCTCATTCACACTCATCATGTGTAATTTACATTGTAACAAACCCTCACCTGTCATATTTGCTTTCTGCTCTAGGAGGAGACTGTGACAGTCTCTTAAAGGTTTATGGCCGTTTACCGCTCTCCTTAGCCCGCTTGTATGTTGCAGAAACGGTTCTTGCTGTGGAATATCTGCACAGCTTTGGTGTGGTTCACCGAGACCTGAAGCCTTTAAAGTAAGTGAACGCTGCAGTATAATAAAGGGAGAGACAGTTATAGTTTGGTGTACAGTCTGTGGGTTTTTACTTAGGGCTGACAATATCTTTTCTTTCACAGCCTTATAATATCATCAACTGGACATATCAAAGTCACCGATTTTGGGCTTTCAAAACTCGGACTCATGAGACCAACATCAGACATTTACAAGGCTCGAACTAAAGACATCACCAAAGAGTTCCGTGATAAAGAGGTTAGCTATAGATTAAAAACTTATTCTTCACAGATCTGATCTATTTCTGATATTTTCTCACATAGAAAACTTTTACACTGATATTATTTGTCACAGTAATTTTCATTGATCATCTTCTCATTGTTCTGTTGGTTTCCAGACGAGCGGCACCTTGCATTATATGGCCCCAGAAGTCCTCTTAAAAGCGGGCTATGGAAGGCCTATTGACTGGTGGTCAATAGGGATCATCACATATCAATTTCTTACCGGCGATTTGCCATTTAAAGGAAGATGCGAAGATGACATTTTCCTCAGAATCATAACAGGTAAGTAAAATAATCTGAATGCTGTGTGATGCCATAGTAATTTGGTTGAGTTGTTAGGTTCATACTTTGGTTTAGTTACTTGTTGTTTTTGATAGTTTTTTAAATTATAGTAAATATAGAGACTTTCTTTTCTGTAACATTTACTTTTTATATAACAGAATCCATCATTTTGAAATTTCAAAATCATGCTGTTCATCCCGATGCTGAAAACTTCATTACTCAGCTGCTCAGAAAAAGTCCCAACCTTAGACTCGGGACAGGTAATGTATATAGTAGTATTAATAATGACTTATAACTCCACTGTGCCCTGACAAATAGATAATTTCCATGAGGATTAGCACTGAGGTCTCTGTGTTACCTCCTTGTCTATTTCCCATTCTTCATGCCTTGACTTACAGTATATTTTGGCTCTGCTATGTTTTCAGTTTAGATTACCATAAAATGTACAGTCTTCCTAATATTGTCTGGATCACTTTTTTCTTGTCTTCCGTTTCCAGGAGGAGCAAATAAAATCAAGAGTCATCCATTCCTGAGTGAGTTAGATTTTGAGAATCTTGAAAATCAGGAGCCAGAGTTTAGGCCAATTCTTAGGTCAGAGGAGGACACCCACTACTTTCCCAGTAAGTAGAATGAGACGTCATCTGGTTAAAGCTGCCGTTTGTCTTGTCTTTTATTTTATGTGACAATATGTTCCCATCATTATTAGTAATAACATGGTGATGGTCTGTGATTATATTAATAATCTCTGATAATACTTGTATTTTGTAGCTTGTATTGAGAGACTCAAACATATAGATTCAGATGAGAGTGACACAAGTGAAGTCAGTGATTGGCCAGAAAGCCTAAACTATGCGTCATCTTCTCAAAGACTTTCTAAGGTAAGTATGTGATCAGTAAATCCACAAAACTATAGCTAAAATAATATAAAAACTCTCTCTCTATATATATATATTTAATTTTACTCTGTGTATTTTAGCTATATGCAACCAATACCAGGATGATGAGCAATGAAGATCATGAGCCATCTCCAGATTGTTCTCTACAGACCAGCACAAAACACTCAGACGTGTGAGTAGATTATTATTATGGGGTATAGTACTGACAAATCTTCAGAATACCAAATACAAGTCGCATATGACACAATACTAAATCTAGAATCCACCATTCCATGATTGATGATCACTGTGGGGTCTGGCTTGTCATAACACTGGTGAGTTGATCATTGTGACCAGCCTTTCATTTCTATTTCATTAAAGCCCTTTATTACTAGTTATTCTTCATTCTTGCTGACAGAAGGCAGTTCTGTGCAAGGTATACCCTTCATTTTGTCCAAGTGTCCTAATTGCCCATAAAAAAGGAGTCTTTTTATTTTTCATTGCTTTCACTTGTAATTTATTTATTTTTCTTCTACTAAACAGGCAGAAAGATTCTCCTACTAGAAATGATGGTGATAATCAGTGTTTCACTACTGAAAACAACAAGTCACCCTCTCCCATATTGTCAGGTAAGTGCAGGTCTATAGGAGATCTTGTTGTCGTCACTGATCAAAAGGTGTTAATGTAAATGTTACATGAGGACTCAGAAAATCACTGCTTTTCTGTGCCTTTAAAATAAACAACAATCCAACACGTTAATGTATAAAATTCTCACTCTTATGGGCTGCGCATTAAAAGGTATAAGGGGCCATACAGTCTGGTGCCTGATACTGATCACGAATACTCTGCCCTTGGCTCAGTCAGGCCCCAAACTAACCCTATAACTACCCTTAATGTGCCACAGATATTTTAACCCTTTAACTCCCAAAGCTTTTTTCGGTTTTGTGATTTTATTTTTCGCTCCCCTTATTTCCAGAGCCATAACTTTTTTATTTTAAGGTCAATATGGCCGTGTGAGGGCTTATTTTTTGTGGGATGAGTTGTAATTTTGAACAATACCATTGGTTTTGCCAAGTCTTGTAACAGAAAACGGGAAAAAAATTCCAAGTGCAGTAAAATTGCAAAAAAAGTGCAATCCCGTACTTAATTTTCGATTGGCTTTATTGCTAGGTTCACTAAATGCTAAAACTGACCTGCGATTTTGATTTTGCAAGTCATTACGAGTTCGTAGACACCAAGCATGTCTAGGTTCTTTTTTATCTAAGTGGTGAAGAAAAATTCCAAACTTTCCAAAAAAAAAAAATTGCGCCCTTTTCTGAGACCAGTAGCGTCTCCATTTTTCGTGATCTCTGGTTGGTTGAGGGCTTATTTTTTGTGAGCCGAGCTGACTTTTTTAATGATAACACTTTTGTGCAGATGCATTCTTTTGATTGCCCATTATTGCATTTTAATGCAATGTCGTGGCGACCAAAAAAACGCAATTCTGGCTTTTCGATTTGTTTTCTCGCTCAGCCATTTTGCGATAGGGTTAATCCTTTTTTTATTGATAGATTGGACATAGATAGATTCTGAACATGGTAATACCAAATATGTGTATTGTTTAATTTTGGATAGGGCAAACGAGGGGTGATTTAAAATCTTGTTTTTTTTAATTTTTTTATATTTTTAAAAACATTTTTTTAATTTTGGCATGCTTCAATGGCCTCCATAGGAGGCTAGAAACTGCCATAACTCGATTGCCTCTGCTACATAGAGGAGATGCATAGATCATCTCTATGTAGCAGAATTACAGGTGTGCTATGAACGCCGACCACAGGGTTGCGCTCATAGCAATCCGGCATCAGCAACCATAAAGATATGACTCTAATCTTTTGACTTGATATTAATCTAATCTTATAGGAGTTTATCATTGACATGTTTTTCTTACTTTTTTATATGATTTTCCAGTTGAGAACAAAAATAAATCTGCATTAAACCTGGGAGAAGAGAAAAACCCAGAAATAGTAGCAGAGACAGAACCTAGCAGAGGTAAGTGTGACAATAAGGTCTATGTTGTGTGATGTCGGCGACTGAGAATAATTCATGAGGAGGAGATGTTATATGTCAGTGGTGGATTGTCTCATCTATGACTGACAATGATCATTGACTTGTTTTTCTTTTTTTATATGAATTTCCAGTTGAGATGAAAAATACATCTGCATTAAAACTGGGAGAAGAGCATGACCCTGAAATTGTAGCAGAGACAGAATCTAGCAGAGGTAAGTGTGACGATAAGGTCTATGTTGTCTGATGTCGGCGACTGAGAATAATTCACAAGGAGGATATATTATATGCAGTTATAAGCGAGTGTGCTCTTTACTCTTTACATGCTCGGGTGTTCTCTGAGTAGTTTGGGCGTGCTCGGAAATCAAGTTTTAGTCCCCGCAGCTGCATGATTAGAGACTGCTAGACCGCCTGAATTCATGTGAGGATTTCCGAAGAAACAGGCAATCCTTCCCACATGTATTCAGACTGTCTAGCAGCTGCAAATCATGCAGCTGTGGGGACTAAACCTTAATTCACGAGCACGCTCAAAAGTCTAGGAGAACACCCGAGAAACGAACACACTCCCTCATCACTATATGTCAATGGTGGGATTTTCACATCTATGACTGACAATGATCATTGACTTGTTTTTCTTACTTTTTTTATATGAATTTCCAGTTGATACAAAAAATACATCTGCATTAAAACTGGGAGAAGATCAAGACTCAGGAATGGTAGCAGAGACAGAACCTAGCAGAGGTAAGTGTGACAATAAGGTCTATGTTGTCTGATGTCGGCAACTGAGAATAATTCACGAGGAGGAGATGTTATATGTAGTGATAAGCGAGTGTGCTCTTTACTCGAGTTTTCCGAACATGCTCTGGTGTTCTCTGAGTAGTTTGGGCCTGTTCGGAAATCAAGTTTTAATTCCCGCAGCTGCATGATTTGAGACTGCTTAACAACCTGAATTCATGTGAGGATTTTTGAAAAAACGTGCAATCATCCCCGCATGTATTCAGGCTGTCTAGCAGCTGCAAACCATGCAGCTGCGGGGACTAAAATTTAATTTCCGAGCACGCCCAAAATACTCGGCAAACACCCAGAGAACACCTGAGCATGCTTAGAAAACTCAATTAACGAGCACAATCGCTCATCACTACATATAATATATCCTCCTTGTGAATTATTCTCAGTTGCCGACATCAAACAGTCAGTCCCTGCAGCTGCATGATTTGCGGCTGACAGCCTGAATACATGGGGGATTGCCCGTTCTTTAGCAAAAATCCCCACATGTATTCAGGCGTTCCAGCAGCCGCAAATCATGCAGCTGCAAGGACTAAAACTTAATTCACGAGTACACTCAAAATACATGGAGAACACCCGAGCATGCGTGGAAAACTCCAGTAATGAGCACACTCGCTTATCACTATAAGTCAATGGTGTGATTTTCACATCTATGACTGACAATGATCATTGACTTGTATTTCTTACTTTTTTACATGAATTTCCAGTTGAGACAAATACATCTGCATTAAAACTGGGAGAAGATCATGACCCAGAAATAGTAGTAGAGACAGAGTCTAGCAGAGGTAAGTGTGACAATAAGGTCTATGTTGTCTGATGTCGGCGACAGAATAATTCACGAGGACGATATATTATATGTCAATGGTGGGATTTTCACATCTATGACTGACAATGATCATTGACTTGTATTTCTTACTTTTTTACACGATTTTCCAGTTGAGACAAATACATCTGCATTAAAACTGGGAGACGATCAAGACCCAGAAATAGTAGTAGAGACAGAGTCTAGCAGAGGTAAGTGTGACAATAAGGTCTATGTTGTCTGATGTCGGCGACAGAATAATTCACGAGGACGATATATTATATGTCAATGGTGGGATTTTCACATCTATGACTGACAATGATCATTGACTTGTATTTCTTACTTTTTTACATGAATTTCCAGTTGAGACAAATACATCTGCATTAAAACTGGGAGAAGATCATGACCCAGAAATAGTAGTAGAGACAGAGTCTAGCAGAGGTAAGTGTGACAATAAGGTCTATGTTGTCTGACGTCGGCGACAGAATAATTCACGAGGACGATATATTATATGTCAATGGTGGGATTTTCACATCTATGAGTGACAATGATCATTGACTTGTATTTCTTACTTTTTTACATGATTTTCCAGTTGAGACAAATACATCTGCATTAAAACTGGGAGACGATCAAGACCCAGAAATAGTAGTAGAGACAGAGTCTAGCAGAGGTAAGTGTGACAATAAGGTCTATGTTGTCTGATGTCGGCGACAGAATAATTCACGAGGACGATATATTATATGTCAATGGTGGGATTTTCACATCTATGACTGACAATGATCATTGACTTGTATTTCTTACTTTTTTACATGAATTTCCAGTTGAGACAAATACATCTGCAATAAAACTGGGAGACGATCAAGACCCAGAAATAGTAGTAGAGATAGAGTCTAGCAGAGGTAAGTGTGACAATAAGGTCTATGTGGTCTGATGTTGGCGATTGAGAATTATTCACGAGGAGGAGATGTTAACTCCCAGTTACACGATTGCTACATGGATGATGATTGAAAATGATCACTGACTTGTTTTTTTTTTACTTTTTATATGAATTTCTAGTTGAGAAGAAAAATAACTCTGCAAAAATACTGGTAGAAGAGCAAAATGCCCAAATAGTAGAAGAGCGAAAACCTAGAAGACGTAAGTGTGATAATAAAGTCTATATTGTTTGATGTTGGCCAGTGGGAATAATTCATGTGGAGAAGATGTTATCTGTCAGTGGTGGGATTGTCACATGTATGATGACTTGCAATGATCCTGTTGCTCTGCACGGATAAGATTTCTCTACCGTCCTGCCACAATGACACCAAAGCAGTATCCTCTAATATGGAGTTCCATTACTTACATTAGTTTTATATCTCTTCTCCTAGGTTCCATCTTCCGCCGGATTATATCATCCTGCCGGCGAGGATTATCCAGGGCCGCTCGCAGCATCAGAAGATGCATTTGTCCAATCTGTCCATAGGGCACAATATACATCTAGTACAGCAAGTCCATCATCAAAGCTGTACTTGGGCAGCACGGTGGCTCAGTGGTTAGCACTGTTGCTTTGCAGCACTGGGATCCTGGGTTTAAATGTCACTAAGGAAAACATCTGCATGGAGTTTGTATGTTCTCCCCGTGTTTGCGTGGGTTTCCTCCGGGTACTCCGGTTTCCTCCCACACACCAAAGACATACTGATTGGGAATTCCAAATTTAAAAAAATAAAATAAAAATTCTGAATTAATGTTCCTTTGTAATAGAATATTTCTGAAATATATGGCATACCAATACTGTACGTCGTACATGTTTGAAGCACCCTCATGAAGTTTTGTTTTTTCACTAAACGTGTATGTGTTGTAGTGTGGTGAGGTAATATACTTCCCTACTGCCGTCTTCTCTGAGATCAAGCTCTGTCCGGCTTCACTTTTGTGTGATGTCATAACAACATAGTTACATACATAGGTTGAAAAAAGACCTAGGTCCATCAAGTTTAACCTTTCTCCACCAATTGTCCATTTTGTCACTAAATTAAATATAACCCACAATGTTATGTGTATTGAGGAAATCATCAAGCCCTTTTTAAAAGCTGTTGTAGTGTCTGCTATTCTTGTGGTCGGCATTCCACAGTGTCACTGCTCTAACTGTAAATAACCCTTTCCTATTTAGCTGTTGGAATCGCCTGTCATCGCTCTTTAGCTCACTGTATACTCTCGGTGTGAGCGAGAAGTCTCTTCTATAATGGGAGCCTATGGAGCCTTGTTCTGATGCTTCATAGGCTTACATTGTTAAAGGGAACCTGTCACCTCGTTTTTCAGCTATAAGCTGCGGCCACTGCCTTTCGGGGCTTATCAACAGCATTCTAGAAAGCTGTAGAAAGGCAGTGGCCGTGGCTTATAGCTGAAAAACGAGGTGACAGGTTCCCTTTACTCACTTCATACTTGCCGATGTGGGAGATGATGTGACCTGGTCATCATCTAGCCGTGACAATTATTCCCTTATAAAAGCTTCTAGAGACATGCATAACCAGTAGGACTTGGGCATCCTAGGACAGTCCTACTTGGACTATATTCACGTTGGACTATGATCAGTGGCTCTGTCGGTATTTGTGTCTGAAGCCTCGGAGAATGGGATTCAGATGTTCGCACCAACAGGAACATTGACTATAATGATGCAGGCAGAGTCAGTGTTCTATGTTGGCATCATTATATACCTATTTGAGGCAGGCACCAAGACGCCATCTTGGTGTCTGCCTCAAAAAGGCATACAAGGCCAAAAATTATGTCCTACAGAGCACACAGTGACTCCATCTACATCATTATAATCAATGGCTTCATTAACACAAACATCGGAAAACGTTTTTCTAGGGCTTCAGCTGCAAGCCCCCGACCGTAGACAAAGACACAATGTGAACTTAGATTAAGTAATTAAGTTATAGCCATCAAGAAGAAAGAAAAAAAATAGATCCAGCTTACTGCTTGTAGTCCAAATGGATAACTTTTAAATAGTCTGTGGTCTGGCGCATGGGTCGAGATACATACCAAGCTAGCTCCATAGTCAGATAGCCTGTTGAGAAGTATATATCGAGGGAGAGGAGATGTAAGAAGTACACACATCAAGGCAAGGTATTGTGGCATCAAATATTAGTCCAGTATAATAAACTGTGATATGGACCACTATATTAACCCGTATTCAGTAGATGAAAAAGAACTGAAGGGTTAAAGAGCGCCAAAACACTTATAAAATAAATCAATAGTAAACCTCCCTCCATATATACTTCCCAACATTTGCACTCAGGACATGGTTTTTGATGTACTTAAATTAATGCATTTAGCAACAATATACATCTGAAATTTTTTTTGCATATGGCTTAGTGTATTTTGCACATTATATTGATTATGTGGACTAGCTACACACATTATACGTATACAATTGTGTGATGTTATATAGAGCTTGTTATTGCTCCCATGATTATAGCTTATGTTTAATAACCGCTGTCTATTTTAAACGTTTTTAATCATTTTTTTGGTGGTTTGTGTATCCCATGTAATAAAATTGACAATTTTTCTATGGTGATCCCTGCATTTGGTGTATGTCTTCTTGGTTCTTTTTTTGTGATTTACATGTAATTTGGACATACTGTGGTTGGAACCCCTCTAATTAGTCTTATTATCTGATGGTGCCCTCCGCATCCTTGTAGATAGCTTCAAAAAGTAGTAGTAGTAGTAGTATATGTAATTACTGCTATCTCCTGCCAAATTCCTTAGTGAGGAGTGCCGAACATTTATTCAGGTTATTTTTCAACCCAGAACGCTTAAGACAAACCACTATACCAATAATAGTTATGCCATGTTCTTGTATGGACCTTGAGAATATATTCATGTCAGAAGGAGCAAACATCAGAAGGAAGGGTCGGAGGTTGATCATAGAACTTTGCTTTACCTTATTGACTTAAAGGAGTGCAAATCATGAACCGATTGGCTTTATTAAAAAAAATAAAGTTTTTTCCTGATCCCAAGAGACAATCAGAGTGGACATACAGGCATTTAAGGATTCACGGCTGTCAGAGCCAGAACAAAGAACAATTAGTTCCAGTCAGAGCACAACAGTTCATTTTAATGGCTACATTTCATCAGTACCATTCCCTTTATAATCTACAGTAGATGATAAATGGATCTGGCAGATTTAATGGGAATGTGTCCATTTTTTTTCTCAACAATTGGAAAAAAAAATGCAAAAACGTATATTTTTTAATGGTATAAAATAGCAATTTTTGCCCATATTTTCAACTTGAAAAACTGGAGGTAGTGGGGGGCAACGGCTGATATTTGCCGTAAAAATTTAGTCTAATGTGAGATAGTGCAACTGCAGTACACATTGGTGGGATCTGCTCCATGTGTGAGACGTCACTCCTCGCCTTCTAGATGTTTGCCAAAGGATAAGGCAGGATGAAGCGTAGGAGCCATTTTGTTAGTGGCGGCAAAGTGGTATTGACAAGTGGAAAGTGACACAGAGGTCTGTCGTTAGCACATATTCTGTTAGTTGAAGGTGCGCTGCTCACCGTTTCATTCAGTGGCCGCATGAGATACAAGGCTCAGCAGACCGTCACACATGATGGGACTAGATACATGGCTGTGCTCAGTGTAAAGCCTCACTCAAATGTACAGTATAATGTGGGGACATCTGAATGAGGCTTTACACTGACTGAGCAGAGATGAGTCAGTGTTCAGAGCACAGCAGTGTGATGATGAACTCTGAATACTGGAGTGAGTACAGGTCGGCAGCCTGACACTGTACGACTAATCCCAGGCTACCGAGCTGCTCAATAGCCTGATATTACTACAGCGTCAGGCTCCTGATCTGTGCTCACCACATCTCACAACTGCTGTGCAGACCTCCTGTCACCAACAGCTGTGTCACTGTGAGCTGTTGATATGGGGGTGTAAATTGTAGCCAAGAGCACAGTTCTGGACTACAATAAAATGGCACCTGACTCCCCCGCAGCTGTGAACTGGACACCCCATGGGGAATGCACAGTCCACAGCTGAGACAGACACAATATAGGAGATTGAAATTTACACATTTAAAGAGCATCCAGCCCTACATGATCCATAACACAAAAGATAATTATTAAAAATATTCCTTTTATTAATTATCACATAAAAACACAATAGTTATAGTAATAATAGATGCAGTTGTTGGTGTTGGTAAACAAACAAAAATTACCCGGAACTACTCAAAGCATAGACATAATAATATGCACTAGTGTTGAGCAACTTTTGTTTTTTTAGGGTCGAGTTTCGTTTCATGAAACCAGACTTTTCCGTCCCGAAACACGAAACCCAATGTAAGTCAATGGAGAATTAAAGTCGGCAGTGAGAGGAGGACAGGAAACACACCAACAGTGCCCATTTGAATGCCAAAAGCATAAATTCTTGTTACTGAAGCTTGTCAACCTTAATTTACTTCATAATACTAGTTACGCACTGAAAAATGGGGGTTATTTGGCTACAGTTGTGGGGGGGGGCTGGCTCCAGGTTTTCGTGGGCCCAGGGCCAAAGAGCGCCCCTTTAACACATACCACAACTCATGATGCTCCGATACGGCAGAGAAATAGCAGTATAGTACAATGAAAAATACTTCACTTCTTA
The DNA here is from genome assembly GCF_039654945.1 of Dendrobates tinctorius. Lineage (NCBI taxonomy): Eukaryota > Metazoa > Chordata > Amphibia > Anura > Dendrobatidae > Dendrobates > Dendrobates tinctorius. The sequence goes on along the minus strand of NW_027361788.1, from coordinate 1,192,244 downwards.
CATCTCATGACTGATATCCATTTTAAATTCTCCAATACCTCCAAAAACGGACAGTATATAACTGCATACAGTATTATGGCCAGCGCTTAGTGCGCTATACAGAGTAATGAGGCCCATATATTTCTCCATACGGAATCATTATTCCCATATAATATTTCAAACTGTATATGATGAGCTCCACATAATGCTACAGTATATGTTGGTCCCAATGGATGAAGCTCCACTGTCTTATGGGCCCAAATAATGCTCCATATATAATGGGCCCCATTTCTACTGCTCTAGTGTATAATGGGCCCTGTAAATGCTGCTCCAGTGTCTGATGTCCACCTTTGGAATGCTCCAGTGTACGGTGGGCCTCATATATCATTCACCAGAGTATAGTGCTCCCCAAAAATTGCTGTCCCAACATTGAAAACAATTACATAAGTCTCCTTGCTAGGGAATCCCTGCACTACTCTGAACTCCTTGTCATCCCCATCTTCCATCTCACTGCACTTGGCTGTTTAGGCCCTCCCACCAGCAGAGACACTTTTGCGTACTATGCGGTGCCCTGTGCCAGTGCCATCGCCCATGAGTATGCCCCCCCACCTGCTCAAGGAACCAGCACTTTCATCTGCACCTTCCTCTTTGTCACCGTGTAAGGTGGTATAGTATGCGGGAAGGGGAACCTGAGTTTCCTCTGGGTCAGATTCTGGCTGTGTAGAGTGCGAGGGGAATGTAGTGGTCTGGGTCAATGTACCAGCAGCATCATCCAGCAGTGTCTGGGCCTCAGTGCACTTGTGGCGTCCCCAAGAGTACGGTCGCCACTGTGGCATTGCCTTCCTCCTAGGGAGTGTGTTGTCAAGCTTGGGAGCAATGAAGGATCTCTCTAGCAGTGAAACCAACACACAACACATTTCCCACTCCAGGCCAGCAGGGAGACCTCTGAACCTGACTGCTGAGGAGCTGCTCTCTGTGGTCGGGAGGAGGTAAGTTAGGGCACTCTGTTCAGGGAAGGGGAAGTGTGTGGACGTGAGAAGGGGAGCTGGAGGATGAGCAGAGTAAAGGCTCACTCCTAGCTGGAGCGCATGGTCCGGATTCCGGTCTCCGAGTTTGTAGGGACACTGACGTTCCTGCAGCAGAAACCGGGGGAAGTAGCAGCTATAAATGCTCTGTACCCAACTAAGGCTCGGAGGCCCCAGCATCAACGTGTGCGAGGCAGAAGGAAAAGGCTACAGCTGTCTGCCATACAAGTAAAGTCTGAGGAACATCTATTAGACAGGAGGCGTTTCAGTGAACCACGGTCCTGTGAGTGCTTCCCTCACAAGCGCTAGAAAGGAGACGTTCAGGAAGGTACATGTTGGCGGAGTGTTGGAAGGGAGCTTTCCATTCTGGTCCCGGAGGTTGGCAGAGGTCCTGACCCGGAGGACACAGCACGGAGGCAGGCATCTGTGTAACCTGCAGACTGTGAGTAAAGCTTTGGAACTGCACACTCTGCTGTCCTACGGTTATTCCAGCACCGCTACATCTGGGTACCAGTACCTACACCGCCTGTGCCTTTCCCCCTTCACTACATCTACACTTCCCTGGGACTCCAGCTCCACCTGTGGGGAGCTTCTCCATCTTTGCTGCACAACACCATCAGTCCCAGAGGATCTGCATGCAGCGTCGGCCTAACATCTATGTTGCCGAACACCACAGGTGGCGTCAAACTATCTATATAAACTCTTTACCATTATACCACGCCATTTACATGGGCGCCCAGGGCCACCGTCCGGGTCACCGCTGCTGTGACACATCCCACTGACACCGGCCCGGTACTGAGTACCCCACAGCCCTGGGAGGGCAACCCATATGCCGACTGCTGATCGGGCGGCGTTATTCCCACGAACCTCCAAACAGCGTCCCTGAAGGCAACGTTTTTGGTTTCCGGGGGTAGTATGATTGCAAAGCTGAACCTTAAAGGAATGTCCAAAAGGGCATCACCAGGAGTGGAGCCTGTGGCTTAATTGGACTGCACCCGGGAAACCACTACCATACAAGCTACAGAAAAGATGGACAGATTGCAAGCTTTGTCGATTCTGTGTGTGGTGTGGTATGTCCGTTTGTAGTTGTGCTAGCAATTTCTCACCTTTATTCCGTTAACGACCGAGACTCCGGCATGGCCCCGCGGTACGCGTCAAGCTTACTAGAGGGATACGCGAGGCTGTGGCACGTGAGATCGAGCAATAACAGGTCTAGCATTCCAGTACATGTCCGGGGCTGCATGCACACTACACTGAAAGGACCAGCTTTTGTCGCTTACAGGTGCAGATAACCTGCTGAACTCCGTTAGTGATGGGAATCTGGGATTCAGATTAATCCCCGCGAACGATGATTTCCCAGTAAGTTCAGGTCAACCGCAATTCCGGAGTTAGGCCTAACCGTCATTCCTGAAAAAATTACGTGTCCAAACCACAGGTGCTGTAGCTTGCTTAACAGCTCGGCAGCCGTTCTCAGGCCCAGTATGGATTCAACAACATTGTAGAAAGTTGATAAAGGGTACAGTTTCACCGGATAACACGTATATATGTAGCCTAGTTTACACATTAAAAATATATGTCTATAGATCAGGAGGCAGACTCAGATGTTCTCAGGCCCAGTATGGATTTGACCAGATTGTACAAAGTTGAGAAAGGGTACTTTATCACTGGATAGCAGGTATATATAGCATAGTTTAAACATGTAAAGTCTCCGTGTTCTCAGTATGGATGACACAGCAATCTAAAAAGTGGAAAAAAGGAAATGCATTTGAGGCGTACACAACTATATACTTTTGGTGTTATTTTTAAATCTACATATATATTTCTGTCTCAGTAATACAGTCCAGCCTCAACGCAATAGGAAATGAGATGCATACAATTAGTGACATAAAGGCTATTGATTGCAGAAATCTAGGAATTATTATTCACGGGAAAAACTTCCGTCACAATTCTCATAGGCGATGCTGACCCTCAATTAATTTGTGTGTTGAGACAGTGAAAACATTTTTTTGTGAATAAAGTCTTGCTGTATCGCACTTTCGTTGATTCCATCACTGTTACTCATCTCAATCCAATTTTTATCACAGGGAGCAATATAAACATGGTGCTCACTGGCTATCATGATCTGTCACGTAACTTTGGAGTGCAAAAGACAGAAGCCACAGGCCGTAGGCGATTCTATTTGATTGGCATGAGAGGGCACATTTTGAAATGTGCGCCGGAAAGTCACACGTTTGTGAGTAGGAAAACTGTGAAAGCTGATGATAAACCGCCACTGCATGTAATTGTGAGTCGACGTCCATAAGAAATGGAAGCCACTGATCATCTGGAGCTAGAGCCCGGCCAGCAGGACAGGGCATAGCTACATCTTAACCATCATCTTTCAGTTCAATCAATTTGTAGTGGCAGTCCCAGTGAAGGATTTGACAGGCCAGACTACACAGCGGAGGAGCAGGGAGAGGTAAACATTGCAAATGCTGGAGCCCTGCCCAAGCAAGGGGGGCACAGTCGTGGGCGTCGGTACTGGCACTGGGCCCCTCATAGTACGGCGGTGTGTCTGACGGCGGGTGTGCACCACCACTGTCAGAAACACTTGATTGCACTATGAGGGACCCTATGCCAGTGCCCGCGCCCAAGAGTCGGCCTACCCACCTGTCCAGGGCAACGGCACTCGCACGGTTTTGTGCTCTAGGTGGTGACCTCGGCTATGGGGGGGGCCGCCCACTTAGGGAGGTTTACAAAGTGGCATATGTAGATGTGGGTCATTCAGCTGCTGCAAAAGGCGAAATAGGTCAAGTTCGCGGAATAGGAGGAGGACCAAAGCAAGCCTTTTTTCTGGCAACCTATGTGTCATCAAGGGAAGGTGGGACAAAATCCTTGGAAACCCATGCATGGTTCATTTTAATGAAGGTTAGATCATCCAAATTTTGGGTTGACAGACGGGTCCTTTTTTCTGTCAGGATTGATCCAGCTGCACTGAAGACTCTTTCCGATAGCACACTTGCAGCTGGGCAAGCGAGCTCCTGTAAGGCATATTGTGCCAATTCAGGCCAGGTGTCCAGTTTAACGGCCCAATAGTCAAAGGGGAATGACCTGTGCGGGAGAACATCAATATGGGAGGAAAAGTAGTTGTTAACCATAGTTGATAACTGCTGTCTCCTGTCACTTTCCATCGATACAGTATTACCAGTTGTGTGAGCGGTCCGTGAAAAATCAGTCCACAACATTGTCATGAAACCCCTGTCTCCAACGCCACTTCTGCTGTGTACACCACGAACACCTCTGCCAAGCTGCCCCCGGCCCGTACGGCTCGTGTGAGAACCATCACCGCTGCTGTGTGCTGGGAATGCCTCAACCAACCGGTTAACCAGAGTTGCTTGTTTAGTAGCCAATATTAGGTCAAGGTTCTCCTGTGGCATGATGTTTTGTAATTTGCCTTCATAGCGTGGATCCAGGATGCTGGCCAACCAGCAGTCATCATCGTTCATCATTTTGGCAATGCGTGGGTCCCTTTTTAGGATCTGCAAGGCATAATCTGACATGTGGGCCAATGTTCCCAGTGTCAATGATGCACTGCGAGTGCTGGGTGGAGGAGCACTTTCTGGCAAATCCACATCCCACCAGTCACGCACAAACCCTGTACCAGACATTGCCACGCCAACATTTTCACTTGCCCCACGAGATGCATCCTCCTCCCCTAAGTAATCATACCCATCATCATCCTCCTCCTCCTCTTCTTCCTCCACCTCGTCCAGGAGAGGTCCCTGAGCAGACAATGGCTGAATGTCATCAAGGATTCCCTCCACCTCTTCCTCCTCGTCAACATTGGCTGCAGACGCCTGCTCCTTAAGGTGCGTCAAAGTTTGCATGAGCAGACGCATAAGTGGGATGCTCATGCATAGGATGGCGTCGTCTGCGCTTACCAGCCGTGTGCATTCCTCAAAACACTGAAGGACTTTACAGAGGTCTTTCAGCTTCGACCACTGCACACCTGTCAACTCCATGTCTGCTCTCAAAGTGCCTGGCCGTGTATCCTCCCACAAATGCATTATGGCCTGCCTCTGCTCGCACAGCCGCTCAACCATGTGCAGGGTGGAGTTCCACCTTGTTGCAATGTCGATAATGAGGCGGTGGTTGGGAAGGTGGAGCAATTGCTGCAGCTTCTGCATATGAGTGGAGTGTACAGGCGACCGGCGGATGTGCGCGCACAGTCTTCGCACCTTCTGGAGCAGGGCTGTTAACTCCGGATAATTATTGAGGAAGCACTGCACCACCAGGTTCAAGGTGTGAGCCAAGCAAGGTATGTGGCTGAGTTTTGAAAGGGCTATGGCTGCCACAAAATTACGGCCGCTATCACTAACTACCTTGCCTGCCTCAAGATGTACTCTGCCCAGCCATGACTCAGTTTGTCGCTGAAAGTACTCGGCCAGCACCTCGGCGGTGTGTCTGTCGCCCAAACACATCATCTGCAACACAGCCTGCTGACACTTTCCACTAGCTGCTCGATAGGGGGACACCTCGTGTGCAACAGTGGCAGCTGCAGATGGAGTGCTCGTACGACTGCGCTCTGTGGATGAGCTTTCGCTTCTGGAGGAGGAGGAGGAGGGTCGAACGCCTACAGCCAACTGTTTCCTATACCGTGGGCTAGGCAGCACTGTCCCACCACCGCATCCACCACATTAACCCAGTGCGCAGTGATGGACACGTAACGGCCCTGGCCATGCCGACTGGACCATGCATCAGTTGTGAGGTGCACCTTTCCACTCACTGACTGCTTGAGTGCATGGACAATGTGGTCTTTTACATGATGGTGGAGGGCTGGGATGGCTTTGCGAGAGAAAAAGTGGCAACTGGGTAGGTCATAGCGTGGTACTGCATAGGCCATGAGTTCGCGGAAAGCTGCGCTTTCAACCAACCGATAGGGCATCATCTCTAACGAGATTAGTTTGGCAATGTGGGCGTTCAAACCCTTTGTACGCGGATGAGAGACTGAGTACTTTCTTGACCTACTCATAGTGTCTGGGAGGGTGAGCTGGACTTGAGAGCTGCATATGGTGGAAGTAGCGGTGGACAGGGCAGACTGAGAGAGGGTTGATGATGGTGATGGAGTTGGTGTTCTTTCTGATGGCCTAGATTCAGTCTTTCGTTGATATAACAGTGGGATTCCCTGACTGCTGTGGCCTTGCAACGACACCTCAACATTTGCTGCTGTGCTAACCGGTGGGCTTACAGTGGGGGAAACAATGTAGCGTTGCTGACTACCTTCTTTGTGATCAGTTGCACATGTGGTACTTGAGGTTTGGTGTTGTGTCCACGCTTGCAAGTGCATGCTGGTTAAATGTCTAAGCATGCAACTGGTATTCAAATTTTTCAGATTTTTCCCTCGGCTAAAGGTCTTTGCACACTTCTTACAGATAACCTTGGCCTGATCATGAGGATTTTGTTCAAAAAAGTGCCACACTGCACTCTTCCTACTTTGGCAGACATTTTGCGGCCTAGCACGCTGTGATATTTTGACCCTCTGGACAAGCTGTCCAGCAACTCTTTTGATTTTTGGAACCTGTCTTTGGAGTGCTCCGGGCCTGCCAGATAACAGCTGTTGCGATGTCGATGTCTGCTATGGATGCTCCTCCTCCTCATCTGAGCTATTGGAAGCAGCACCCTCTTCCCCCAATGGATGCCAATCTGGGTCAACAACTGGGTCATCCATCACCTCCTCTTCAATGTCATGTGCACCTTCCTCTGTGTCACCGTGTATGGTGGTATAGTGTGCGGGAAGGGGCACCTGAGTCTCATCAGGGTCAGAATCTGGCTCTGTACACTGGGAGGACAATGTAGTGCTCTGAGTGAATGTACCAGCAGAATCATCTATCAGTGGCTGTGCATCAGTGCACTCCATGTCAGATTCATCTTGACCTGGGTAATTCACCATTTCACTTGATAATCCAGGCATGGTATGTGAAAACAGCTCCATGGAGTAATCAGTAGTATGGCCTGCGTCATCCTTCAATCTTGATTGGGGTGAAGGACACAAGGAAAGGTGTGGTTCATGAACATGAGCCTCCAATGATGACTCAGTGCTTTTATTTTTTACAACTTCAGAAGAAGAGGCGATAGAGCTGGAGGCTGAGTCAGCAATGTAAGCCAAAACTTGTTCTTGAAGCTCCGGCTTTAAAAACGGTTTACTACTCCCAGAAAAGGGAGTCTTCGAGGCCTTGTGGAGCCAGACGATGATGCAGGCTCAACACCTCCTGCATTCAGTCCTATTTTGCTTTTGCCACTACCATCAGATCCACCACCATCACCATCATTACCAGCTGCCAACCCCCGCCCAATTCCATGGCCTCTTCCACCAGCCTTCCTCATTTTTGGTAGAAATGTAGACAAAATCCAACAAACTATATAGTAATGTAAAACAAGGTACAAGGTGTCTATAGGACAGGGGAGATTTTGAATTTCTGCACACACTTGTGGACACTGGACACTTTTGGATTGCGTGAGGCCCACTGAATATCACAGCGCTATGTCACAGGCTCGATGTCGCAGGTGTGAAACATGTCACTAGAGGATAACGGAGATTTTGAATTTCTGCACACACTTGTGGACACTGGACACTTTTGGATTGTGTGAGGCCCACTGAATATCACAGCGCTATGTCACAGGCTCGATGTCGCAGGTGTGAAAAATGTCACTAGAGGATAACGGAGATTTTGAATTTCTGCACACACTTGTGGACACTCACTTTTGGATTGTGTGAGTCCCACTGAATATCACAGCGCTATGTCACAGGCTCGATGTCGCAGGTGTGAAAAATGTCACAAGAGGATAATGGAGATTTTGAATTTCTGCACACACTTGTGGACACTGGACACTTTTGGATTGTGTGAGGCCCAGTGAATATCACAGCGCTATGTCACAGGCTCGATGTCGCAGGTGTGAAAAATGTCACTAGAGGATAACAGAGATTTTGAATTTCGGCACACACTTGTGGACACTGGACACTTTTGGATTGTGTGAGGCCCACTGAATATCACAGCGCTATGTCACAGGCTCGATGTCGCAGGTGTGAAAAATGTGACTAGAGGATATTGGAGATTTTGAATTTCTGCACACACTTGTGGACACTGGACACTTTTGGATTGTGTGAGGCCCACTGAATATCACAGCGCTATGTCACAGGCTCGATGTCACAGGTGTGAAAAATGTCACTAGAGGATAACGGAGATTTTGAATTTCTGCACACACTTGTGGACACTGGACACTTTTGGATTGTGTGAAGCCCACTGAATTTCACAGCGCTATGTCAAAGGCTCGATGTCGCAGGTGTGAAAAATGTCACTAGAGGATAACGGAGATTTTGAATTTCTGCACACACTTGTGGACACTGGACACTTTTGGATTGTGTGAGGCCCAGTGAATATCACAGCGCTATGTCACAGGCTCGATGTCACAGGTGTGAAAAATGTCACTAGAGGATAACGGAGATTTTGAATTTCTGCACACACTTGTGGACACTGGACACTTTTGGATTGTGTGAGGCCCACTGAATATCACAGCACTATGTCACAGGCTCGATGTCGCAGGTGTGAAAAATGTCACTAGAGGATAACGGAGATTTTGAATTTCTGCACACACTTGTGGACACTGGACACTTTTGGATTGTGTGAGGCCCACTGAAAATCACAGCGCTATGTCACAGGCTCGATGTCGCAGGTGTGAAAAATGTCACTAGAGGATAACAGAGATTTTGAATTTCGGCACACACTTGTGGACACTGGACACTTTTGGATTGTGTGAGGCCCACTGAATATCACAGTGCTATGTCACAGGCTTAATGTCGCAGGTGTGAAAAATGTGACTAGAGGATAACGCAGATTTTGAATTTCAGCACACACTTGTGGACACTGGACACTTTTGGATTGTGTGAGGCCCAGTGAATATCACAGCGCTATGTCACAGGCAGAAATTGGCTAGTGTATGACAAACTACATAGTGTATATATAATTGGGCAGAATAGGAATCTCCCTAGAGTGTAGGTCTGTAAGAACGGAACAAGTCCTCGACTTATCCTTACAGAGCGACACACAGATAGGTTCACTGTGGCCGTGATAACAGCCGTTACACGGTACTGAGAGAGGAGCGTGCACGTACACGGCTGTCCGGTGTACGTAAAATTGTCAAGCTCCATGTTTTTTAAGTATACGGACTGACACACGCTGTCTCTCTGTAGTTTTGAATGTGATCAAACAGCAAATATATTTAACTGTTTGAAAACTAGACAAAACTAGAAGGTGCAGGTCTGTAAGAACGGAACATGTCCTCGACTTATCCTTACAGAGTGACACACAGATAGCTTCACTGTGGCCGTGATAACAGCCGTTACACCGTACTGAGAGAGGAGCGTGTACGTACACGGCTGTCCGGTGTACGTAAAATTGTCAAGCTCCATGTTTTTTAAGTATACGGACTGACACACGCTGTCTCTCTGTAGTTTTGAATGTGATCAAACAGCAAATATATTTAACTGTTTGAAAACTAGACAAAACTAGAAGGTGCAGGTCTGTAAGAACGGAACATGTCCTCGACTTATCCTTACAGAGCGACACACAGATAGCTTCACTGTGGCCGTGATAACAGCCGTTACACGGTACTGAGAGAGGAGCGTGCACGTACACGGCTGTCCGGTGTACATAAAATTGTCAAGCTCCGTGTTTTTTAAGTATACGGACTGACACACGCTGTCTCTCTATAGTTTTGAATGTGATCAAACAGCAAATATATTTAACTGTTTGAAAGCTAGACAAAACTAGAAGGTGCAGGTCTGTAAGAACGGAACATGTCCTTGACTTATCCTTACAGAGTGACACACAGATAGCCTCACTGTGGCTGTGATAACAGCAGTTACACGGTATTGTGTGAGGAGTGTGCACCGCTGTATGGTGTAAAAAAATGCACGCTCAGTACCTCACCAGGACAAAAAAAAAATTGGGATTGCTTTTAAAAAAGCAGTTTGCAGAGCAGTGGGTAAACAGCAATGCAGCCGTCAGGAAGCCTTAGAAGGCAGCCTAACAACCAACACCGCTGATCCAGCAAAATATAGCCTCCACTTGCACTGCACACACAGTGACTGGTGTGTTGTACAGGCAAAATCGCTAGCAGCAGAAGCAGTTTTTGGTGTCTTCTTCCCTGCCTAACACTCTCCCTACAAAATCATTATCAGCAGCAGCTCTCCCTATTCTGAGATCAGCAGATCAGCAGATCAGCAGATCTGAGATCATGGCGGTCGGCATGCACGCCCTTTTATACCCCCTGTGACGCCCACCAAAGCAAGCCAATCACTTGCATGCCCTTCTGAAAGATGGTGGTGACCCCTGCCTATGTCATCACGTTGCCCACAGTGTCCGTGGATCCTGATTGGCTGAAAAAGAGCGCAAAACAAACTTTTGAAACGCGACTTTGGCGCTTAAGTCGCCGACCTCGTGGCCGACCTCATCCTAGGGTCGGGTTTCGTTTCATGAAACCCAACTTTGCCAAAAGTCGGCGACTTTTGAAATTTTTAGACCCGTTTCGCTCAACTCTAATATGCACCATTTAAATGCAGAAAACCTCCAAAAGAGAAAAGATAAAGCAAGCCACAAAACCTAAGTATATTGTTTTTCAGAATCACCCCCTGCAAATATGTTCAAGTAATGTATCAATTAAGATCCAATAAAAGTCACAGGTAAAGGTCCTGCCCCCTGAGGAAGCCAAATAGGCGAAACGTGCATCGGGGCACGTTCCTGGAACCAGTATACTCACCCATATGGGTAAGCACTGAATGGCACTTTAATCTGCACTGTCACTTTATATATTAAGGGATACCGCTCTGATATAAAGATCTGCCTCTGGGATGTTTACTCTATGCTAGCCACATCTATTATTTCTCTATAGCTTCCTTACCCTGTATTAGACCTTTACCTATGACTTATATTGGATCATAATTGATACATTACTTGAACATATTTGCAGGAGGTGATTCTGAAAAACAATATACTTAGGTTTTGTGGCTTGCTTTATCTTTTCTCTTTTAGAGGTTTTCTGCATTTAAATGGTGCATATTATTATGTCTATGCTTTGAGTAGTTCCGGGGAATTTTTGTTTGTTTACCAACACCAACCACTGCATCTATTATTACTCTAACTATTGCGTTTTTATGTGATGATTAATAAAAGGAATATTTTTAATAATTATCTTTTGTGTTATGGTTCATGTAGGGCTAGATGCTCTTTAAATGTGTAAATTTCGATTATGTTTGGAGTTGCCCATCCCCTTAGGGGAATATGGAATTTTTCTATTACCCATTGCATCGGTTATATTAAACAATATAGGAGATTGTGGTCTGTGCGTCTCTAGACTCCTATGGCTGCAGTATTTGCGGTGTGCAAGTGTCATACCTAAACAGTTACACAGCAGCAAATATAAACTGGCAGCAGAAAAAAAAAATATTAAAATCGTAAGTTAATTATACAAATTGTCTCTTCAGAGAGGAAGAGGACTAGAACGCCACCTATTGGAAGTAGCAATCCTAAAAGTCAATGTTGACCCTTTAACGAGCCTTGTTACATGACTTAGGATAAAAGCCAAGCCAGAATCTCAATTTGCAGACACTGTGTTTCGGGGTACTGCCCCTCATCAGTGTAAAGTGTGAGATCTGGTTTGGATGTGTGAGAGGTGTTACGGTTCTGCAGCACAGGACTAGGGTAGAAGGGGGAAAACTGACCCTACACTGCGGCTAGGCTGATGCCCTACGATGGAGTGGGCGACCCATTCCTTGTGAATAGACCCACCGATGATCCTAGGCTAAACTCAAGCGAAGACCTATTGATAGAGGGAAGGGGGTCCCTGAAGAATATAAGGGCTGGGTACAAAAACGGGTCACCTCCTAACAGAGAACACAAAGAAGGCTGCAGAAACAAACTGAAAGCAGAAACTGAGACTAGCAGAACCAGGGGTCCCAGAACTGCATTAATTAACCCCTTCCTGACATCTGACGTACTATCCCGTCCACAGGACTCGGGCCCCTATGACCGGGGACAGGATAGTACGCTGATCGCGGCCGGGTGTCAGCTGATTATTACAGCTGACACCCGGCACTATGTGTCAGGGGTGTTCATGGACTGCCCCCGGCACGTTAACCCCTGGCACACTGAGTTCAAACATGATCGCAGTGTACCGGAGGATCAGGGAAGCATCGGCAGGGAGGGGGTTCCCTCCGTGCTTCCCTGAGACCCCCCAGCGCAGCGCGATGTGCTGCCCTGCGCTGGGGGCCTCCTTCCCTGCAGGTCTCCGGATCCAATATGGCGGCGGGGACCTTCGGAGGCCTGCAGGGAGGCGGCTTCCTCACTGCCTGCAGAGCGCAGGCATGAGGAAGCCTTGTGCAGCGCCTGTCACATCGCTGATCTGACACAGCACTGTGTCCCCCCTGGGACAATGTAATAAAGTAAAAAAAAGAAAGTGTAAAAATAATTTATAAAAAAAATCGCTAACTAAATAAAAAAATATATATTCCCTAATAAATTCATTTTTTTAAAATACAAAATTAATAAAAGTACACATATTTAGTATCGCCGCATCTGTAACGACCCACCCTGTAAAATTGTCCCATTAGTAAACCCCTTTAGCGAACCATTTAAAAAATGAAAAACAAAGCAAAAAACAATGCTTTATTATCATACCGCCGAACAAAAAGTGCAATAACGCACGATCAAAAAGACGGATATAAATAATCATGGTACAGCTGACAACGTCATCTTGTCCCGCAAAAAACAAGCCACCATACAGCATCATCAGTGAAAAAATAAAAAAGTTATAGCTCGCAGAATAAAGCGATGCAAAAATAATTATTTTTATATAAAATAGTTTTCACAAAACTCAAGATAAAAAGCGGACGGCACCGCTGTTACCGTATGACTTCAAATGATGTGCGGCATACAGAAGCCCAGCAGCTGGGAATCTCGGGTGCCAGACCTGGAAACAGTCAATCCTGGGAATCCATGCAAAGAGAAAAGGTCGCACTCATCGAGATCGAGGTTTCACTGATTTATTGACATATCATGAACATGTCAAGTCGGGGGAGTGACATAAGGAGTGCAAGAAAGGCTGAAAACGTCATCTTGTCCCGCCAAAAACAAGCCACCATACAGCATCATCAGTGAAAAAATAAAAAAGTTATAGCTCGCAGAATAAAGCGATGCAAAAATAATTATTTTTATATAAAATAGTTTTCATTGCATAAAAGCGCCAAAACATAAAAAAAGACAGAAATGAGGTATCGCTGTAATTGTACTGACCCGACGAATAAAATCGCTTTATCAATTTTACCACATGCGGAACGGTATAAACGACTCCCCCAAAAGAAATTCATGAAATGCTGGGTTTGTTCATTCTGCGTCCCAAAAATCGGAATAAAAAGCGATCCAAAAATGTCACATGCCCGAAAAAGGTACCAATAAAAACGTCAACTTGTCTCGCAAAAAATAAGACCTCACATGACCCGGTGGGTCAAAGTATGGAAAAATTATAGCTCTCAATATGTGGTGATGCAAAAACTATTTTTACAATAAAAAGCGTCTTTTAGCGTGTGACAGATGCCAAATGTAAAACCCACCATAAATAGTAAATCAAACCCCCTTTATCACCCCCTTAGTTAGGGAAAAATAATAAAATTTAAAAAATGTATTTATTTCCATTTTCCCATTAGGGTTAGGGCTAGGGTTAGGGCTAGGGTTAGGGCTAAGATTAGGGTTAGGGTTGGAGTTAGAACTGGGGGATTTCCACTGTTTAGGCACATAAGGTGCTCTCTAAACGCAACATGGCGTTTGATCTCAATTCCAGCCAACTCTGCGCTGAAAAAATCAAATGGTGCTCCTTCCCTTCCAAGCTCTGCCATGCGCCGAAACAGTGTTTTACCCCCACATATGGGGTATCACCCTACTCAGGACAAATTGCAAAACAACTTTTGGGGTCTAATTTCTCCTGTTATCCTTAAGAAAATAAGAAAATTGGGGGCAAAAATATCTTTTTTGTGGAAAAAAAATATGATTTTTTTATTTTCACGCCCGGGCGTTATAAACTTCTGTGAAGCACTTGGGGTTCAAAGTGCTCACCACTAGTGTTGAGCGATACCACCCAATATTGAAAAATATTGGATCGGATTGGATCGGCCGATCTAAAAAAAAATATCGGGTATCGCCGATTCCGATCTCGGAAGTCCCATTCAAGTCAATGGAACAGAAATATCGGAATTGAAAAAAACCCTTTCTTTCCTTGTAGGTTAATTCTACATGAAGAAAAACAACTAAGAATAATGTAGAATGTATTGTGGGAGGTGTAGGAGACATTAAAGCCATAGAGCTTTAGCCCAATCAAATGGAATAGCGGTAATAATTTTTTTATTTTAAAGACGTTTGGAGTTACAAAGATATATGTAACCTCTTTTATATTTTGTCAGATATGTATGTTTCACTACTTCCATGCTCTTCACCTTCTTTTTTTCTTCTTCCACACTTTCTCCTTCATCATCCTCAGCAGCAGCATCTTTTTCATCAACTTCTTCTTCACCTTATTCATCTTCTTCTGCACCTTCTTCCTATTATTCTTTTTTTTACATTCTTCATATTCTTCTTATTCAACTATTATTCTTCTTCATATTCTACTTCTTCATCTTCTTCCTATTCTTCTTCTTCATCATATTCTTATTTGTGACAGGCATTCCTGTAGTTGTTATCTATAAAAGTTTGAAGATTGCACCTTCCGTTCTGCCTGTCACAAAAGACTTACAACAGGATTTGTCCGTGTTCAGTTTGGCCTGCAGCAGCAGGCATTTTCCAGGGGCACCACGAGGAGGAACGGACTCACCCCCATACACTGCTTAGTCTTCTTCTGCTTATAATTTAGATAATATCATTTGCTCTTATTTTTAGTCTTATGCTTAATGTTCTTCTGCTTTTGGTTTTTCTGCTTCTTGGTCTTCTGTCTCTTGTTGTTCTGCATCTTGGTGGTTGTCTTCATGTTCTTTGTCCTCTT
Organism: Dendrobates tinctorius; assembly: GCF_039654945.1. Classification (NCBI taxonomy): domain Eukaryota; kingdom Metazoa; phylum Chordata; class Amphibia; order Anura; family Dendrobatidae; genus Dendrobates; species Dendrobates tinctorius. The sequence goes on along the minus strand of NW_027361788.1, from coordinate 1,177,179 downwards.
GGTCATCTTCTTGAGGGTCATCTTTTTGGTCTTCTTCGGTGTGGTCTTCAGGGTCATCGTCTTCAGGGTATTAAAAAACAATTCCACAAGCTTGAACTTGGAAAAGTAGCAGAAGGTACAAGAAGGCTGAGGAACTGCAGAGAACCAGCTGATGATACTGGAACCCGGATGGGTAGCAGAAGGAACAATAGCAAATGGAACTAGCGAGGACCAGCTGACGGTGCTGGAACCTGGAGGTACAGCAGAAGGAACAAGAGCCAATGGCATAACCGTGGACCAGCTGACGGTTCTGGAACACGGTTACTAAGCAGGAGGTACCTGTGCTCCAAAGCACTACCAAGGACCAGCAGACATTGCTGGAACTTGGATACCGAGAAGGAGGCACCTAGGCCTAAGGCACTGCCGAGAACCAGATGACGGTGCTGGAACCCGGATGGGTAGCAGAAGCTGCAAGAGCAAATGAAACTAGCGAGGACCAGCTGATGGTGCTTGAACCCGGAGGGGCAGCAGAAGGAACAAGAGCCAATGGCACAACCGTGGACCAGCTCACGTTGCTGGAACATGGTTACTAAGCAGGAGGTACCTGTGCTACAAAGCACTACCAAGGACCAGCAGACGTTGCTGGAACTCGGATACCGAGAAGGAGGCACCTAGACCAAAGGCACTGCCGAGAACCAGCTGACGGTGCTGGAACCAGGATGGGTAGCAGAAGCTGCAAGAGCAAATGAAACTAGCGAGGACCAGCTGATGGTGCTAGAACCCGGAGGGGCAGCAGAAGGAACAAGAACCAATGGCACAACCGTGGACCAGCTGATGGTGCTGGAACACAGTTACTAAGCAGGAGGTACCTGTGCTACAAAGCACTACCAAGGACCAGCAGATGTTGCTGGAACTCGGATACCGAGAAGGAGGCACCTAGGCCAAAGGCACTGCCGAGAACCAGCTGATGGTGCTGGAACCCGGATGGGTAGCAGAAGCTACAAGAGAAAATGAAACTAGCGAGGACCAGCTGATGGTGCTGGAACCCGGAGGGGCAGCAGAAGGAACAAGAGCCAATGGCACAATCGTGGACCAGCTGACGGTGCTGGAACATGGTTATTAAGCAGGAGGTACCTGTGCTACAAAGCACTACCAAGGACCAGCAGACATTGCTGGAACTCGGATACCAAGAAGGAGGCACCTAGGCCAAAGGCTCTGCCGAGAACCAGCTGGCGGTGCTGGAACCCGTATAGGTAGCACAAGGTACCCATAATCAACAAAGTTGCAAGGCCACGAGTAGGACGCAGTTACCGAAACCCACAGTCCAACAGGGGGTGTTTGTCCTATTGGCACTACGGAAGCAGCCTTTATTACCAGAACCCGCAGCCCACATAGGAAGCACCGAAACTGCAGGCACCATAGACTCGGCTAACCCGACCGCAACACGACAGGACAACGTATTGATGGCAAAGTGACGTTGACACTACCCGAAAACAGCAGGCGTGCTGGAACCAGGCTGGGCAGGAGGGAGTGCCCGTGCCAAAGACACTTCCGAGAACCAGCTGACGGTGCTGGAACCCGGAGGGACAGCAGAAGGAACAACAGCCAATGGCACAACCGTGGACCAGCTGACGGTGCTGGAACACGGTTACTAAGCAGGAGGTACCTGTGCTAGAAAGCACTACCAAGGACCAGCAGACGTTGCTGGAACTCGGATACCAAGAAGGAGGCACCTAGGCCAAAGGCACTGCCGAGAACCAGCTGACGGTGCTGGAACCCGGATAGGTAGCAGAAGGTACCCATGGAAAAGACAAAGTTGCAAGGCCGTGAGCCGGCCGCAGTTACCGAAACCCACAGTCCTACAGGGGGTGCTTGTACTATTGGCACTACGGAACCAGCCTTTATTACCAGAACCCACAGCCCACATAGGAAGCACCTAAACTGCGGGCACCATAGGCTCGACTAACCCGACGGCAACACGACAGGACAACGTATTGGTGGCAAAGTGACGTTGACACTACCCGGAAAAAGCAGGTGCGCTGGAACCAGGCTGGGCAGGAGGGAGTACCCGTGCCAAAGACACTATAGTATTTCCCCTGGCCTCCAACCCCGCCAGTTGCTGCTCTGAAGTGGCGTCTGCATAATCCACACTTGTTCCTGGGTTACAGGGGCTCTGTCATGTCAGTGGATCCCCTGATGTGTATCCGGCAAGGTCTCCTGCTCTGTCTACATTCCCACTACTAGTAGTGGGAATGTGGACAGAGCAGGAGACATAGCCGGACACACATCAGGGGATCCACTGATGTGACAGAGCCCCTGTAACCCAGGAACAAGTGTGGATTATGCAGACGCCACTTCAGAGCAGCAGCTGGCGGGGTTGGAGGCCAGGGGAAATACTAGAGACAGTGGAGCCAGAGGCCTAAGTGGAGCATGGTTAAAAATCAGTAGTAGTGTGACTGTGTAGGCAGCAGGAGACTTTGCCATCAACACAGCAGGAGAGCAGCTGGCGTTACTGAACCCCACTGACACAGGAGCGAGTGTTTCTATCTGTGCGGATGGCACTTCCAAGCAACAACTGGCTGTGTTGAAGCCCAGGATCAATCACGGAGCTGGCTGAGGCCAACTTGGAGCAAGTAGAAAATAAGATGTTGTGTGATTTGGGAGGCAGCAGGAGACTTTGCCATCCACACAGCAGGTTCTTACAGACATACATTCTAGGGAGATTCCAATTCTGCCCAATTCTATATACACCTTGTAGTTTGTCATACACTGGGCAATTTCTGCCGGTTACATTGCGGTGTTATAGACACAGGGCCTGACAGAATCCAACTGTGTCCTGAAGTGTAGAGAGATTCCAATTCTCCACAGTCCTCTATCCACCTTTCTTACAACATCCAGAATCTGCCTGTCACATTGCGGTGTAAAATAAACAGGGCCTGACAGAATCCAGCTGTGTCCTGAAGTCTACAGAGATTCCAATTTTCCCCACTACTATATACACCTTGTACCTTGTTTTACAGTTCCATATAGTTGGTGGTTTTTTGGGTACATTTTCCCCCAAAAAGAGGAAGTGTGGTGGAAGAGTCCGTGGAAGTGGGCGGTGGATGGCAGCTGGTAATGATGGTTTTGGTGTTGGTGGTGGATCTGATGGTAGTGGCAAAAGCAAAATAGCACCTAATGCAGGAGGTGTTGAGCCTGCGTCATCATCTGGCTCCACAAGGCCTCGAAGACTCCCTTTTCTGGGAGTAGGTAAACCGTTTTTAAAGCCGTAGCTTCAAGAACAAGTTTTGGCTTACATTGCTGACTCAGCCTCCAGCTCTATCGCCTCCTCTTCTGAAGTTTTAAAAAATAAAAGCACTGAGTCATCATTGGAGGCTCATGTTCATGAACCACACCTTTCCTTGTGTCCTTCACCCCAACCAAAATTGAAGGATGCGGCAGGCCACACTACAGATTACTCCATGGAGCTGTTTTCACATACCATGCCTGGGTTATCAAGTCAAATCGTGAATTACCCAGGCAAAGATGAATCTGACATGGAGTATACTGATGCACAGCCACTGATAGATGATTCTGCTGGTACATTCACTCAGAGCACTACATTGTCCTCGCAGTGTACTGAGGCAGACTCTGACACAGATGAAACTCAGGTGCCCCTTCCCGCATACTATACCACCATACATGGTGACACAGAGGAAGGTGCACATGACATTGAAGAGGAGGTGATGGATGACCCAGTTGCTGACCCAGATTGGCATCCATTGGGGGTAGAAGGTGCCGCTGCCAATAGCTCAGAAGAGGAGGAGGATCATCCGCAGCGGGCATCGACATCGCAACAGCTGTTATCTAGCAGGCCCCTAGCAGTCCAAAAATGGGTTACAAAAATCAAAAGAGTTGCTGTACAGCTTGGCCAGACGGTCAAAATAGCACAGCGTGCAAGGCCTCAAAATGTCTTCCATAGTAGGAAGAGTGCAGTGTAGCACTTTTTTGAACAAAATCCTAATGATCAGGCAAAAATTATCTGTAAGAAGTCCGCAAAGACCTTTAGCCGAGGGAAAAATCTGAGAAATTTGAATACCAGTTGCATGCTAAGACATTTAACCACCATGCACTTGCAAGCGTGGACGGACTACCAAAACTCATGTACCACATGTGCTACTGCTCCCAAAGAAGGTAGTCAGCAACGCTACATTGTTTCCCCCACTGTAAGTCCACCGGTTAGCACACCACCAGCAGCAAATGTTGAGTTGTCGTCGCAAGGGCAAATCAGTCAGGGAATCACACTGTTATTGCAACGAAAGACTGAATCTAGGCCATCAGAAAGAACACCAACTCCATCACCATCATCAACCCTCTCTCAGTCCGCCATGTCCACCGCTAGTTCCACCATATGCAGCTCTCAAGTCCAGCTCACCCTACCAGAGACTATGAGTAGGACAAGAAAGTACTCATCCTCTCATCCGCGTACACTGGGTTTGAACACCCACATTGCCAAACTAATCTCGTTAGAGATGATGCCCTATCGGTTGGTTGAAAGCGCAGCTTTCCACGAACTCATGGCCTACGCAGTACCACGCTATGACCTACTCAGTCGCCACTTCTTTTCTCGCAAAGCCATCCCAGCCCTCCACCTTCATGTGAAAGACCGCATTGTCCATGCACTCAAGCAATCAGTGAGTGGAAAGGTGCACCTCACAACTGATGCATGGTCCAGTAGGCATGGCCAGGGCCGTTACGTGTCCATCACTGCGCACTGGGTTAATGTGGTGGATGCAGGGTCCACAGGTTACAGCTGTGATGGCACAGTGCTGCTTAGCCCACGGTATAGGAAACAGTTGGCTGTAGGCGTTCGACCCTCCTCCTCCTCCAGAAGCGAAAGCTTGTCCACAGAGCGCAGTCGCACGAGCACTGCATCCGCAGCTGACAGTGGTGCACACGAGGTGTCCCACTATCGATCAGCTAGTGGAAAGCGTCAGCAGGCTGTGTTTCAGATGATGTGTTTGGGCGACAGACACACGGCGGAGGTACTGGCCGACTACTTTCAGCGACAAACTGAGTCTTGAGGCAGGCAAGGTAGTTAGTGATAATGGCCAGAATATTGTGGCAGCCATAGCCCTTTCAAAGCTCAGACACATACTTGCTTGGCTCACACCTTGAACCTGGTGGTGCAGTGCTTCCTCACTAATTATCCGGAGTTAACAGGCCTGCTCCATAAGGTTCGAAAACTGTGCTCGCACATCCGCCGGTCGCCGGTACACTCCAGTAGTATGCAGAAGCTGCAGTGATTGCTCCACCTTCCCAAGCACCGCCTAATTATCGACGTTGCAACAAGGGGGAACTCCACCCTGCACATGGTTGAGCGGCTGTGCGAACAGAGGCAGGCCGCAATGCATTTGTGGGAGGATACACGGGCAGGCACTTTGAGGGCAGACATGGAGTTGACAAGTGTGCAGTGGTCGAGGCTGAAAGACCTCTGTAAAGTCCTTAAATGTTTTGAGGAATGCACACGGCTGGTAAGCACAGACAACGCCATCATAAGCATGAGAATCCCACTTATAGAATCATAGAATCGTAGAGTTGGAAGGGACCTCCTGGGCCATCTGGTCCAACCCCCTGCTCAAAGCAGTATTCGCTAAATCATCCCAGTCAGATGTCTGTCCAGCCTCTGTTTGAAGACTTCCATTGAAGGAGAACTCACCACTTCTCGTGGCAGCCTGTTCCACTCATTGATCACTCTAACTGTCAAAAAGTTTTTTCTAATATCTAATCTGTGTCTCTTCCCATTCAGTTTCATCCCATTGCTTCTAGTCTTTCCTTGTGCAAATGAGAATAAAGTTGATCCTTCTACAATGTGACAGCCCTTTAGATATTTGTAGACAGCTATTAAGTCTCCTCTCAGTCTTCTCTTTTGTAAACTAAACATTCCCAAATCCTGCAACCTTTCCTCATAAGACAGGGTTTGCAGACCGGTCACCATTCTGGTCGCTCTTTTCTGAACTTGCTCCAGTTTGTTGATGTCTTTTTTAAAATGTGGTGCCCAAAACTGGACACAATATTCCAGATGAGGTCTGACCAAAGAGGAGTAGAGGGAAATAATGACTTCACGTGATCTAGACTGTATGCTTCTGTTAATACATCCTAGAATTGCATTTGCCTTTTTTGCTGCTGCATCACACTGTTGACTCATATTCAGTCTGTGATCTATTAGTATACCCAAGTCTTTTTCACATGTGCTGTCACTTAGCCCTATTCCTCCCATTCTATATATGCTTTTTTCATTTTTATTGCCCAGATGTAGTACTTTGCATTTCTCCCTGTTAAAAACCATTCTGTTAGTTGCTGCCCACTTCTCCAGTTTATTTAAATCTTTTTGAATCCTCTCTCTCTCTTCTCTAGTATTAGCTATCCCTCCTAGCTTTGTGTCATCAGCAAATTTAATCAGTTTACCCTCAATTCCTTCATCTAAATCATTGATAAAGATGTTGAACAATACAGGGCCCAGGACAGAGCCCTGTGGTACCCCACTTGAGACATTCTTCCAACTGGATGTGCAGCCATTTACGACCACTCTTTGGGTCCGATCACTAAGCCAGTTATGAATCCACCTAACAGTTGCCTTGTCCATTCCATACTTAGTCATTTTTTCAATAAGGATTGAATGAGAGACTTTGTCAAATGCTTTGCTGAAGTCAAGATATACTATATCTACAGCATTTCCTTGATCCACCCAATCAGTGATACCGTCATAGAAGGAAATTAAGTTAGTCTGACATGACTTATTAGTTAGAAACCCATGCTGACTCTGTTTAATCACTTCATTCTTATCCAGGTATTGACATACATGTTGTTTAATAATTTGTTCAAAGATCTTTCCTGGTATAGAAGTCAGACTCACCGGCCTATAGTTGCCTGGGTCCACCTTCTTCCCCTTTTTGAAGATAGGAACAACATTTGCTCTTCTCCAGTCTTCTGGCACTTCTCCTGTTCTCCAAGAATTTTCAAAGATTATGGAGAGGGGTTCAAAAATTTCTTCTGCTATCTCCTTCAGTACTCTGGGGTGTAATTCATCTGGACCTGGAGACTTGAATTCATTTAGGTTAGCTAAGTGTTTCCTCACTATCTTTCTGTTTATAGATATCCTGGATTCTTCTATTCCCTTAATAGGACAGTGAATAACAGTTGATGTTGCATTTCCTTTCTGAGAGAAAACAGATGCAAAATAGGAATTTAAAAGTTCAGCCTTCTCAACATCCTGTCTTACCATTTCATCATTTTCATCCTGTAAAAATCCTATAGCATCTTTGACTTTTCTTTTACTTTTGACATATCCCCAAAATCCTTTATTATTGCTTTTGACATCTCTTGCAAGCCTCAGTTCATTTTCAGCTTTAGCTAATCTGATTTGTGCCCTGCAGGTTCTGCAGACAGCATTATATTCTTCTTTAGATATGCCTCCCTCTTTCCATTTTATAAACATTTTTTTCTTCCTTTTTAGCATGTGCTTAAGTTCTGTGTTCATCCATCCTGGTTTCCTTAAATGCTTCCTATTCTTCCCTCTTTTCGGAATTGTTAACAACTGTGCTTTGAGAATTTCATTTTTCAAGATTTCCCATCCTTCCTGGACATTTTTGTCTTTAAGGATATCCAGCCATTGGATCCCTCCAATTCTCTTTCTGAATCCCTTAAAATCTGCCTTTCTGAAATCTAACCTTGACGTCTGAGTCTTCACAGGTCTTCCACCTCTAGTTATCCAGTCTTCACAGGTCTTCCACCTCTAGTTATCCAGTTATCTAGTTATCTAGTTATTATGCGTCTGCTCGTGCAAACTTTGACGCTCATCAAGGAGCAGGCGTCTGCAGCTGAGGATGATGAGGAAGAGGAGGAGGGAAGCCTTGATGACAGTCAGCCATTGTCTGTTCAGGGAACTGTCATGGACGAGGTGGAGGAAGAAGAGGAGAAGGAGGATGATGATGGCAATGATTATTTAGGGGAGGAGGATGCTTCTCGTGGGGCAAGAGAAAATGTTGGCATGGCAAGGTCTGGTACTGGGTTTGTGCATGACTGGAGGGATGTGGATTTGCCTGAAAGTGCTCCTCCACCCAGCACTCGCTGTGCATCATTGACACCGGTAACATTGGTCCACATGTCAGATTATGCCTTGCAGATCCTAAAAAGGGACCTCCACATTGCCAAAATGATGAACGATGATGACTACTGGTTGGCCAGCATCCTGGATCCACGCTATAAAGGCAAATTCCAAAACATCATGCCACAGGAGAACCTTGACCTAATATTGACTAACAAGCAAGCAACTCTGGTAAACCGGTTGGTTGAGGCATTCCCAGGACACAGCAGCGGTGATGGTTGTCACACGAGCCGTAAGGGCAGCATGGTGGCTCAGTGGTTAGCGCTGCAACCTTGCAGCGCTGGGGTCCTGGGTTTGAATCCCACCAAGGACAACATCTGCAAGGAGTTTGTATGTTCTCCCCGTGTTTGCGTGGGTTTCCTCTGGGTACTACGGTTTCCTCCCACATTCCAAAGACAATACTGATAGGGAATTTAGATTGTGAGCCCCATTGGGGACAGTGATGATAATGTGTGTAAACTGTAAAGCGCTGCAGAATATGTTAGCGCTATATAAAGATTTATTTATTATATTTTATTATTAGGGGCCGGGGGCAACTTGGAAGAGGTGTTGGTCGTGCACACATCAGAAGTGGCGTTGGAGACAGGGGTTTCATGACCTCAGGGTCTGATTTTGTGGCTGGGGTCCCTCAGGGTCTGATTTTGTGGGTGGGGCCCCTCAGGGTCCGATTTTGTGATCAGAGCCCCTCAGGGTCTGATTTTGTGGCCGGGGTCTCTCAGGGTCCGATTTTATGGCCGGGGCCCTTCAGGGTCCGGATTTGTGGGTGGGGCCCCTCAGGGTCCAATTTTGTGGGTGGGGCCCCTCAGGGTCCAATTTTGTGGCTGGGGACCCACAGGGTCTGATTTTGTGGCTGGGGCCCCTCAGGGTCCGATTTTGAGGGTCGGGCCCCTCAGGGTCTAATTTGGTGGGTGGAGCCCTCAAGGTCCGATTTTGTGGACGGGGCCCCTCAGGGTCCGATTTTGTGGGTGGGGCCCCTCAGGGTCTGATTTTGTGGCTGGGTCCCCTCAGGGTCTGATTTTGTGGGTGGGGCCACTCAGGGTACAATTTTGTGACCGGTGACCCTCAGGGTCTGATTTTGTGGTTGGGGCCCCTCAGGGTCCGATTTTTAGGCTGGGGCCCACAGGGTCTGTATTTGTGGGTGGGTCCCCTCAGGGTAGGATTTTGTGGGTGGGTCCCCTCAGGGTCCGATTTTGTGGGTGGGGCCCCTCAGGGTCCGATTTTGTGGCTGGGGTCCCTCAGGGTCTGATTTTGTAAGTGGGGCCCCTCAGGGTCCGATTTTGTGACCGGGGCCCCTTAGGGTCCGATTTTGTGACTGGGGCCCCTCTGGGTTCGATTTTGTGGGTGGGGCCCCTCAGGGTCTGATTCTGTGGCTGGGGCCTTTCAGGGTCTGATTTTGTGGCTGGGGCCCCTCAGGGTCTGATTTTGTGGGTGGGGCCCCTCAGGGTCCGATTTTGTGGCCGGGGTCTCTCAGGGTCCGATTTTGTGGCCGGGGCCCCTCAGGGTCTGTATTTGTGGGTGGGTCCCCTCAGGGTCCGATTTTGTGGGTGGGTCCCCTCAGGATCCGATTTTGTGGGTGGGGCCCCTCAGGGTCCGATTTTGTGGCTGGGGTCCCTCAGGGTCTGATTTTGTAAGCGGGGCCCCTCAGGGTCCGATTTTGTGACCGGGGACCCTTAGGGTCCAATTTTGTGACTGGGGCCCCTCTGGGTTCGATTTTGTGGGTGGGGCCCCTCAGGGTCTGGTTTTGTGGCTGGGGCCCCTCAGGGTCTGATTTTGTGGCTGGGGCCCCTCAGGGTCTCATTTTGTGGGTGGGGCCCCTCAGGGTCCGATTTTGTGACCGGGGCCCCTCAGGGTCTGATTTTGTGGCTGGGGCCCCTCAGGGTCCGATTTTGTGGGTGGGGCCCCTCAGGGTCCGATTTTGTGACCGGGGACCATCAGGGTCTGATTTTGTGGTTGGGGCCCCTCGGGGTCCGATTTTGTGGCCGGGGCCCCTCAGGGTCTGGATTTGTGGGTGGGTCCCCTCAGGGTCCGATTTTGTGGCTGGGGCCCCTCAGGGTCTGATTTTGTGGGTGGGGCCCCTAAGGGTCCGATTTTATGGGTGGGGCCCCTCAGGGTTCGATTTTGTGGCTGGGGTCCCTCGGGGTCTGATTTTGTGGGTGGAACCCCTCACGGTCCGATTTTGTGGGTGGGGCCCCTCTGGGTTCGATTTTGTGGCCGGGGTCTCTCAGGGTCCGATTTTGTGGGTGGAGCCCCTCAGGGTCTGATTTTGTGGGTGGGGCCCCTCAGGGTCTGATTTTGTGGGTGGGCCCCTCAGGGTCTGATTTTGTGGGTGGGGCCCCTCAGGGTCCGATTTTGTGACCGGGGCACCTCAGGGTCTGATTTTGTGGTTGGGGCCCCTCAGGGTCCTATTTTGTGACTGGGGCCCCTCTAGGTTCGATATTGTGGCCGGGGTCTCTCAGGGTCCGATTTTGTGGTTGGGGCCCCTCAGGGTCTGATTTTGTGGCCGGGCCCACTCAGGGTCCGATTCTGTGGGTGGGGCACCTTAGGGTCTGATTTTGTGAGTGGAGCCCCCTGGGTCCATTTTGGTGGGCGGGGCCACTCTGGGTCCGATTTAGTGGGCGGTGCCCCTCATGGTCCGATTTGGTGGGTGGGGCCCCTCTGGGTCCGATTTGGTGGGCGGGGCCCTTCAGGGTCCGATTTGGTGGGCGGGGTCACTCTGGGTCCGATTTGGTGGTTGGGGCTCCTCAGGGTCCGATTTGGTGGGCGGGGCTCCTCAGGGTCCGATTTGGTGGACAGGGACCTTTAGGGTCCGATTTGGTGGGCTGGGCCACTCTGGGTCTGATTTTTTGAGCGGGGCCACACTGGGTCCGATTTGGAGGCCAGGGTGGCTCAGCCTCCAATTTGGAGGCTGGGGTGGTTCAGCCTCCGATTTGGAGGCCGGGGTGGCTCAGCCTCCGATTTGGAGGCCGGGGTCACTCAGCTTTCGATTTGGCGCGCCGGCCCTTTAAGACTCATTTCGGTGCGTCGGCCCTTTAAGAATCACTTTGACACGTCGGCCCTTTAAGAGCCAGGGTGGCTCACTGGGCTTCTAAATCCACTTTGGCGCACATTCTCTCTCAGGGGCATTTGTCATGTGATGAAGCTAGATTTGCATTTGTGCTGTGGGTTTCGCTTTAAGAGCTGATATTATGTGGCAGAAGCTCTGTCTTGGAGAGGTCATGTGACGCTCGTAGGCGTTGGCATAGTAACTGGGTGTGCCTGCGCATATCAATGAGCTTAACTGCTATTTCAATCGCCTCAGGGCACGTTTTGCCATTTCCCATTGAAAAGCATTGACACAGTGCATTCCAATGACGGGAAAAAAAATTTTCAAACGCAAATTGCGCAAAAACTACAAATCCGATCGACATGAAAAATACTTAGCACACCTCTCATGGACGCTGGCTTCGAAGCGACACCTCAACGGCGTCTGTGCGTGTAGCGGTTCGGGCCGCATTAACTGCGGAAATCAACTGGAAAATAATAAGAAGAAGAAGAATAAGTTAGCAGCGTTCGGATTACAATATAGTGGTTTTTTCAAACCACTATAATAAGTTAGCAGCGTTCGGATTACAATATAGTGGTTTTTTCAAACCACTATAATAAGTTAGCAGCGTTCGGATTACAATATAGTGGTTTTTTCAAACCACTATAATAAGTTAGCAGCGTTCGGATTACATGATAGTGTTTTCTTCAAAGCACTATAAATATAAGAAATCGGATTACAATATGTTGCTTGAACCTAGAGGTTCAAGCACCATAAATATAGATAATAGTAAATTATTGATTTCCTCCAGGCAGGATAAAATTAGTATTAGAGACCTCAATCTAGGGAAAGGGGAGGCGTCAGCATGGGCTTGAAACGCATAGGGCTGTATTTTAGTCCCAGTCCATCCCAAGTCACAATATCCAGAAAAAGGAAATGTTTACAGAAGTGAAGAACATTTAGCGTTCAAACTCTGTTTAACACATTTTATGGGGGAAAAGACAGATGTAAAAGCCTGCCTCACTGATCAAACCCATAGTTCTTCCCTCCTGGACTGAGTTTGGAACTGATGCTCAGTCTATGATGTTGCCACGTTAATTATTGCTAGGCAACTTCCTTTTATGGTGAGATGCCCCTTTAAGATTCCATCCTCGGATTCCATTATGACATCACTGATGACATGTTAACATTCCACCCCAAGATTCCATTATGACATCATAATGCACCGCGGCTACTTAACCAAGTGCTTACTGCCCAGGTGTCATTGTTGTCAGTGATTGGCTGCGAAGCTGGTGATATACTGACTGCGCTTGGATTTGTTTGAAATGTCTGACATTTCTTCACATAAACTTGAGGAGTTGGCACTACTCCGGGAGATTCTTAACACCTATTCCCCTGACAATGTGCTACCAATACCCGATGGCGTCCTCAGCTTCACTTACCGGCTGGTTATGAAGCTAGTGAGAGACTGCCTGACCAAACACCAACAAGGTCGTATAAGCTCAGAATATCTTGAGCATTTACAGATGAACATCAAGACATTAGTACAACAGGTAAGTAACAGACAATCTGGGTAAAGCATATAAAACAATAATGGATAATATTCATAAAATACAAGCTGGGGAGGGGGGCGGTGATAGCGTGGGCCCGCGTGCTCTTCAATGCCAGGGCTGAATTTTACTCCCAGTCCACCCTGGTCACAATATGTAAAAAAAAAGGAAATGGTTACACATGTAAACAATATTTAGCATCCAAAACCTGGTTAAAATAATTTTGGGTGGGAAAGATGGATATAAAAGCCTGATCAGAAGAGCAAAGCCATGGTTTTCCGTCTTTCCCTGATTCTGGTTCTGATGCTCAACCCATAATGTTGCCAACTTAATTGTTACTAGAATGTTGCTAGGCAACCTCCCTTTATGGTTAGATGCCCCTTTAACCCCTTCACCACCTTGCAATTTTCCGTTTTTGTGCTTTCTTTGTTTTGCTCCCCTTCTTCTCAGATCCAGAACACTTTTTGACCATCAATATAGCCTATGAGGGCTTGTTTTTTGCAGGCCGAGTTGTAGTTTTTAATGACACTATAGATTACATATATTGTACTTGAAAACGGGAAAAAAATTCAAGTGAGGTGAAATTGTAAAAAAGTGCAATTCCACAATTCACTAAATGCTAAAACTGACCTGGTAATATGATTCTACAGGACAGTACGCGAATGCAGATACCAAACATGTATAGGTCCTTTTTTTTTCTATTTAAGTGGTGGAAAAAAAAAAATCTGAACGCCGGAAATGAGTCGGTGTTCATAAAAGATGATCAATGGACAGGCACACTGGTCTTCTGCACACCCCCGGCTTTTATGATAACCCATTGCAACCCCAGAATCATGGGACAAGGGCTCTGATGAGCGAGACTTGAGACACGGTTTCGGTCCGAACGTCTTAAATGCCGTTGTTAGTGATTAACAGCAGCATTTAAGTGGTTGACAGCCAAAATCCATCTGCATCTATTTGCAGGACATGACAGCTGATCACACCATCAACTGTCATGTGCGGGTAGAGATGCGGGCTCTGTCGCTGCCTAAAAAAGACAGGGACACGACCTTGGACGTACCTATACTTTCAAAGTTGTAAATCGGTTAAGGTTCCATCCTTGATTCCATGATGACATCACTGATGACATGTTAACATTCCACCACAAGATTCCATTATGACATCATAATGCACCACCACTACCTGCCCAAGTGCTTACTGCCCAGGTGTCATTGTTGTCAGTGATTGGCTGTGAAGCTGGTGATATACTGACTGCGCTTGGATTTGCTTGAAATGTCTGGAATTTCTTCAGATATACTTGAGGTGTTGGCACTACTCCAGGGGATTCTTACCACCTATGCCCCTGACAATGTGCTACCACTACCGGATGGCGTCCTCAGCTTCACTTACCGGCTGGTTGTGAAGCTAGTGAGCGACTGCCTGACCAAACACCAACAAGGTCGTATAAGCTCAGGATATCTTGAGCATTTACAGATGAACATCAGGACATTAGTACAACAGGCAACAGACAATCTGGGCAAAGCATATAAAACAATAATGGATAATATTCACAGCACATGAAACAATAATGAATAAAATTCACAAAATACAAGTTTATTTACATGAAATATGTATTTTGGCCAAGAGCAATATAATTTATAGCTTATAAGAAATATCCATATATGTAGTAATTGTAGCTGTAGATTGCAGGAGTAAAATGGTGACATAAATAGCGTCCTATATTCTCTACTTTCTCTCATGATTTTCCTTTTTTGTTTATTTCCATTTTTATAGGCTGAAGAAAGATCCCAATATGGAGATTTGACCTTTTTTAAAGAATTGGCCGCACAGTTCCTGATTGTACTACAGCATATTGCCCGCTCACTGAAGCTTTTGGTAAGAATCCGTCATCTTCTATATCTCATGTCTTTCTTGTCTGATCTCCAGATTACTGGTCATATAGCAGATTGTCATATTTCTCATTTTAGAAGCCCCCTGTCCGCTCCAGGCAGATACAGGATCTTTTATGGCAGCCTGTCTCTGCTCCATCCTCGGTGGGGACAGTCTGTACTGTGCTCAGTGGTGCGGACCTTTCATATCACATCGGTCTCGCTTTATCTTCACAATCTTCCTTCTTGTAAATGCTGCAGTTCTGGTAATAGATGTTATTGGAGAACTGTCGTATATACAAGTCCCTTATATATTAATGTGGATTTACTGGACGGAGCGGCCGTGTATATTCCCCGCCATTATGTAAATCCAGCTTTAGTCCATTCTGTCTTTTGTGTACTGTAATTTAGCATTTGTGAATTGTTATATTAATTGCGCATATTATATCCATCAGGAAACACCGGAGGGTGAGTCCAAAGAGGGGCAACACCGAAATATCGCTGACCCCAATACCAGTGAGCCAGGGCTAAAAAGCGATCTGATTGAAGGTAAGCTGATCATCTTGCATTCCTACAAATATTAATATTATGGAGACACCAGAGAATATAAAATTTACTCTACATCCTCTGTATGAGGCCGGTGACGGCTCCTGAACCTCCTATAGACTATAATGGAGAGGGCTCATGCAAATCTGAAAACCCCTCTGGTTCTCTCTTGTGGGATCTTCTCAGCCCCAAAATGCACAGAGGACCTCACAGGGTCCCCATCCAAGTCACTGTCAGAACCCAAGCAATCACACATTTATGGTAGAGTATATCTATCTATGGATGTGCCATAAGTATATCCAGTATGTGCAGAATATCCATAGAACTAGTATTATGCCATTTACTTGTCTTTCCTTCCTTATTTCGATGTGTTATATATTCAGTTCTGATATCGTCTAATACATGATGTCTCATTATTTTATCATTATATTAGAGACAACTGAGCCGGCAACTGCTGACGGTGGAACATCTGAGACACCAGAGATCCCCGAATCTGCCAGTGTAAGTATCAGAGAAAACATCTGTATATCATCAGATAACGGGGTATGAATTACACATCACATGTTACACCCCAGAGTACAGTGGGTTAATGCTATTCTTAATGTAGATTGGACCTATTATTATTATTCCTGTCTCCTCTGTGTGATGTCCCTTACCATCCCCTCCATACAATGATATATGTGTATGGAGGATATCCCTATAATATAATAGTGTCTGGGGAGTGTCCTGCTGCTATCATGTCCTCTATATCTGCTGCAGTGTAATCAGTGGGGTCATAATGTAGAGAAGTTCCTGCATCTGCAGCTTTTAATTTCCTGCAACTTTTATGTCTCATTGTCATTTCTTATTCTTCTAGGCCGTTGTCAGATCATTGACCCCTATGAGAAAACCAAGTAAGAGCGACTATACCCAGATCAAAGAGATCGGCAGTGGAGCTTTTGGGTGAGCGTTATGTATAATCTACATTTTTCCCAAACTCCTTATGATGATGCCTCTTTCTATATGTCCTGCCTTAGGGAAATTCTTGTATATGAGTCTACATCTAAATGCTACTGTATTCCAAGACTTGTAACATTTTTATTTTTTCATCCCATAGAGCTTTGTAAAGACTTGTTTTTTATGTGTTGAGCTGTTGTTATCGGAACCACTTTGCACTAGATCTATTCTACATCTAGTCATCTAGTCCACATCTACTGTATTTTTCGGACTATAAGACGCACCGGACCATAAGACACACCCCAAATTTTGGGGTGGAAAATAGGGGAAAAAAATAATGTGTCAAATGGGGGTCCGTCTTACAGTCTGAATTCCGTGGGATGGCTGTGCTCTGTGGGGTGGCTGTGTCCGTGGGGTGGCTGTGCTCTGGTCACAATATACTTAAAAATCTTGTTGCGGCGGTCCCGTGGCGGGGGTCCCAATGCAGCCTCCCTGTGCTCTGTGGTGCGGTGGTGTCGGGGCTCTGTAGTGTGGCTGCAGTGGGGCTCTGTGCTGCGTGGGGGGCTCCGTCTGCATTTCGTTAAAGCCCGAAAGCCTCCCGCAGCTCAGTTGCTGCGACGCGGAGGCCTCCTGACAGATGGCCGCCAGGGGCCTCCGGAAAGATGGCCGCTTCTCAGTTTCAGATCTCCGCAGCGAGATCTTGTCCCGAGATCTTGTCCCGAGAACTCGGGACAAGATCTCGTTGCCGTGATTTGAATTTGAGTATGCGCCGCTCCCAGCGGCCATCTTTCTGGAGGACACCGCGCTGCAGCAACGGAGCTGCGGGGGCTTTCAGGCTTTAACGAAATGCCGGCGGAGCCCCCCACGCAGCAGATCCCCGCTGCAGCAACCCTACAGAGCCCCGACCCCACCGCACCACAGAGCACAAGGAGGCTGCATTGGGACCGCCGTCATGAGACCTCCGCAACAGAATTTCTAAGTATATTGCTACCATAAGACGCACCCCCATTTTCCCCAAAAAAATATTGGGAAAAAACTGCGTCTTATGGTCCAAAAAATAC
The DNA here is from genome assembly GCF_039654945.1 of Dendrobates tinctorius. Lineage (NCBI taxonomy): Eukaryota > Metazoa > Chordata > Amphibia > Anura > Dendrobatidae > Dendrobates > Dendrobates tinctorius. The sequence goes on along the minus strand of NW_027361788.1, from coordinate 1,160,071 downwards.
GGTATTTGTCATGATTCAGCTCAGTTATCATGTGATATGGATGAAAACCTCCCATAAGTGATCATTCATGCTGAGTTATTTTGTGTATTTCCAGACATTGATTTCTAGTGACGGCCATACATCTATTATTAACTATTAGTGATGAGCGAGTATACTCGTTACTCGAGATTTCCGAGCATGCTCGGGTGTTCTCCGAGTATTGGATGTGCTTGGAAATTTAGTTTGTGTCACCGCAGCTGCATGATTTGTGGCTGCTAGACAGCCTGAATACATGTGGGGATTTCCTAACAAACACACAATCCTCCTCACATGTATTCAGGCTGTCCAGCAACCACAAATCATGCAGCTGCGGTGACACAAACTAAATTTCTGAGCACGACCAAACTACTTGGAGATCACCCGAGTATGCTCAGAAATCTTGAGTAACGACTCGTTCATCACTATTAACTATTAGGACAGAAGATCATTTGAAATATAGACAGTTAGTAAGAATTCTGTATAAATTATGGCTTTTTCTCCCCTACAGGGCCGTCCACTTAGTGCGTCATAAAGACATAAACAAGGTATTCGCCATGAAGAAACAAGACCGGAGTAACCTGGATCGTCCAGAGTATCTTGAAATGGCCTACCTGGAAAGGGACATCGCAATATTCGCTGATTGTCCCTTTGTTGTCTCCACGCTTTGTTCCTTCCCAACTAAACGACATCTGTGTATGGTCATGGACTTTGGAGCAGGTAAGACATATCCATTGTATCTCTATCCAGCCCATTTCTGCTTAAATATATAAAGCTATCAATGTATTTATATGTCATTAATCTACATGCTCAGAAGAGCAGTTTTGGAGGGTTGCCTCTTTCTGACAGATAATAATTTTCATTGCTTCTTATTGCATTTTTTCTTCTGATGTTGGGCGATCAAAAACACTGCAATTCCATCTGAGTTTATTTGTTTTTATATTATTTATTTTGAATGGAGAAAAAGTGATTTTATATTTATTTTCTTTCCCCAAATATTTTTATTATTTTTTAGTCTCCATAAGGGACCTGAACTTGTGATTATATAATCGTAAATACTATGTACTGCAATATGGGCATTGCAGAATATGGTGAAAATCTTGGTCCACTATGAAGCCAAGCTACACAGTGACTGTCACAGAAATACCATAATGGCAAGGATAGTAGTCTTCCGCAGACACTCAGCAGCCATAGCAAACCACTGACATGGAATGGGGGCGATGAGTGCTTAGAGCAGCTCGCCTCCAGGTCACCTGCTGTAAATGCCGCTGTCAGATATTGACAGTGTAATGTAAGAGTTTACCAGCAGGGGGCAGATCTCAGCTCTTTTTGTATAGGATTACTCTGCAGTATACAGTATACGCTCTACATCACACAGTGTATCTCTATGATTGACTCCCTGCCCCAATGTCTCACCTTATTTCTCATTCACACTCATCATGTGTAATTTACATTGTAACAAACCCTCACCTGTCATATTTGCTTTCTGCTCTAGGAGGAGACTGTGACAGTCTCTTAAAGGTTTATGGCCGTTTACCGCTCTCCTTGGCCCGCTTGTATGTTGCAGAAACGGTTCTTGCTGTGGAATATCTGCACAGCTTTGGTGTGGTTCACCGAGACCTGAAGCCTTTAAAGTAAGTGAACGCTGCAGTATAATAAAGGGAGAGACAGTTATAGTTTGGTGTACAGTCTGTGGGTTTTTACTTAGGGCTGACAATATCTTTTCTTTCACAGCCTTATAATATCATCAACTGGACATATCAAAGTCACCGATTTTGGGCTTTCAAAACTCGGACTCATGAGACCAACATCAGACATTTACAAGGCTCGAACTAAAGACATCACCAAAGAGTTCCGTGATAAAGAGGTTAGCTATAGATTAAAAACTTATTCTTCACAGATCTGATCTATTTCTGATATTTTCTCACATAGAAAACTTTTACACTGATATTATTTGTCACAGTAATTTTCATTGATCATCTTCTCATTGTTCTGTTGGTTTCCAGACGAGCGGCACCTTGCATTATATGGCCCCAGAAGTCCTCTTAAAAGCTGGCTATGGAAGGCCTATTGACTGGTGGTCAATAGGAATCATCACATATCAATTTCTTTCCGGCGATTTGCCATTTAAAGGAAGATGCGAAGATGAGATTTTCCTCAGAATCATAACAGGTAAGTAAAATAATCTGAATGCTGTGTGATGCCATAGTAATTTGGTTGAGTTGTTAGGTTCATACTTTGGTTTAGTTACTTGTTGTTTTTGATAGTTTTTTAAATTATAGTAAATATAGAGACTTTCTTTTCTGTAACATTTACTTTTTATATAACAGAATCCATCATTTTGAAATTTCAAAATCATGCTGTTCATCCCGATGCTGAAAACTTCATTACTCAGCTGCTCAGAAAAAGTCCCAACCTTAGACTCGGGACAGGTAATGTATATAGTAGTATTAATAATGACTTATAACTCCACTGTGCCCTGACAAATAGATAATTTCCATGAGGATTAGCACTGAGGTCTCTGTGTTACCTCCTTGTCTATTTCCCATTCTTCATGCCTTGACTTACAGTATATTTTGGCTCTGCTATGTCTTCAGTTTAGATTACCATAAAATGTACAGTCTTCCTAATATTGTCTGGATCACTTTTTTCTTGTCTTCCGTTTCCAGGAGGAGCAAATAAAATCAAGAGTCATCCATTCCTGAGTGAGTTAGATTTTGAGAATCTTGAAAATCAGGAGCCAGAGTTTAGGCCAATTCTTAGGTCAGAGGAGGACACCCACTACTTTCCCAGTAAGTAGAATGAGACGTCATCTGGTTAAAGCAGCCGTTTGTCTTGTCTTTTATTTTATGTGACAATATGTTCCCATCATTATTAGTAATAACATGGTGATTGTCTGTGATTATATTAATAATCTCTGATAATACTTGTATTTTGTAGCTTGTATTGAGAGACTCAAACATATAGATTCAGATGAGAGTGACACAAGTGAAGTCAGTGATTGGCCAGAAAGCCTAAACTATGCGTCATCTTCTCAAAGACTTTCTAAGGTAAGTATGTGATCAGTAAATCCACAAAACTATAACTAAAATAATATAAAAACTCTCTCTCTATATATATATATATTTAATTTTACTCTGTGTATTTTAGCTATATGCAACCAATACCAGGATGATGAGCAATGAAGATCATGAGCCATCTCCAGATTGTTCTCTACAGACCAGCACAAAACACTCAGACGTGTGAGTAGATTATTATTATGGGGTATAGTACTGACAAATCTTCAGAATACCAAATACATGTCGCATATGACACAATACTAAATCTAGAATCCACCATTCCATGATTGATGATCACTGTGGGGTCTGGCTTGTCATAACACTGGTGAGTTGATCATTGTGACCAGCCTTTCATTTCTATTTCATTAAAGCCCTTTATTACTAGTTATTCTTCATTCTTGCTGACAGAAGGCAGTTCTGTGCAAGGTATACCCTTCATTTTGTCCAAGTGTCCTAATTGCCCATAAAAAAGGAGTCTTTTTATTTTTCATTGCTTTCACTTGTAAGTTATTTATTTTTCTTCTACTAAACAGGCAGAAAGATTCTCCTACTAGAAATGATGGTGATAATCAGTGTTTCACTACTGAAAACAATAAGTCACCCTCTCCCATATTGTCAGGTAAGTGCAGGTCTATAGGAGATCTTGTTGTCGTCACTGATCAAAAGGTGTTAATGTAAATGTTACATGAGGACTCAGAAAATCACTGCTTTTCTGTGCCTTTAAAATAAACAACAATCCAACACGTTAATGTATAAAATTCTCACTCTTATGGGCTGCGCATTAAAAGGTATAAGGGGCCATACAGTCTGGTGCCTGATACTGATCACGAATACTCTGCCCTTGGCTCAGTCAGGCCCCAAACTAACCCTATAACTACCCTTAATGTGCCACAGATGTTTTAACCCTTTAACTCCCAAAGCTTTTTTCGGTTTTGTGATTTTATTTTTCGCTCCCCTTATTTCCAGAGCCATAACTTTTTTATTTTAAGGTCAATATGGCCGTGTGAGGGCTTATTTTTTGTGGGACGAGTTGTAATTTTGAACAATACCATTGGTTTTGCCATGTCTTGTAACAGAAAACGGGAAAAAAATTCCAAGTGCAGTAAAATTGCAAAAAAAGTGCAATCCCGTACTTAATTTTCGATTGGCTTTATTGCTAGGTTCACTAAATGCTAAAACTGACCTGCGATTTTGATTTTGCAAGTCATTACGAGTTCGTAGACACCAAGCATGTCTAGGTTCTTTTTTATCTAAGTGGTGAAGAAAAATTCCAAACTTTCCAAAAAAAAAAATTGCGCCCTTTTCTGAGACCAGTAGCGTCTCCATTTTTCGTGATCTCTGGTTGGTTGAGGGCTTATTTTTTGTGCGCCAAGCTGACTTTTTTAATGATAACACTTTTGTGCAGATGCATTCTTTTGATTGCCCATTATTGCATTTTAATGCAATGTCGTGGCGACCAAAAAAACGCAATTCTGGCTTTTCGATTTGTTTTCTCGCTCAGCCATTTTGCGATAGGGTTAATCCTTTTTTTATTGATAGATCGGACATAGATAGATTCTGAACATGGTAATACCAAATATGTGTATTGTTTAATTTTGGATAGGGCAAAAGAGGGGTGATTTAAAATCTTGTTTTTTTTAATTTTTTTATATTTTTAAAAACATTTTTTTAATTTTGGCATGCTTCAATGGCCTCCATAGGAGGCTAGAAACTGCCATAACTCGATTGCCTCTGCTACATAGAGGAGATGCATAGATCATCTCTATGTAGCAGAATTACAGGTGTGCTATGAACGCCGACCACAGGGTTGCGCTCATAGCAATCCGGCATCAGCAACCATAAAGATATGACTCTAATCTTTTGACTTGATATTAATCTAATCTTATAGGAGTTTATCATTGACATGTTTTTCTTACTTTTTTATATGATTTTCCAGTTGAGAACAAAAATAAATCTGCATTAAACCTGGGAGAAGAGAAAAACCCAGAAATAGTAGCAGAGACAGAACCTAGCAGAGGTAAGTGTGACAATAAGGTCTATGTTGTGTGATGTCGGCGACTGAGAATAATTCATGAGGAGGAGATGTTATATGTCAGTGGTGGATTGTCTCATCTATGACTGACAATGATCATTGACTTGTTTTTCTTTTTTTATATGAATTTCCAGTTGAGATGAAAAATACATCTGCATTAAAACTGGGAGAAGAGCATGACCCTGAAATTGTAGCAGAGACAGAATCTAGCAGAGGTAAGTGTGACGATAAGGTCTATGTTGTCTGATGTCGGCGACTGAGAATAATTCACAAGGAGGATATATTATATGCAGTTATAAGCGAGTGTGCTCTTTACTCTTTACATGCTCGGGTGTTCTCTGAGTAGTTTGGGCGTGCTCGGAAATCAAGTTTTAGTCCCCGCAGCTGCATGATTAGAGACTGCTAGACCGCCTGAATTCATGTGAGGATTTCCGAAGAAACAGGCAATCCTTCCCACATGTATTCAGACTGTCTAGCAGCTGCAAATCATGCAGCTGTGGGGACTAAACCTTAATTCACGAGCACGCTCAAAAGTCTAGGAGAACACCCGAGAAACGAACACACTCCCTCATCACTATATGTCAATGGTGGGATTTTCACATCTATGACTGACAATGATCATTGACTTGTTTTTCTTACTTTTTTTATATGAATTTCCAGTTGATACAAAAAATACATCTGCATTAAAACTGGGAGAAGATCAAGACTCAGGAATGGTAGCAGAGACAGAACCTAGCAGAGGTAAGTTTGACAATAAGGTCTATGTTGTCTGATGTCGGCAACTGAGAATAATTCACGAGGAGGAGATGTAATATGTAGTGATAAGCGAGTGTGCTCTTTACTCGAGTTTTCCGAACATGCTCTGGTGTTCTCTGAGTAGTTTGGGCCTGTTCGGAAATCAAGTTTTAATTCCCGCAGCTGCATGATTTGAGACTGCTTAACAACCTGAATTCATGTGAGGATTTTTGAAAAAACGTGCAATCATCCCCGCATGTATTCAGGCTGTCTAGCAGCTGCAAACCATGCAGCTGCGGGGACTAAAATTTAATTTCCGAGCACGCCCAAAATACTCGGCAAACACCCAGAGAACACCTGAGCATGCTTAGAAAACTCAATTAACGAGCACAATCGCTCATCACTACATATAATATATCCTCCTTGGGAATTATTCTCAGTTGCCGACATCAAACAGTCAGTCCCTGCAGCTGCATGATTTGCGGCTGACAGCCTGAATACATGGGGGATTGCCCGTTCTTTAGCAAAAATCCCCACATGTATTCAGGCGTTCCAGCAGCCGCAAATCATGCAGCTGCAAGGACTAAAACTTAATTCACGAGTACGCTCAAAATACATGGAGAACACCCGAGCATGCGCGGAAAACTCCAGTAACGAGCACACTCGCTTATCACTATAAGTCAATGGTGTGATTTTCATATCTATGACTGACAATGATCATTGACTTGTATTTCTTACTTTTTTACATGAATTTCCAGTTGAGACAAATACATCTGCATTAAAACTGGGAGAAGATCATGACCCAGAAATAGTAGTAGAGACAGAGTCTAGCAGAGGTAAGTGTGACAATAAGGTCTATGTTGTCTGATGTCGGCGACAGAATAATTCACGAGGACGATATATTATATGTCAATGGTGGGATTTTCACATCTATGACTGACAATGATCATTGACTTGTATTTCTTACTTTTTTACATGAATTTCCAGTTGAGACAAATACATCTGCATTAAAACTGGGAGAAGATCATGACCCAGAAATAGTAGTAGAGACAGAGTCTAGCAGAGGTAAGTGTGACAATAAGGTCTATGTTGTCTGACGTCGGCGACAGAATAATTCACGAGGACGATATATTATATGTCAATGGTGGGATTTTCACATCTATGAGTGACAATGATCATTGACTTGTATTTCTTACTTTTTTACATGATTTTCCAGTTGAGACAAATACATCTGCATTAAAACTGGGAGACGATCAAGACCCAGAAATAGTAGTAGAGACAGAGTCTAGCAGAGGTAAGTGTGACAATAAGGTCTATGTTGTCTGATGTCGGCGACAGAATAATTCAAGAGGACGATATATTATATGTCAATGGTGGGATTTTCACATCTATGACTGACAATGATCATTGACTTGTATTTCTTACTTTTTTACATGAATTTCCAGTTGAGACAAATACATCTGCAATAAAACTGGGAGACGATCAAGACCCAGAAATAGTAGTAGAGATAGAGTCTAGCAGAGGTAAGTGTGACAATAAGGTCTATGTGGTCTGATGTTGGCGATTGAGAATTATTCACGAGGAGGAGATGTTAACTCCCAGTTACACGATTGCTACATGGATGATGATTGAAAATGATCACTGACTTGTTTTTTTTTTACTTTTTATATGAATTTCTAGTTGAGAAGAAAAATAACTCTGCAAAAATACTGGTAGAAGAGCAAAATGCCCAAATAGTAGAAGAGCGAAAACCTAGAAGACGTAAGTGTGATAATAAAGTCTATATTGTTTGATGTTGGCCAGTGGGAATAATTCATGTGGAGAAGATGTTATCTGTCAGTGGTGGGATTGTCACATGTATGATGACTTGCAATGATCCTGTTGCTCTGCACGGATAAGATTTCTCTACCGTCCTGCCACAATGACACCAAAGCAGTATCCTCTAATATGGAGTTCCATTACTTACATTAGTTTTATATCTCTTCTCCTAGGTTCCATCTTCCGCCGGATTATATCATCCTGCCGGCGAGGATTATCCAGGGCCGCTCGCAGCATCAGAAGATGCATTTGTCCAATCTGTCCATAGGGCACAATATACATCTAGTACAGCAAGTCCATCATCAAAGCTGTACTTGGGCAGCACGGTGGCTCAGTGGTTAGCACTGTTGCTTTGCAGCACTGGGATCCTGGGTTTAAATGTCACTAAGGAAAACATCTGCATGGAGTTTGTATGTTCTCCCCGTGTTTGCGTGGGTTTCCTCCAGGTACTCCAGGTTTCCTCCCACACACCAAAGACATACTGATTGGGAATTCCAAATTTAAAAAAATAAAATAAAAATTCTGAATTAATGTTCCTTTGTAATAGAATATTTCTGAAATATATGGCATACCAATACTGTACGTCGTACATGTTTGAAGCACCCTCATGAAGTTTTGTTTTTTCACTAAACGTGTATGTGTTGTAGTGTGGTGAGGTAATATACTTCCCTACTGCCGTCTTCTCTGAGATCAAGCTCTGTCCGGCTCCACTTTTGTGTGATGTCATAACAACATAGTTACATACATAGGTTGAAAAAAGACCTAGGTCCATCAAGTTTAACCTTTCTCCACCAATTGTCCATTTTGTCACTAAATTAAATATAACCCACAATGTTATGTGTATTGAGGAAATCATCAAGCCCTTTTTAAAAGCTGTTGTAGTGTCTGCTATTCTTGTGGTCGGCATTCCACAGTGTCACTGCTCTAACTGTAAATAACCCTTTCCTATTTAGCTGTTGGAATCGCCTGTCATCGCTCTTTAGCTCACTGTATACTCTCGGTGTGAGCGAGAAGTCTCTTCTATAATGGGAGCCTATGGAGCCTTGTTCTGATGCTTCATAGGCTTACATTGTTAAAGGGAACCTGTCACCTCGTTTTTCAGCTATAAGCTGCGGCCACTGCCTTTCGGGGCTTATCAACAGCATTCTAGAAAGCTGTAGAAAGGAAGTGGCCGTGGCTTATAGCTGAAAAACGAGGTGACAGGTTCCCTTTACTCACTTCATACTTGCCGATGTGGGAGATGATGTGACCTGGTCATCATCTAGCCGTGACAATTATTCCCTTATAAAAGCTTCTAGAGACATGCATAACCAGTAGGACTTGGGCATCCTAGGACAGTCCTACTTGGACTATATTCACGTTGGACTATGATCAGTGGCTCTGTCGGTATTTGTGTCTGAAGCCTCGGAGAATGGGATTCAGATGTTCGCACCAACAGGAACATTGACTATAATGATGCAGGCAGAGTCAGTGTTCTATGTTGGCATCATTATATACCTATTTGAGGCAGGCACCAAGACGCCATCTTGGTGTCTGCCTCAAAAAGGCATACAAGGCCAAAAATTATGTCCTACAGAGCACACAGTGACTCCATCTACATCATTATAATCAATGGCTTCATTAACACAAACATCGGAAAACGTTTTTCTAGGGCTTCAGCTGCAAGCCCCCGACCGTAGACAAAGACACAATGTGAACTTAGATTAAGTAATTAAGTTATAGCCATCAAGAAGAAAGAAAAAAAATAGATCCAGCTTACTGCTTGTAGTCCAAATGGATAACTTTTAAATAGTCTGTGGTCTGGCGCATGGGTCGAGATACATACCAAGCTAGCTCCATAGTCAGATAGCCTGTTGAGAAGTATATATCGAGGGAGAGGAGATGTAAGAAGTACACACATCAAGGCAAGGTATTGTGGCATCAAATATTAGTCCAGTATAATAAACTGTGATATGGACCACTATATTAACCCGTATTCAGTAGATGAAAAAGAACTGAAGGGTTAAAGAGCGCCAAAACACTTATAAAATAAATCAATAGTAAACCTCCCTCCATATATACTTCCCAACATTTGCACTCAGGACATGGTTTTTGATGTACTTAAATTAATGCATTTAGCAACAATATACATCTGAAATTTTTTTTGCATAGGGCTTAGTGTATTTTGCACATTATATTGATTATGTGGACTAGCTACACACATTATACGTATACAATTGTGTGATGTTATATAGAGCTTGTTATTGCTCCCATGATTATAGCTTATGTTTAATAACCGCTGTCTATTTTAAACGTTTTTAATCATTTTTTTGGTGGTTTGTGTATCCCATGTAATAAAATTGACAATTTTTCTATGGTGATCCCTGCATTTGGTGTATGTCTTCTTGGTTCTTTTTTTGTGATTTACATGTAATTTGGACATACTGTGGTTGGAACCCCTCTAATTAGTCTTATTATCTGATGGTGCCCTCCGCATCCTTGTAGATAGCTTCAAAAAGTAGTAGTAGTATATGTAATTACTGCTATCTCCTGCCAAATTCCTTAGTGAGGAGTGCCGAACATTTATTCAGGTTATTTTTCAACCCAGAACGCTTAAGACAAACCACTATACCAATAATAGTTATGCCATGTTCTTGTATGGACCTTGAGAATATATTCATGTCAGAAGGAGCAAACATCAGAAGGAAGGGTCGGAGGTTGATCATAGAACTTTGCTTTACCTTATTGACTTAAAGGAGTGCAAATCATGAACCGATTGGCTTTATTAAAAAAAATAAAGTTTTTTCCTGATCCCAAGAGACAATCAGAGTGGACATACAGGCATTTTAGGATTCACGGCTGTCAGAGCCAGAACAAAGAACAATTAGTTCCAGTCAGAGCACAACAGTTCATTTTAATGGCTACATTTCATCAGTAACATTCCCTTTATAATCTACAGTAGATGATAAATGGATCTGGCAGATTTAATGGGAATGTGTCCATTTTTTTTCTCAACAATTGGAAAAAAAAATGCAAAAACGTATATTTTTTAATGGTATAAAATAGCAATTTTTGCCCATATTTTCAACTTGAAAAACTGGAGGTAGTGGGGGGCAACGGCTGATATTTGCCGTAAAAATTTAGTCTAATGTGAGATAGTGCAACTGCAGTACACATTGGTGGGATCTGCTCCATGTGTGAGACGTCACTCCTCGCCTTCTAGATGTTTGCCAAAGGATAAGGCAGGATGAAGCGTAGGAGCCATTTTGTTAGTGGCGGCAAAGTGGTATTGACAAGTGGAAAGTGACACAGAGGTCTGTCGTTAGCACATATTCTGTTAGTTGAAGGTGCGCTGCTCACCGTTTCATTCAGTGGCCGCATGAGATACAAGGCTCAGCAGACCGTCACACATGATGGGACTAGATACATGGCTGTGCTCAGTGTAAAGCCTCACTCAAATGTACAGTATAATGTGGGGACATCTGAATGAGGCTTTACACTGACTGAGCAGAGATGAGTCAGTGTTCAGAGCACAGCAGTGTGATGATGAACTCTGAATACTGGAGTGAGTACAGGTCGGCAGCCTGACACTGTACGACTAATCCCAGGCTACCGAGCTGCTCAATAGCCTGATATTACTACAGCGTCAGGCTCCTGATCTGTGCTCACCACATCTCACAACTGCTGTGCAGACCTCCTGTCACCAACAGCTGTGTCACTGTGAGCTGTTGATATGGGGGTGTAAATTGTAGCCAAGAGCACAGTTCTGGACTACAATAAAATGGCACCTGACTCCCCCGCAGCTGTGAACTGGACACCCCATGGGGAATGCACAGTCCACAGCTGAGACAGACACAATATAGGAGATTGAAATTTACACATTTAAAGAGCATCCAGCCCTACATGATCCATAACACAAAAGATAATTATTAAAAATATTCCTTTTATTAATTATCACATAAAAACACAATAGTTATAGTAATAATAGATGCAGTTGTTGGTGTTGGTAAACAAACAAAAATTACCCGGAACTACTCAAAGCATAGACATAATAATATGCACTAGTGTTGAGCAACTTTTGTTTTTTTAGGGTCGAGTTTCGTTTCATGAAACCAGACTTTTCCGTCCCGAAACACGAAACCCAATGTAAGTCAATGGAGAATTAAAGTCGGCAGTGAGAGGAGGACAGGAAACACACCAACAGTGCCCATTTGAATGCCAAAAGCATAAATTCTTGTTACTGAAGCTTGTCAACCTTAATTTACTTCATAATACTAGTTACGCACTGAAAAATGGGGGTTATTTGGCTACAGTTGTGGGGGGGGGCTGGCTCCAGGTTTTCGTGGGCCCAGGGCCAAAGAGCGCCCCTTTAACACATACCACAACTCATGATGCTCCGATACGGCAGAGAAATAGCAGTATAGTACAATGAAAAATACTTCACTTCTTACATCTCATGACTGATATCCATTTTAAATTCTCCAATACCTCCAAAAACGGACAGTATATAACTCCATACAGTATTATGGCCAGCGCTTAGTGCGCTATACAGAGTAATGAGGCCCATATATTTCTCCATACGGAATCATTATTCCCATATAATGTTTCAAACTGTATATGATGAGCTCCACATAATGCTACAGTATATGTTGGTCCCAATGGATGAAGCTCCACTGTCTTATGGGCCCAAATAATGCTCCATATATAATGGGCCCCATTTCTACTGCTCTAGTGTATAATGGGCCCTGTAAATGCTGCTCCAGTGTCTGATGTCCACCTTTGGAATGCTCCAGTGTATGGTGGGCCCCATATATCATTCACCAGAGTATAGTGCTCCCCAAAAATTGCTGTCCCAACATTGAAAACAATTACATAAGTCTCCTTGCTAGGGAATCCCTGCACTACTCTGAACTCCTTGTCATCCCCATCTTCCATCTCACTGCACTTGGCTGTTTAGGCCCTCCCACCAGCAGAGACACTTTTGCGTACTATGCGGTGCCCTGTGCCAGTGCCATCGCCCATGAGTATGCCCCCCCACCTGCTCAAGGAACCAGCACTTTCATCTGCACCTTCCTCTTTGTCACCGTGTAAGGTGGTATAGTATGCGGGAAGGGGAACCTGAGTTTCCTCTGGGTCAGATTCTGGCTGTGTAGAGTGCGAGGGGAATGTAGTGGTCTGGGTCAATGTACCAGCAGCATCATCCAGCAGTGTCTGGGCCTCAGTGCACTTGTGGCGTCCCCAAGAGTACGGTCGCCACTGTGGCATTGCCTTCCTCCTAGGGAGTGTGTTGTCAAGCTTGGGAGCAATGAAGGATCTCTCTAGCAGTGAAACCAACACACAACACATTTCCCACTCCAGGCCAGCAGGGAGACCTCTGAACCTGACTGCTGAGGAGCTGCTCTCTGTGGTCGGGAGGAGGTAAGTTAGGGCACTCTGTTCAGGGAAGGGGAAGTGTGTGGACGTGAGAAGGGGAGCTGGAGGATGAGCAGAGTTAAGGCTCACTCCTAGCTGGAGCGCATGGTCCGGATTCCGGTCTCCGAGTTTGTAGGGACACTGACGTTCCTGCAGCAGAAACCGGGGGAAGTAGCAGCTATAAATGCTCTGTACCCAACTAAGGCTCGGAGGCCCCAGCATCGACGTGTGCGAGGCAGAAGGAAAAGGCTACAGCTGTCTGCCATACAAGTAAAGTCTGAGGAACATCTATTAGACAGGAGGCGTTTCAGTGAACCACGGTCCTGTGAGTGCTTCCCTCACAAGCGCTAGAAAGGAGACGTTCAGGAAGGTACATGTTGGCGGAGTGTTGGAAGGGAGCTTTCCATTCTGGTCCCGGAGGTTGGCAGAGGTCCTGACCCGGAGGACACAGCACGGAGGCAGGCATCTGTGTAACCTGCAGACTGTGAGTAAAGCTTTGGAACTGCACACTCTGCTGTCCTACGGTTATTCCAGCACCGCTACATCTGGGTACCAGTACCTACACCGCCTGTGCCTTTCCCCCTTCACTACATCTACACTTCCCTGGGACTCCAGCTCCACCTGTGGGGAGCTTCTCCATCTTTGCTGCACAACACCATCAGTCCCAGAGGATCTGCATGCAGCGTCGGCCTAACATCTATGTTGCCGAACACCACAGGTGGCGTCAAACTATCTATATAAACTCTTTACCATTATACCACGCCATTTACATGGGCGCCCAGGGCCACCGTCCGGGTCACCGCTGCTGTGACACATCCCACTGACACCGGCCCGGTACTGAGTACCCCACAGCCCTGGGAGGGCAACCCATATGCCGACTGCTGATCGGGCGGCGTTATTCCCACGAACCTCCAAACAGCGTCCCTGAAGGCAACGTTTTTGGTTTCCGGGGGTAGTATGATTGCAAAGCTGAACCTTAAAGGAATGTCCAAAAGGGCACCACCAGGAGTGGAGCCTGTGGCTTAATTGGACTGCACCCGGGAAACCACTACCATACAAGCTACAGAAAAGATGGACAGATTGCAAGCTTTGTCGATTCTGTGTGTGGTGTGGTATGTCCGTTTGTATTTGTGCTAGCAATTTTTCATCTTTATTCCGTTAACGACCGAGACTCCGGCATGGCCCCGCGGTACGCGTCAAGCTTACTAGAGGGATACGCGAGGCTGTGGCACGTGAGATCGAGCAATAACAGGTCTAGCATTCCAGTACATGTCCGGGGCTGCATGCACACTACACTGAAAGGACCAGCTTTTGTCGCTTACAGGTGCAGATAACCTGCTGAACTCCGTTAGTGATGGGAATCTGGGATTCAGATTATTCCCCGCGAACGATGATTTCCCAGTAAGTTCAGGTCAACCGCAATTCCGGAGTTAGGCCTAACCGTCATTCCTGAAAAAATTACGTGTCCAAACCACAGGTGCTGTAGCTTGCTTAACAGCTCGGCAGCCGTTCTCAGGCCCAGTATGGATTCAACAACATTGTAGAAAGTTGATAAAGGGTACAGTTTCACCGGATAACACGTATATATGTAGCCTAGTTTACACATTAAAAATATATGTCTATAGATCAGGAGGCAGACTCAGATGTTCTCAGGCCCAGTATGGATTTGACCAGATTGTACAAAGTTGAGAAAGGGTACTTTATCACTGGATAGCAGGTATATATAGCATAGTTTAAACATGTAAAGTCTCCGTGTTCTCAGTATGGATGACACAGCAATCTAAAAAGTGGAAAAAAGGAAATGCATTTGAGGCGTACACAACTATATACTTTTGGTGTTATTTTTAAATCTACATATATATTTCTGTCTCAGTAATACAGTCCAGCCTCAACGCAATAGGAAATGAGATGCATACAATTAGTGACATAAAGGCTATTGATTGCAGAAATCTAGGAATTATTATTCACGGGAAAAACTTCCGTCACAATTCTCATAGGCGATGCTGACCCTCAATTAATTTGTGTGTTGAGACAGTGAAAACATTTTTTTGTGAATAAAGTCTTGCTGTATCGCACTTTCGTTGATTCCATCACTGTTACTCATCTCAATCCAATTTTTATCACAGGGAGCGATGTAAACATGGTGCTCACTGGCTATCATGATCTGTCACGTAACTTTGGAGTGCAAAAGACAGAAGCCACAGGCCGTAGGCGATTCTATTTGATTGGCATGAGAGGGCACATTTTGAAATGTGCGCCGGAAAGTCACACGTTTGTGAGTAGGAAAACTGTGAAAGCTGATGATAAACCACCACTGCATGTAATTGTGAGTCGACGTCCATAAGAAATGGAAGCCACTGATCATCTGGAGCTAGAGCCCGGCCAGCAGGACAGGGCATAGCTACATCTTAACCATCATCTTTCAGTTCAATCAATTTGTAGTGGCAGTCCCAGTGAAGGATTTGACAGGCCAGACTACACAGCGGAGGAGCAGGGAGAGGTAAACATTGCAAATGCTGGGGCCCTGCCCAAGCAAGGGGGGCACAGTCGTGGGCATCGGTACTGGCACTGGGCCCCTCATAGTACGGCGGTGTGTCTGACGGCGGGTGTGCACCACCACTGTCAGAGACACTTGATTGCACTATGAGGGACCCTATGCCAGTGCCCGCGCCCAAGAGTCGGCCTACCCACCTGTCCAGGGCAACGGCACTCGCACGGTTTTGTGCTCTAGGTGGTGACCTCGGCTATGGGGGGGGCCGCCCACTTAGGGAGGTTTACAAAGTGGCATATGTAGATGTGGGTCATTCAGCTGCTGCAAAAGGCGAAATAGGTCAAGTTCGCGGAATAGGAGGAGGACCAAAGCAAGCCTTTTTTCTGGCAACCTATGTGTCATCAAGGGAAGGTGGGACAAAATCCTTGGAAACCCATGCATGGTTCATTTTAATGAAGGTTAGATCATCCAAATTTTGGGTTGACAGACGGGTCCTTTTTTCTGTCAGGATTGATCCAGCTGCACTGAAGACTCTTTCCGATAGCACACTTGCAGCTGGGCAAGCGAGCTCCTGTAAGGCATATTGTGCCAATTCAGGCCAGGTGTCCAGTTTAACGGCCCAATAGTCAAAGGGGAATGACCTGTGCGGGAGAACATCAATATGGGAGGAAAAGTAGTTGTTAACCATAGTTGACAACTGCTGTCTCCTGTCACTTTCCATCGATGCAGTATTACCAGTTGTGTGAGCGGTCCGTGAAAAATCAGTCCACAACATTGTCATGAAACCCCTGTCTCCAACGCCACTTCTGCTGTGTACACCACGAACACCTCTGCCAAGCTGCCCCCGGCCCGTACGGCTCGTGTGAGAACCATCACCGCTGCTGTGTGCTGGGAATGCCTCAACCAACCGGTTAACCAGAGTTGCTTGTTTAGTAGCCAATATTAGGTCAAGGTTCTCCTGTGGCATGATGTTTTGTAATTTGCCTTCATAGCGTGGATCCAGGATGCTGGCCAACCAGCAGTCATCATCGTTCATCATTTTGGCAATGCGTGGGTCCCTTTTTAGGATCTGCAAGGCATAATCTGACATGTGGGCCAATGTTCCCAGTGTCAATGATGCACTGCGAGTGCTGGGTGGAGGAGCACTTTCTGGCAAATCCACATCCCACCAGTCACGCACAAACCCTGTACCAGACCTTGCCACGCCAACATTTTCACTTGCCCCACGAGATGCATCCTCCTCCCCTAAGTAATCATACCCATCATCATCCTCCTCCTCCTCTTCTTCCTCCACCTCGTCCAGGAGAGGTCCCTGAGCAGACAATGGCTGAATGTCATCAAGGATTCCCTCCACCTCTTCCTCCTCGTCAACATTGGCTGCAGACGCCTGCTCCTTAAGGTGCGTCAAAGTTTGCATGAGCAGACGCATAAGTGGGATGCTCATGCATAGGATGGCGTCGTCTGCGCTTACCAGCCGTGTGCATTCCTCAAAACACTGAAGGACTTTACAGAGGTCTTTCAGCTTCGACCACTGCACACCTGTCAACTCCATGTCTGCTCTCAAAGTGCCTGGCCGTGTATCCTCCCACAAATGCATTATGGCCTGCCTCTGCTCGCACAGCCGCTCAACCATGTGCAGGGTGGAGTTCCACCTTGTTGCAATGTCGATAATGAGGCGGTGGTTGGGAAGGTGGAGCAATTGCTGCAGCTTCTGCATACGAGTGGAGTGTACAGGCGACCGGCGGATGTGCGCGCACAGTCTTCGCACCTTCTGGAGCAGGGCTGTTAACTCCGGATAATTATTGAGGAAGCACTGCACCACCAGGTTCAAGGTGTGAGCCAAGCAAGGTATGTGGCTGAGTTTTGAAAGGGCTATGGCTGCCACAAAATTACGGCCGCTATCACTAACTACCTTGCCTGCCTCAAGATGTACTCTGCCCAGCCATGACTCAGTTTGTCGCTGAAAGTACTCGGCCAGCACCTCGGCAGTGTGTCTGTCGCCCAAACACATCATCTGCAACACAGCCTGCTGACACTTTCCACTAGCTGCTCGATAGGGGGACACCTCGTGTGCAACAGTGGCAGCTGCAGATGGAGTGCTCGTACGACTGCGCTCTGTGGATGAGCTTTCGCTTCTGGAGGAGGAGGAGGAGGGTCGAACGCCTACAGCCAACTGTTTCCTATACCGTGGGCTAGGCAGCACTGTCCCACCACCGCTGTCCCCTGTGGACCCTGCATCCACCACATTAACCCAGTGCGCAGTGATGGACACGTAACGGCCCTGGCCATGCCGACTGGACCATGCATCAGTTGTGAGGTGCACCTTTCCACTCACTGACTGCTTGAGTGCATGGACAATGTGGTCTTTTACATGATGGTGGAGGGCTGGGATGGCTTTGCGAGAGAAGAAGTGGCAACTGGGTAGGTCATAGCGTGGTACTGCATAGGCCATGAGTTCGCGGAAAGCTGCGCTTTCAACCAACCGATAGGGCATCATCTCTAACGAGATTAGTTTGGCAATGTGGGCGTTCAAACCCTTTGTACGCGGATGAGAGACTGAGTACTTTCTTGACCTACTCATAGTGTCTGGGAGGGTGAGCTGGACTTGAGAGCTGCATATGGTGGAAGTAGCGGTGGACAGGGCAGACTGAGAGAGGGTTGATGATGGTGATGGAGTTGGTGTTCTTTCTGATGGCCTAGATTCAGTCTTTCGTTGATATAACAGTGGGATTCCCTGACTGCTGTGGCCTTGCAACGACACCTCAACATTTGCTGCTGTGCTAACCGGTGGGCTTACAGTGGGGGAAACAATGTAGCGTTGCTGACTACCTTCTTTGTGATCAGTTGCACATGTGGTACTTGAGGTTTGGTGTTGTGTCCACGCTTGCAAGTGCATGCTGGTTAAATGTCTAAGCATGCAACTGGTATTCAAATTTTTCAGATTTTTCCCTCGGCTAAAGGTCTTTGCACACTTCTTACAGATAACCTTGGCCTGATCATGAGGATTTTGTTCAAAAAAGTGCCACACTGCACTCTTCCTACTTTGGCAGACATTTTGCGGCCTAGCACGCTGTGATATTTTGACCCTCTGGACAAGCTGTCCAGCAACTCTTTTGATTTTTGGAACCTGTCTTTGGAGTGCTCCGGGCCTGCCAGATAACAGCTGTTGCGATGTCGATGTCTGCTATGGATGCTCCTCCTCCTCATCTGAGCTATTGGAAGCAGCACCCTCTTCCCCCAATGGATGCCAATCTGGGTCAACAACTGGGTCATCCATCACCTCCTCTTCAATGTCATGTGCACCTTCCTCTGTGTCACCGTGTATGGTGGTATAGTGTGCGGGAATGGGCACCTGAGTCTCATCAGGGTCAGAATCTGGCTCTGTACACTGGGAGGACAATGTAGTGCTCTGAGTGAATGTACCAGCAGAATCATCTATCAGTGGCTGTGCATCAGTGCACTCCATGTCAGATTCATCTTGACCTGGGTAATTTACCATTTCACTTGATAATCCAGGCATGGTATGTGAAAACAGCTCCATGGAGTAATCAGTAGTATGGCCTGCGTCATCCTTCAATCTTGATTGGGGTGAAGGACACAAGGAAAGGTGTGGTTCATGAACATGAGCCTCCAATGATGACTCAGTGCTTTTATTTTTTACAACTTCAGAAGAAGAGGCGATAGAGCTGGAGGCTGAGTCAGCAATGTAAGCCAAAACTTGTTCTTGAAGCTCCGGCTTTAAAAACGGTTTACTACTCCCAGAAAAGGGAGTCTTCGAGGCCTTGTGGAGCCAGACGATGATGCAGGCTCAACACCTCCTGCATTCAGTCCTATTTTGCTTTTGCCACTACCATCAGATCCACCACCAACACCATCATTACCAGCTGCCAACCCCCGCCCAATTCCATGGCCTCTTCCACCAGCCTTCCTCATTTTTGGTAGAAATGTAGACAAAATCCAACAAACTATATAGTAATGTAAAACAAGGTACAAGGTGTCTATAGGACAGGGGAGATTTTGAATTTCTGCACACACTTGTGGACACTGGACACTTTTGGATTGTGTGAGGCCCACTGAATATCACAGCGCTATGTCACAGGCTCGATGTCGCAGGTGTGAAACATGTCACTAGAGGATAACGGAGATTTTGAATTTCTGCACACACTTGTGGACACTGGACACTTTTGGATTGTGTGAGGCCCACTGAATATCACAGCGCTATGTCACAGGCTCGATGTCGCAGGTGTGAAAAATGTCACTAGAGGATAACGGAGATTTTGAATTTCTGCACACACTTGTGGACACTGGACACTTTTGGATTGTGTGAGTCCCACTGAATATCACAGCGCTATGTCACAGGCTCGATGTCGCAGGTGTGAAAAATGTCACAAGAGGATAATGGAGATTTTGAATTTCTGCACACACTTGTGGACACTGGACACTTTTGGATTGTGTGAGGCCCACTGAATATCACAGCGCTATGTCACAGGCTCGATGTCGCAGGTGTGAAAAATGTCACTAGAGGATAACAGAGATTTTGAATTTCGGCACACACTTGTGGACACTGGACACTTTTGGATTGTGTGAGGCCCACTGAATATCACAGCGCTATGTCACAGGCTCGATGTCGCAGGTGTGAAAAATGTGACTAGAGGATATTGGAGATTTTGAATTTCTGCACACACTTGTGGACACTGGACACTTTTGGATTGTGTGAGGCCCACTGAATATCACAGCGCTATGTCACAGGCTCGATGTCACAGGTGTGAAAAATGTCACTAGAGGATAACGGAGATTTTGAATTTCTGCACACACTTGTGGACACTGGACACTTTTGGATTGTGTGAAGCCCACTGAATTTCACAGCGCTATGTCAAAGGCTCGATGTCGCAGGTGTGAAAAATGTCACTAGAGGATAACGGAGATTTTGAATTTCTGCACACACTTGTGGACACTGGACACTTTTGGATTGTGTGAGGCCCAGTGAATATCACAGCGCTATGTCACAGGCTCGATGTCACAGGTGTGAAAAATGTCACTAGAGGATAACGGAGATTTTGAATTTCTGCACACACTTGTGGACACTGGACACTTTTGGATTGTGTGAGGCCCACTGAATATCACAGCACTATGTCACAGGCTCGATGTCGCAGGTGTGAAAAATGTCACTAGAGGATAATGGAGATTTTGAATTTCTGCACACACTTGTGGACACTGGACACTTTTGGATTGTGTGAGGCCCACTGAATATCACAGCGCTATGTCACAGGCTCGATGTCGCAGGTGTGAAAAATGTCACTAGAGGATAACAGAGATTTTGAATTTCGGCACACACTTGTGGACACTGGACACTTTTGGATTGTGTGAGGCCCACTGAATATCACAGTGCTATGTCACAGGCTTAATGTCGCAGGTGTGAAAAATGTGACTAGAGGATAACGCAGATTTTGAATTTCAGCACACACTTGTGGACACTGGACACTTTTGGATTGTGTGAGGCCCAGTGAATATCACAGCGCTATGTCACAGGCAGAAATTGGCTAGTGTATGACAAACTACATAGTGTATATATAATTGGGCAGAATAGGAATCTCCCTAGAGTGTAGGTCTGTAAGAACGGAACAAGTCCTCGACTTATCCTTACAGAGCGACACACAGATAGGTTCACTGTGGCCGTGATAACAGCCGTTACACGGTACTGAGAGAGGAGCGTGCACGTACACGGCTGTCCGGTGTATGTAAAATTGTCAAGCTCCATGTTTTTTAAGTATACGGACTGACACACGCTGTCGCTCTGTAGTTTTGAATGTGATCAAACAGCAAATATATTTAACTGTTTGAAAACTAGACAAAACTAGAAGGTGCAGGTCTGTAAGAACGGAACATGTCCTCGACTTATCCTTACAGAGTGACACACAGATAGCTTCACTGTGGCCGTGATAACAGCCGTTACACGGTACTGAGAGAGGAGCGTGCACGTACACGGCTGTCCGGTGTACGTAAAATTGTCAAGCTCCATGTTTTTTAAGTATACGGACTGACACACGCTGTCTCTCTGTAGTTTTGAATGTGATCAAAGAGCAAATATATTTAACTGTTTGAAAACTAGACAAAACTAGAAGGTGCAGGTCTGTAAGAACGGAACATGTCCTCGACTTATCCTTACAGAGCGACACACAGATAGCTTCACTGTGGCCGTGATAACAGCCGTTACACGGTACTGAGAGAGGAGCGTGCACGTACACGGCTGTCCGGTGTACGTAAAATTGTCAAGCTCCGTGTTTTTTAAGTATACGGACTGACACACACTGTCTCTCTATAGTTTTGAATGTGATCAAACAGCAAATATATTTAACTGTTTGAAAGCTAGACAAAACTAGAAGGTGCAGGTCTGTAAGAACGGAACATGTCCTTGACTTATCCTTACAGAGTGACACACAGATAGCCTCACTGTGGCTGTGATAACAGCAGTTACACGGTATTGTGTGAGGAGTGTGCACCGCTGTATGGTGTAAAAAAATGCACGCTCAGTACCTCACCAGGACAAAAAAAAAATTGGGATTGCTTTTAAAAAAGCAGTTTGCAGAGCAGTGGGTAAACAGCAATGCAGCCGTCAGGAAGCCTTAGAAGGCAGCCTAACAACCAACACCGCTGATCCAGCAAAATATAGCCTCCACTTGCACTGCACACACAGTGACTGGTGTGTTGTACAGGCAAAATCGCTAGCAGCAGAAGCAGTTTTTGGTGTCTTCTTCCCTGCCTAACACTCTCCCTACAAAATCATTATCAGCAGCAGCTCTCCCTATTCTGAGATCAGCATGAGTAACATGGCGGTCGGCATGCACGCCCTTTTATACCCCCTGTGACGCCCACCAAAGCAAGCCAATCACTTGCATGCCCTTTTGAAAGATGGTGGTGACCCCTGCCTATGTCATCACGTTGCCCACAGTGTCCGTGGATCCTGATTGGCTGAAAAAGAGCGCAAAACAAACTTTTGAAACGCGATTTTGGCGCTTAAGTCGCCGACCTCGTGGCCGACCTCATCCTAGGGTCGGGTTTCGTTTCATGCAACCCAACTTTGCCAAAAGTCGGCGACTTTTGAAATTTTTAGACCCGTTTCGCTCAACTCTAATATGCACCATTTAAATGCAGAAAACCTCCAAAAGAGAAAAGATAAAGCAAGCCACAAAACCTAAGTATATTGTTTTTTCAGAATCACCCCCTGCAAATATGTTCAAGTAATGTATCAATTAAGATCCAATAAAAGTCACAGGTAAAGGTCCTGCCCCCTGAGGAAGCCAAATAGGCGAAACGTGCATCGGGGCACGTTCCTGGAACCAGTATACTCACCCATATGGGTAAGCACTGAATGGCACTTTAATCTGCACTGTCACTTTATATATTAAGGGATACCGCTCTGATATAAAGATCTGCCTCTGGGATGTTTACTCTATGCTAGCCACATCTATTATTTCTCTATAGCTTCCTTACCCTGTATTAGACCTTTACCTATGACTTATATTGGATCATAATTGATACATTACTTGAACATATTTGCAGGAGGTGATTCTGAAAAACAATATACTTAGGTTTTGTGGCTTGCTTTATCTTTTCTCTTTTAGAGGTTTTCTGCATTTAAATGGTGCATATTATTATGTCTATGCTTTGATTAGTTCCGGGGAATATTTGTTTGTTTACCAACACCAACCACTGCATCTATTATTACTCTAACTATTGCGTTTTTATGTGATGATTAATAAAAGGAATATTTTTAATAATTATCTTTTGTGTTATGGTTCATGTAGGGCTAGATGCTCTTTAAATGTGTAAATTTCGATTATGTTTGGAGTTGCCCATCCCCTTAGGGGAATATGGAATTTTTCTATTACCCATTGCATCGGTTATATTAAACAATATAGGAGATTGTGGTCTGTGCGTCTCTAGACTCCTATGGCTGCAGTATTTGCGGTGTGCAAGTGTCATACCTAAACAGTTACACAGCAGCAAATATAAACTGGCAGCAGAAAAAAAAAATATTAAAATCGTAAGTTAATTATACAAATTGTCTCTTCAGAGAGGAAGAGGACTAGAACGCCACCTATTGGAAGTAGCAATCCTAAAAGTCAATGTTGACCCTTTAACGAGCCTTGTTACATGACTTAGGATAAAAGCCAAGCCAGAATCTCAATTTGCAGACACTGTGTTTCGGGGTACTGCCCCTCATCAGTGTAAAGTGTGAGATCTGGTTTGGATGTGTGAGAGGTGTTACGGTTCTGCAGCACAGGACTAGGGTAGAAGGGGGAAAACTGACCCTACACTGCGGCTAGGCTGATGCCCTACGATGGAGTGGGCGACCCATTCCTTGTGAATAGACCCACCGATGATCCTAGGCTAAACTCAAGCGAAGACCTATTGATAGAGGGAAGGGGGTCCCTGAAGAATATAAGGGCTGGGTACAAAAACGGGTCACCTCCTAACAGAGAACACAAAGAAGGCTGCAGAAACAAACTGAAAGCAGAAACTGAGACTAGCAGAACCAGGGGTCCCAGAACTGCATTAATTAACCCCTTCCTGACATCTGACGTACTATCCCATCCACAGGACTCGGGCCCCTATGACCGGGGACAGGATAGTACGCTGATCGCGGCCGGGTGTCAGCTGATTATTACAGCTGACACCCGGCACTATGTGTCAGGGGTGTTCATGGACTGCCCCCAGCACGTTAACCCCTGGCACACTGCGTTCAAACATGATCGCAGTGTACCGGAGGATCAGGGAAGCATCGGCAGGGAGGGGGTTCCCTCCGTGCTTCCCTGAGACCCCCCAGCGCAGCGCGATGTGCTGCCCTGCGCTGGGGGCCTCCTTCCCTGCAGGTCTCCGGATCCAATATGGCGGCGGGGACCTTCGGAGGCCTGCAGGGAGGCGGCTTCCTCACTGCCTGCAGAGCGCAGGCATGAGGAAGCCTTGTGCAGCGCCTGTCACATCGCTGATCTGACACAGCACTGTGTCCCCCCTGGGACAATGTAATAAAGTAAAAAAAAGAAAGTGTAAAAATAATTTATAAAAAAAATCGCTAACTAAATAAAAAAATATATATTCCCTAATAAATTCATTTTTTTTAAATACAAAATTAATAAAAGTACACATATTTAGTATCGCCGCATCTGTAACGACCCACCCTGTAAAATTGTCCCATTAGTAAACCCCTTTAGCGAACCATTTAAAAAATAAAAAACAAAGCAAAAAACAATGCTTTATTATCATACCGCCGAACAAAAAGTGCAATAACGCACGATCAAAAAGACGGATATAAATAATCATGGTACAGCTGACAACGTCATCTTGTCCCGCAAAAAACAAGCCACCATACAGCATCATCAGTGAAAAAATAAAAAAGTTATAGCTCGCAGAATAAAGCGATGCAAAAATAATTATTTTTATATAAAATAGTTTTCACAAAACTCAAGATAAAAAGCGGACGGCACCGCTGTTACCGTATGACTTCAAATGATGTGCGGCATACAGAAGCCCAGCAGCTGGGAATCTCGGGTGCCAGACCTGGAAACAGTCAATCCTGGGAATCCATGCAAAGAGAAAAGGTCGCACTCATCGAGATCGAGGTTTCACTGATTTATTGACATATCATGAACATGTCAAGTCGGGGGAGTGACATAAGGAGTGCAAGAAAGGCTGAAAACGTCATCTTGTCCCACAAAAAACAAGCCACCATACAGCATCATCAGTGAAAAAATAAAAAAGTTATAGCTCGCAGAATAAAGCGATGCAAAAATAATTATTTTTATATAAAATAGTTTTCATTGCATAAAAGCGCCAAAACATAAAAAAAGACAGAAATGAGGTATCGCTGTAATTGTACTGACCCGACGAATAAAATCGCTTTATCAATTTTACCACATGCGGAACGGTATAAACGACTCCCCCAAAAGAAATTCATGAAATGCTGGGTTTGTTCATTCTGCGTCCCAAAAATCGGAATAAAAAGCGATCCAAAAATGTCACATGCCCGAAAAAGGTACCAATAAAAACGTCAACTTGTCCCGCAAAAAATAAGACCTCACATGACCCGGTGGGTCAAAGTATGGAAAAATTATAGCTCTCAATATGTGGTGATGCAAAAACTATTTTTACAATAAAAAGCGTCTTTTAGCGTGTGACAGATGCCAAATGTAAAACCCACCATAAATAGTAAATCAAACCCCCTTTATCACCCCCTTAGTTAGGGAAAAATAATAAAATTTAAAAAATGTATTTATTTCCATTTTCCAATTAGGGTTAGGGCTAGGGTTAGGGCTAGGGTTAGGGCTAAGATTAGGGTTAGGGTTGGAGTTAGAACTGGGGGATTTCCACTGTTTAGGCACATAAGGTGCTCTCTAAACGCAACATGGCGTTTGATCTCAATTCCAGCCAACTCTGCGCTGAAAAAATCAAATGGTGCTCCTTCCCTTCCAAGCTCTGCCATGCGCCGAAACAGTGTTTTACCCCCACATATGGGGTATCACCCTACTCAGGACAAATTGCAAAACAACTTTTGGGGTCTAATTTCTCCTGTTATCCTTAAGAAAATAAGAAAATTGGGGGCAAAAATATCTTTTTTGTGGAAAAAAAATATGATTTTTTTATTTTCACGCCCGGGCGTTATAAACTTCTGTGAAGCACTTGGGGTTCAAAGTGCTCACCACTAGTGTTGAGCGATACCACCCAATATTGAAAAATATTGGATCGGATTGGATCGGCCGATCTAAAAAAAAATATCGGGTATCGACGATTCCGATCTCGGAAGTCCCATTCAAGTCAATGGAACAGAAATATCGGAATTGAAAAAAACCCTTTCTTTCCTTGTAGGTTAATTCTACATGAAGAAAAACAACTAAGAATAATGTAGAATGTATTGTGGGAGGTGTAGGAGACATTAAAGCCATAGAGCTTTAGCCCAATCAAATGGAATAGCGGTAATAATTTTTTTATTTTAAAGACGTTTGGAGTTACAAAGATATATGTAACCTCTTTTATATTTTGTCAGATATGTATGTTTCACTACTTCCATGCTCTTCACCTTCTTTTTTTCTTCTTCCACACTTTCTCCTTCATCATCCTCAGCAGCAGCATCTTTTTCATCAACTTCTTCTTCACCTTATTCATCTTCTTCTGCACCTTCTTCCTATTATTCTTTTTTTTACATTCTTCATATTCTTCTTATTCAACTATTATTCTTCTTCATATTCTACTTCTTCATCTTCTTCCTATTCTTCTTCTTCATCATATTCTTATTTGTGACAGGCATTCCTGTAGTTGTTATCTATAAAAGTTTGAAGATTGCACCTTCCGTTCTGCCTGTCACAAAAGACTTACAACAGGATTTGTCCGTGTTCAGTTTGGCCTGCAGCAGCAGGCATTTTCCAGGGGCACCACGAGGAGGAACGGACTCACCCCCATACACTGCTTAGTCTTCTTCTGCTTATAATTTAGATAATATCATTTGCTCTTATTTTTAGTCTTATGCTTAATGTTCTTCTGCTTTTGGTTTTTCTGCTTCTTGGTCTTCTGTCTCTTGTTGTTCTGCATCTTGGTGGTTGTCTTCATGTTCTTTGTCCTCTTGGTCATCTTCTTGAGGGTCATCTTTTTGGTCTTCTTCGGTGTGGTCTTCAGGGTCATCGTCTTCAGGGTATTAAAAAACAATTCCACAAGCTTGAACTTGGAAAAGTAGCAGAAGGTACAAGAAGGCTGAGGAACTGCAGAGAACCAGCTGATGGTACTGGAACCCGGATGGGTAGCAGAAGGAACAATAGCAAATGGAACTAGCGAGGACCAGCTGACGGTGCTGGAACCTGGAGGTACAGCAGAAGGAACAAGAGCCAATGGCATAACCGTGGACCAGCTGACGGTTCTGGAACACGGTTACTAAGCAGGAGGTACCTGTGCTCCAAAGCACTACCAAGGACCAGCAGACGTTGCTGGAACTTGGATAACGAGAAGGAGGCACCTAGGCCTAAGGCACTGCCGAGAACCAGATGACGGTGCTGGAACCCGGATGGGTAGCAGAAGCTGCAAGAGCAAATGAAACTAGCGAGGACCAGCTGATGGTGCTGGAACCCGGAGGGGCAGCAGAAGGAACAAGAGCCAATGGCACAACCGTGGACCAGCTGATGTTGCTGGAACATGGTTACTAAGCAGGAGGTACCTGTGCTACAAAGCACTACCAAGGACCAGCAGACGTTGCTGGAACTCGGATACCGAGAAGGAGGCACCTAGACCAAAGGCACTGCCGAGAACCAGCTGACGGTGCTGGAACCAGGATGGGTAGCAGAAGCTGCAAGAGCAAATGAAACTAGCGAGGACCAGCTGATGGTGCTAGAACCCGGAGGGGCAGCAGAAGGAACAAGAACCAATGGCACAACCGTGGACCAGCTGATGGTGCTGGAACACAGTTACTAAGCAGGAGGTACCTGTGCTACAAAGCACTACCAAGGACCAGCAGACGTTGCTGGAACTCGGATACCGAGAAGGAGGCACCTAGGCCAAAGGCACTGCCGAGAACCAGCTGATGGTGCTGGAACCCGGATGGATAGCAGAAGCTACAAGAGAAAATGAAACTAGCGAGGACCAGCTGATGGTGCTGGAACCCGGAGGGGCAGCAGAAGGAACAAGAGCCAATGGCACAATCGTGGACCAGCTGACGGTGCTGGAACATGGCTATTAAGCAGGAGGTACCTGTGCTACAAAGCACTACCAAGGACCAGCAGACATTGCTGGAACTCGGATACCAAGAAGGAGGCACCTAGGCCAAAGGCTCTGCCGAGAACCAGCTGGCGGTGCTGGAACCCGTATAGGTAGCACAAGGTACCCATAATCAACAAAGTTGCAAGGCCACGAGTAGGACGCAGTTACCGAAACCCACAGTCCAACAGGGGGTGTTTGTCCTATTGGCACTATGGAAGCAGCCTTTATTACCAGAACCCGCAGCCCACATAGGAAGCACCGAAACTGCAGGCACCATAGACTCGGCTAACCCGACCGCAACACGACAGGACAACGTATTGATGGCAAAGTGACGTTGACACTACCCGAAAACAGCAGGCGTGCTGGAACCAGGCTGGGCAGGAGGGAGTGCCCGTGCCAAAGACACTTCCGAGAACCAGCTGACGGTGCTGGAACCCGGAGGGACAGCAGAAGGAACAACAGCCAATGGCACAACCGTGGACCAGCTGACAGTGCTGGAACACGGTTACTAAGCATGAGGTACCTATGCTAGAAAGCACTACCAAGGACCAGCAGACGTTGCTGGAACTCGGATACCAAGAAGGAGGCACCTAGGCCAAAGGCACTGCCGAGAACCAGCTGACGGTGCTGGAACCCGGATAGGTAGCAGAAGGTACCCATGGAAAAGACAAAGTTGCAAGGCCGTGAGCCGGCCGCAGTTACCGAAACCCACAGTCCTACAGGGGGTGCTTGTACTATTGGCACTACGGAACCAGCCTTTATTACCAGAACCCACAGCCCACATAGGAAGCACCTAAACTGCGGGCACCATAGGCTCGACTAACCCGACGGCAACACGACAGGACAACGTATTGGTGGCAAAGTGACGTTGACACTACCCGGAAAAAGCAGGTGCGCTGGAACCAGGCTGGGCAGGAGGGAGTACCCGTGCCAAAGACACTATAGTATTTCCCCTGGCCTCCAACCCCGCCAGTTGCTGCTCTGAAGTGGCATCTGCATAATCCACACTTGTTCCTGGGTTACAGGGGCTCTGTCACGTCAGTGGATCCCCTGATGTGTGTCCGGCAAGGTCTCCTGCTCTGTCTACATTCCCACTACTAGTAGTGGGAATGTGGACAGAGCAGGAGACATAGCCGGACACACATCAGGGGATCCACTGATGTGACAGAGCCCCTGTAACCCAGGAACAAGTGTGGATTATGCAGACGCCACTTCAGAGCAGCAGCTGGCGGGGTTGGAGGCCAGGGGAAATACTAGAGACAGTGGAGCCAGAGGCCTAAGTGG
The DNA here is from genome assembly GCF_039654945.1 of Dendrobates tinctorius. Classification (NCBI taxonomy): domain Eukaryota; kingdom Metazoa; phylum Chordata; class Amphibia; order Anura; family Dendrobatidae; genus Dendrobates; species Dendrobates tinctorius. The sequence goes on along the minus strand of NW_027361788.1, from coordinate 1,130,508 downwards.
AGCATGGTTAAAAATCAGTAGTAGTGTGACTGTGTAGGCAGCAGGAGACTTTGCCATCAACACAGCAGGAGAGCAGCTGGCATTACTGAACCCCACTGACACAGGAGCGAGTGTTTCTATCTGTGCGGATGGCACTTCCAAGCAACAACTGGCTGTGTTGAAGCCCAGGATCAATCACGGAGCTGGCTGAGGCCAACTTGGAGCAAGTAGAAAATAAGATGTTGTGTGATTTGGGAGGCAGCAGGAGACTTTGCCATCCACACAGCAGGTTCTTACAGACATACATTCTAGGGAGATTCCAATTCTGCCCAATTCTATATACACCTTGTAGTTTGTCATACACTGGGCAATTTCTGCCGGTTACATTGCGGTGTTATAGACACAGGGCCTGACAGAATCCAACTGTGTCCTGAAGTGTAGAGAGATTCCAATTCTCCACAGTCCTCTATCCACCTTTCTTACAACATCCAGAATCTGCCTGTCACATTGCGGTGTAAAATAAACAGGGCCTGACAGAATCCAACTGTGTCCTGAAGTCTACAGAGATTCCAATTCTCCACAGTCCTCTATCCACCTTTATTACACCATCCAGAATCTGCCTGTCACATTGCGGTGTAAAATAAACAGGGCCTGACAGAATCCAGCTGTGTCCTGAAGTCTACAGAGATTCCAATTTTCCCCACTACTATATACACCTTGTACCTTATTTTACAGTACCATATAGTTGGTGGTTTTTTGGGTACATTTTCCCCAAAAAAGAGGAAGTGTGGTGGAAGAGTCCGTGGAAGTGGGCGGGGGATGGCAGCTGGTAATGATGGTGTTGGTGTTGGTGGTGGATCTGATGGTAGTGGCAAAAGCAAAATAGCACCTAATGCAGGAGGTGTTGAGCCTGCGTCATCGTCTGGCTCCACAAGGCCTCGAAGACTCCCTTTTACGGGAGTAGGTAAACCGTTTTTAAAGCCGTAGCTTCAAGAACAAGTTTTGGCTTACATTGCTGACTCAGCCTCCAGCTCTATCTCCTCCTCTTCTGAAGTTTTAAAAAATAAAAGCACTGAGTCATCATTGGAGGCTCATGTTCATGAACCACACCTTTCCTTGTGTCCTTCACCCCAACCAAAATTGAAGGATGCGGCAGGCCACACTACAGATTACTCCATGGAGCTGTTTTCACATACCATGCCTGGGTTATCAAGTCAAATCGTGAATTACCCAGGCAAAGATGAATCTGACATGGAGTATACTGATGCACAGCCACTGATAGATGATTCTGCTGGTACATTCACTCAGAGCACTACATTGTCCTCGCAGTGTACTGAGGCAGACTCTGACACAGATGAAACTCAGGTGCCCCTTCCCGCATACTATACCACCATACATGGTGACACATAGGAAGTTGCACATGACATTGAAGAGGAGGTGATGGATGACCCAGTTGCTGACCCAGATTGGCATCCATTGGGGGTAGAAGGTGCCGCTGCCAATAGCTCAGAAGAGGAGGAGGATCATCCGCAGCGGGCATCGACATCGCAACAGCTGTTATCTAGCAGGCCCCTAGCAGTCCAAAAATGGGTTACAAAAATCAAAAGAGTTGCTGTACAGCTTGGCCAGACGGTCAAAATAGCACAGCGTGCAAGGCCTCAAAATGTCTTCCATAGTAGGAAGAGTGCAGTGTAGCACTTTTTTGAACAAAATCCTAATGATCAGGCAAAAGTTATCTGTAAGAAGTCCGCAAAGACCTTTAGCCGAGGGAAAAATCTGAGAAATTTGAATACCAGTTGCATGCTAAGACATTTAACCACCATGCACTTGCAAGCGTGGACGGACTACCAAAACTCATGTACCACATGTGCTACTGCTCCCAAAGAAGGTAGTCAGCAACACTACATTGTTTCCCCCACTGTAAGTCCACCGGTTAGCACACCACCAGCAGCAAATGTTGAGTTGTCGTCGCAAGGGCAAATCAGTCAGGGAATCACACTGTTATTGCAACGAAAGACTGAATCTAGGCCATCAGAAAGAACACCAACTCCATCACCATCATCAACCCTCTCTCAGTCCGCCATGTCCACCGCTAGTTCCACCATATGCAGCTCTCAAGTCCAGCTCACCCTACCAGAGACTATGAGTAGGACAAGAAAGTACTCATCCTCTCATCCGCGTACACTGGGTTTGAACGCCCACATTGCCAAACTAATCTCGTTAGAGATGATGCCCTATCGGTTGGTTGAAAGCGCAGCTTTCCACGAACACATGGCCTACGCAGTACCACGCTATGACCTACCCAGTCGCCACTTCTTTTCTCGCAAAGCCATCCCAGCCCTCCACCTTCATGTGAAAGACCGCATTGTCCATGCACTCAAGCAATCAGTGAGTGGAAAGGTGCACCTCACAACTGATGCATGGTCCAGTAGGCATGGCCAGGGCCGTTACGTGTCCATCACTGCGCACTGGGTTAATGTGGTGGATGCAGGGTCCACAGGGGACAGCTGTGATGGCACAGTGCTGCTTAGCCCACGGTATAGGAAACAGTTGGCTGTAGGCGTTCGACCCTCCTCCTCCTCCAGAAGCGAAAGCTTGTCCACAGAGCGCAGTCGCACGAGCACTGCATCCGCAGCTGACAGTGGTGCACACGAGGTGTCCCACTATCGATCAGCTAGTGGAAAGCGTCAGCAGGCTGTGTTTCAGATGATGTGTTTGGGCGACAGACACACGGCGGAGGTACTGGCCGACTACTTTCAGCGACAAACTGAGTCTTGAGGCAGGCAAGGTAGTTAGTGATAACGGCCAGAATATTGTGGCAGCCATAGCCCTTTCAAAGCTCAGACACATACTTGCTTGGCTCACACCTTGAACCTGGTGGTGCAGTGCTTCCTCACTAATTATCCGGAGTTAACAGGCCTGCTCCATAAGGTTCGAAAACTGTGCTCGCACATCCGCCGGTCGCCTGTACACTCCAGTAGTATGCAGAAGCTGCAGTGATTGCTCCACCTTCCCAAGCACCGCCTAATTATCGACGTTGCAACAAGGGGGAACTCCACCCTGCACATGGTTGAGCAGCTGTGCGAACAGAGGCAGGCCGCAATGCATTTGTGGGAGGATACACGGGCAGGCACTTTGAGGGCAGACATGGAGTTGACAAGTGTGCAGTGGTCGAGGCTGAAAGACCTCTGTAAAGTCCTTAAATGTTTTGAGGAATGCACACAGCTGGTAAGCACAGACAACGCCATCATAAGCATGAGAATCCCACTTATGCGTCTGCTCGTGCAAACTTTGACGCTCATCAAGGAGCAGGCGTCTGCAGCTGAGGATGATGAGGAAGAGGAGGAGGGAAGCCTTGATGACAGTCAGCCATTGTCTGTTCAGGGAACTGTCGTGGACGAGGTGGAGGAAGAAGAGGAGAAGGAGGATGATGATGGCAATGATTATTTAGGGGAGGAGGATGCTTCTCGTGGGGCAAGAGAAAATGTTGGCATGGCATGGTCTGGTACTGGGTTTGTGCGTGACTGGAGGGATGTGGATTTGCCTGAAAGTGCTCCTCCACCCAGCACTCGCAGTGCATCATTGACACCGGGATCATTGGCCCACATGTCAGATTATGCCTTGCAGATCCTAAAAAGGGACCTCCACATTGCCAAAATGATGAACGATGATGACTACTGGTTGGCCAGCATCCTGGATCCACGCTATAAAGGCAAATTCCAAAACATCATGCCACAGGAGAACCTTGACCTAATATTGACTAACAAACAAGCAACTCTGGTAAACCGGTTGGTTGAGGCATTCCCAGCACACAGCAGCGGTGATGGTTGTCACACAAGCTGTAGGGGCAGCATGGTGGCTCAGTGGTTAGCGCTAACCACTGAGCCACCATGCTGCCCCTACGGCTCGTGTGACAACCATCACCGCTGCTGTGTGCTGGGAATGCCTCAACCAACCGGTTTGAATCCCACCAAGGACAACATCTGCAAGGAGTTTGTATGTTCTCCCCGTGTTTGCGTGGGTTTCCTCTGGGTACTCCGGTTTCCTCCCACATTCCAAAGACAATACTGATAGGGAATTTAGATTGTGAGCCCCATTGGGGACAGTGATGATAATGTGTGTAAACTGTAAAGCTCTGCAGAATATGTTAGCGCTATATAAAGATTTATTTATTATATTTTATTATTAGGGGCCGGGGGCAACTTGGAAGAGGTGTTGGTCGTGCACACATCAGAAGTGGCGTTGGAGACAGGGGTTTCATGACCTCAGGGTCTGATTTTGTGGCTGGGGTCCCTCAGGGTCTGATTTTGTGGGTGGGGCCCCTCAGGGTCCGATTTTGTGATCAGGGCCCCTCAGGGTCTGATTTTGTGGCCGGGGTCTCTCAGGGTCCGATTTTATGGCCGGGGCCCTTCAGGGTCCGGATTTGTGGGTGGGGCCCCTCAGGGTCCAATTTTGTGGGTGGGGCCCCTCAGGGTCCAATTTTGTGGCTGGGGCCCCTCAGGGTCCAATTTTGTGGCTGGGGCCCCTCAGGGTCCGATTTTGAGGGTGGGGCCCCTCAGGGTCTAATTTGGTGGGCGGGGCCCTCAAGGTCCGATTTTGTGGGCGGGGCCCCTCAGGGTCCGATTTTGTGGGTGGGGCCCCTCAGGGTTCGATTTTGTGGCTGGGGCCCCTCAGGGTCTGATTTTGTGGCTGGGTCCCCTCAGGGTCTGATTTTGTGGGTGGGGCCCCTCAGGGTACAATTTTGTGACCGGGGACCCTCAGGGTCTAATTTTGTGGTTGGGGCCCCTCAGGGTCCGATTTTGTGGCTGGGGCCCCTCAGGGTCTGTATTTGTGGGTGGGTCCCCTCAGGGTCCGATTTTGTGGGTGGGTCCCCTCAGGGTCCGATTTTGTGGGTGGGGCCCCTCAGGGTCCGATTTTGTGGCTGGGGTCCCTCAGGGTCTGATTTTGTAAGTGGGGCCCCTCAGGGTCCGATTTTGTGACCGGGGCCCCTTAGGGTCCGATTTTGTGACTGGGGCCCCTCTGGGTTCGATTTTGTGGGTGGGGCCCCTCAGGGTCTGATTCTGTGGCTGGGGCCCCTCAGGGTCTGATTTTGTGGCTGGGGCCCCTCAGGGTCTGATTTTGTGGGTGGGGCCCCTCAGGGTCCAATTTTGTGGCCGAGGTCTCTCAGGGTCCGATTTTGTGGCCGGGGCCCCTCAGGGTCTGTATTTGTGGGTGGGTCCCCTCAGGGTCCGATTTTGTGGGTGGGTCCCCTCAGGGTCCGATTTTGTGGGTGGGGCCCCTCAGGGTCAGATTTTGTGGCTAGGGGCCCTCAGGGTCTGATTTTGTAAGCGGGGCCCATCAGGGTCCGATTTTGTGACCGGGGCCCCTTAGGGTCTGATTTTGTGACTGGGGCCCCTCTGGGTTCGATTTTGTGGGTGGGGCCCCTCAGGGTCTGGTTTTGTGGCTGGGGCCCCTCAGGGTCTGATTTTGTGGCTGGGGCCCCTCAGGGTCTCACTTTGTGGGTGGGGCCCCTCAGGGTCCGATTTTGTGACCGGGGCCCCTCAGGGTCTGATTTTATGGCTTGGGCCCCTCAGGGTCTGATTTTGTGGGTGGGGCCCCTCAGGGTCCGATTTTGTGACCGGGGACCCTCAGGGTCCGATTTTGTGGCTGGGGTCCCCCAGGGTCTGATTTTGTAAGCGGGGCCCCTCAGGGTCCGATTTTGTGACTGGGGCCCCTTAGGGTCTGATTTTGTGGCTGGGGCCCCTCAGGGTCTGATTTTGTGGGTGGGGCCCCTCAGGGTCCGATTTTGTGGCCGGGGTCTCTCAGGGTCCGATTTTGTGGCCGGGGCCCCTCAGGGTCTGTATTTGTGGGTGGGTCCCCTCAGGGTCCGATTTTGTGGGTGGGTCCCCTCAGGGTCCGATTTTGTGGGTGGGGCCCCTCAGGGTCTGATATTGTGGCTGGGGGCCCTCAGGGTCTGATTTTGTAAGCTGGGCCCCTCAGGGTCCGATTTTGTGACCGGGGCCCCTTAGGGTCCGATTTTGTGACTGGGGCCCCTCTGGGTTCGATTTTGTGGGTGGGGCCCCTCAGGGTCTGGTTTTGTGGCTGGGGCCCCTCAGGGTCTGATTTTGTGGCTGGGGCCCCTCAGGGTCTCATTTTGTGGGTGGGGCCCCTCAGGGTCCGATTTTGTGACTGGGGCCCCTCAGGGTCTGATTTTGTGGCTGGGGCCCCTCAGGGTCTGATTTTGTGGGTGGGGCCCCTCAGGGTCCGATTTTGTGACCGGGGACCCTCAGGGTCTGATTTTCTGGTTGGGGCCCCTCGGGGTCCGATTTTGTGGCCGGGGCCCCTCAGGGTCTGGATTTGTGGGTGGGTCCCCTCAGGGTCCGATTTTGTGGCTGGGGCCCCTCAGGGTCTGATTTTGTGGGTGGGGCCCCTAAGGGTCCGATTTTGTGACCGGGGACCCTCAGGGTCTGATTTTGTGGTTGGGGCCTCTCAGGGTTCGATTTTGTGGCCGGGGCCCCTCAGGGTCTGGATTTGTGGGTGGGTCCCCTCAGGGTCCGATTTTATGGGTGGGGCCCCTCAGGGTTCGATTTTGTGGCTGGGGTCCCTCGGGGTCTGATTTTGTGGGTGGAACCCCTCAGGGTCCGATTTTGTGACCGGAGCCCCTTAGGGTCTGATTTTGTGACTGGGGCCCCTCTGGGTTCGATTTTGTGGCCGGGGTCTCTCAGGGTCCGATTTTGTGGGTGGAGCCCCTCAGGGTCTGATTTTGTGGGTGGGGCCCCTCAGGGTCTGATTTTGTGGGTGGGCCCCTCAGGGTCTGATTTTGTGGGTGAGGCCCCTCAGGGTCCGATTTTGTGACCGGGGCACCTCAGGGTCTGATTTTGTGGTTGGGTCCCCTCAGGGTCCTATTTTGTGACTGGGGCCCCTCTAGGTTCGATTTTGTGGCCGGGGTCTCTCAGGGTCCGATTTTGTGGTTGGGCCCACTCAGGGTCCGATTCTGTGGGTGGGGCCCCTTAGGGTCTGATTTTGTGAGTGGAGCCCCCTGGGTCCATTTTGGTGGGCGGGGCCACTCTGGGTCTGATTTAGTGGGCGGTGCCCCTCATGGTCCGATTTGGTGGGCGGGGCCCCTCTGGGTCCGATTTGGTGGGCGGGGCCCTTCAGGGTCCGATTTGGTGGGCGGGGTCACTCTGGGTCCGATTTGGTGGTTGGGGCTCCTCAGGGTCCGATTTGGTGGACAGGGACCTTTAGGGTCCGATTTGGTGGGCTGGGCCACTCTGGGTCTGATTTTTTGAGCGGGGCCACACTGGGTCCGATTTGGAGGCCAGGGTGGCTCAGCCTCCAATTTGGAGGCTGGGGTGGTTCAGCCTCCGATTTGGAGGCCGGGGTGGCTCAGCCTCCGATTTGGAGGCCGGGGTCACTCAGCTTTCGATTTGGCGCACCGGCCCTTTAAGACTCATTTCGGTGCATCGGCCCTTTAAGAATCACTTTGACACGTCGGCCCTTTAAGAGCCAGGGTGGCTCACTGGGCTTCTAAATCCACTTTGGCGCACATTCTCTCTCAGGGGCATTTGTCATGTGATGAAGCTAGATTTGCATTTGTGCTGTGGGTTTCGCTTTAAGAGCTGATATTATGTGGCAGAAGCTCTGTCTTGGAGAGGTCATGTGACGCTCGTAGGCGTTGGCATAGTAACTGGGTGTGCCTGCGCATATCAATGAGCTTAACTGCTATTTCAATCGCCTCAGGGCACGTTTTGCCATTTCCCATTGAAAAGCATTGACACAGTGCATTCCAATGACGGGAAAAAAAATTTTCAAATGCAAATTGCGCAAAAACTACAAATCCGATCGACACAAAAAATACTTAGCACACCTCTCATGGACGCTGGCTTCGAAACGACACCTCAACGGAGTCTGTGCGAGTAGCGGTTCGGGCCGCATTAATTGCGGAAATCAACTTAATAATAATAACTAGATGTGTATTTCCTGAAGGAAGTACAGATAGTGGTTTGAAATGGTGCCCGGGCTGCCCCTTTAAGAGAGACTTGCCTGCTGACCCTGCAAGACTTTCAACTCAGGATACGATTTAACTGTGGGTGCCTCTCAGGGGCCACTTTGGCCTCATGGTCTGATTTTGTGGGTGGGGCCCCTCAGGGCCTGATTTTGTGGGTGGGGCCCCTCAGGGTCCGATTTTGTGGTTGGGTCCCCTCAGGGTCCGATTTTGTGGTTGGGTCCCCTCAGGGTCGGATTTTGTGGCCGCGGCCCCTCAGGGTCCGATTTTGTGGCCGGGGCCCCTCTGGGTCCGATTTTGTGGGTGGGGCCCCTCTGGGTCCAATTTGGGGGGCGGGACCACTCTGGGTCCAATTTGGTGGGCGGGGCCTCTCAGGGTCCGATTTTGTGACTGGGGCCCATCAGGGTCCGATTTTGTGGCCGCGGCCCCTCAGGGTCTGATTTTGTGGCAGGGGCCCCTCTGGGTCTGATTTTGTGGGCGGAGCCCCTCTGGGTCCAATTTGGTGGGCGGGACCACTCTGGGTCCAATTTGGTGGGCGGGACCACTCTGGGTCCGATTTGGTGGGCGGGGCCTCTCAGGGTCCGATTTGGTGGGCGGGGCCCCACAGGGTCCGATTTGGTGGGCGGGGCCACTCTGGGTAAGATTTGGAGGCTGGGGTCGCTCAGCCTCCAATTTGGAGGCTGGGGTCGTTGAGCTTCCGATTTGGAGGCAGAGGTCAAAGAGCCTCTGATTTGGAGGCCGGGGTCGATGAACTTCCGATTTGGAGGCCGGGGTCGATGAGCCTCCGATTTGGAGGCCGGGGTGGCTCAGCCTCCGATTTGGAGGCCGGGGTGGCTCAGCCTCCGATTTGGAGGCCGGGGTGGCTTAGCCTCCGATTTGGAGGCCGGGGTGGCTCAGCCTCCGATTTGGAGGCCGGGGTGGATCAGCCTCCGATTTGGAGGCCGGGGTGGCTCAGCCTCCGATTTGGAGGCCGGGGTCAATCAGCCTTCTATTTGGAGGCCGGGGTCGATCAGCCTCCGATTTGGAGGCCGGGGTGGATCAGCCTCCGATTTGGAGGCCGGGGTGGATCAGCCTCCGATTTGGAGGCCGGGGTGGCTCAGCCTCCGATTTGGAGGCCGGGGTGGCTCAGCCTCCGATTTGGAGGCCGGGGTGGCTCAGCCTCCGATTTGGAGGCCGGGGTGGCTCAGCCTCCGATTTGGAGGCCGGGGTGGCGCAGCCTCCGATTTGGAGGCCGGGGTGGATCAGCCTCCGATTAGGAGGCCGGGGTCGATCAGCCTCCGATTAGGAGGCTGGGGTCGATCAGCCTCCGATTTGGAGGCCAGGGTGGCTCAGCCTCCTATTTGGAGGCCGGGGTGGCTCAGCCTCCGATTTGGAGGCCGGGGTCGATCAGCCTCCTATTTGGAGGCCGGGGTCGATCAGCCTCCGATTTGGAGGCCGGGGTCGATCAGCCTCCGATTTGGAGGCCGGGGTGGCTCAGCCTCCGATTTGGAGGCCAGGGTGGCCCAGCCTCCTATTTGGAGGCCGGGGTGGCTCAGCCTCCGATTTGGAGGCCTGGGTCGATCAGCCTCCGATTTGGAGGCCGGGGTGGATCAGCCTCTGATTTGGAGGCCGGGGTGGATCAGCCTCCGATTTGGAGGCCGGGGTGGCTCAGCCTCCGATTTGGAGGCCGGGGTGGCTCAGCCTCTGATTTGGAGGCCGGGGTGGCTCAGCCTCCGATTTAGAGGCCGGGGTAGCTCAGCCTCCGATTTGGAGGCCTGGGTCGATCAGCCTCCGATTTGGAGGCCGGGGTGGATCAGGCTCTGATTTGGAGGCCGGGGTGGATCATCCTCCGATTTGGAGGCCGGGGTGGCTCATTGTCCGATTTGGAGGCCGGGGTGGCTCAGCCTCCGATTTGGAGGCCGGGGTGGCTCAGTCTCCGATTTGGTGTGTCGGCCCTTTAAGACTCATTTGGGTGCGCTGGCCCTTTAACAATCACTTTGACGCGTTGGCCCTTTAAGAGCTAGTTTGGCTCACTGGGCTTCTTTTAAATCCACTTTGGCGCACACATTCTCTCTCAGGGGCATGTGTCATGTGATGAAGCTAGATTTGCATTTGTGCTGTGGGTTTCGCTTTAAGAGCTGATATTATGTGGCAGAGGCTCTGTGCTGGGGTTCAAGTGAAGTTCGTAGGCGTTGGCATAGTAACTGGGTCTGCCTGCGCATATCAATGAGCTCAACTGTCATTTCAATCGCCTCAGGGCACGTTTTGCCATTTCCTATTGAAAAGCATTGGAGACAGTGCATTCCAATGACGGGAAAAAAATTTTCAAACGCAAATTGCGCAAAAACTACAAATCCGATCGACACCAAAAATACTTAGCACACCTCTCATGGACGCTGGCTTCGAAACGACACCTCAACGGAGTCTGTGCGTGTAGCGGTTCGGGCCGCATTAATTGCGGAAATCAACTTAATAATAATAATAAGAAGAAGAAGAATAAGTTAGCAGCGTTCGGATTACAATATAGTGGTTTTTTCAAACCACTATAATAAGAAGAAGAATAAGTTAGCAGCGTTCGGATTACAATATAGTGTTTTTTTCAAACCACTATAATAAGTTAGCAGCGTTCGGATTACATGATAGTGTTTTTTTCAAACCACTATAATAAGTTAGCAGCGTTCGGATTACATGATAGTGTTTTCTTCAAAGCACTATAAATATAAGAAATCGGATTACAATATGTTGCTTGAACCTAGAGTTTCAAGCACCATAAATATAGATAATAGTAAATTATTGATTTCCTCCAGGCAGGATAAAATTAGTATTAGAGACCTCAATCTAGGGAAAGGGGAGGCGTCAGCATGGGCTTGAAACGCATAGGGCTGTATTTTAGTCCCAGTCCATCCCAAGTCACAATATCCAGAAAAAGGAAATGTTTACAGAAGTGAAGAACATTTAGCGTTCAAACTCTGTTTAACAAATTTTATGGAGGAAAAGACAGATGTAAAAGCCTGCCTCACTGATCAAACCCATAGTTCTTCCCTCCTGGACTGAGTTTGGAACTGATGCTCAGTCTATGATGTTGCCACGTTAATTATTGCTAGGCAACTTCCTTTTATGGTGAGATGCCCCTTTAAGATTCCATCCTCGGATTCCATTATGACATCACTGATGACATGTTAACATTCCACCCCAAGATTCCATTATGACATCATAATGCACCGCGGCTACTTAACCAAGTGCTTACTGCCTAGGTGTCATTGTTGTCAGTGATTGGCTGCGAAGCTGGTGATATACTGACTGCGCTTGGATTTGTTTGAAATGTCTGACATTTCTTCACATAAACTTGAGGAGTTTGCACTACTCCGGGAGATTCTTACCACCTATTCCCCTGACAATGTGCTACCAATACCCGATGGCGTCCTCAGCTTCACTTACCGGCTGGTTATGAAGCTAGTGAGAGACTGCCTGACCAAACACCAACAAGGTCGTATAAGCTCAGAATATCTTGAGCATTTACAGATGAACATCAAGACATTAGTACAACAGGTAAGTAACAGACAATCTGGGTAAAGCATATAAAACAATAATGGATAATATTCATAAAATACAAGCTGGGGAGGGGGGCGGTGATAGCGTGGGCCCGCGCGCTCTACAATGCCAGGGCTGAATTTTACTCCCAGTCCACCCTGGTCACAATATGTAAAAAAAAAAGGAAATGGTTACACATGTAAACAATATTTAGCATCCAAAACCTGGTTAAAATAATTTTGGGTGGGAAAGATGGATATAAAAGCCTGATCAGAAGAGCAAAGCCATGGTTTTCCGTCTTTCCCTGATTCTGGTTCTGATGCTCAACCCATAATGTTGCCAACTTAATTGTTACTAGAATGTTGCTAGGCAACCTCCCTTTATGGTTAGATGCCCCTTTAACCCCTTCACCACCTTGCAATTTTCCGTTTTTGTGCTTTCTTTGTTTTGCTCCCCTTCTTCTCAGATCCAGAACACTTTTTGACCATCAATATAGCCTATGAGGGCTTGTTTTTTGCATGCCGAGTTGTAGTTTTTAATGACACTATAGATTACATATATTGTACTTGAAAACGGGAAAAAAATTCAAGTGTGGTGAAATTGTAAAAAAGTGCAATTCCACAATTCACTAAATGCTAAAACTGACCTGGTAATATGATTCTACAGGACAGTAGGCGAATGCAGATACCAAACATGTATAGGTCCTTTTTTTTTCTATTTAAGTGGTGGAAAAAAAAAAATCTGAACGCCGGAAATGAGTCGGTGTTCATAAAAGATGATCAATGGACAGGCACACTGGTCTTCTGCACACCCCCGGCTTTTATGATAACCCATTGCAACCCCAGAATCATGGGACAAGGGCTCTGATGAGCGAGACTTGAGACACGGTTTCGGTCCGAACGTCTTAAATGCCGTTGTTAGTGATTAACAGCAGCATTTAAGTGGTTGACAGCCAAAATCCATCTGCATCTATTTGCAGGACATGACAGCTGATCACACCATCAACTGTCATGTGCGGGTAGAGATGCGGGCTCTGTCGCTGCCTAAAAAAGACAGGGACACGACCTTGGACGTACCTATACTTTCAAAGTTGTAAATCGGTTAAGGTTCCATCCTTGATTCCATGATGACATCACTGATGACATGTTAACATTCCACCACAAGATTCCATTATGACATCATAATGCACCACCACTACCTGCCCAAGTGCTTACTGCCCAGGTGTCATTGTTGTCAGTGATTGGCTGTGAAGCTGGTGATATACTGACTGCGCTTGGATTTGCTTGAAATGTCTGGAATTTCTTCAGATATACTTGAGGTGTTGGCACTACTCCAGGGGATTCTTAACACCTATGCCCCTGACAATGTGCTACCCCTACCCGATGGCGTCCTCAGCTTCACTTACCGGCTGGTTGTGAAGCTAGTGAGCGACTGCCTGACCAAACACCAACAAGGTCGTATAAGCTCAGGATATCTTGAGCATTTACAGATGAACATCAGGACATTAGTACAACAGGCAACAGACAATCTGGGCAAAGCATATAAAACAATAATGGATAATATTCACAGCACATGAAACAATAATGAATAAAATTCACAAAATACAAGTTTATTTACATGAAATATGTATTTTGGCCAAGAGCAATATAATTTATAGCTTATAAGAAATATCCATATATGTAGTAATTGTAGCTGTAGAGTGCAGGAGTAAAATGATGACATAAATAGCGTCCTATATTCTCTACTTTCTCTCATGATTTTCCTTTTTTGTTTATTTCCATTTTTATAGGCTGAAGAAAGATCCCAATATGGAGATTTGACCTTTTTTAAAGAATTGGTCGCACAGTTCCTGATTGTACTACGGCATATTGCCCGCTCACTGAAGCTTTTGGTAAGAATCCGTCATCTTCTATATCTCATGTCTTTCTTGTCTGATCTTCTCCAGATTACTAGTCATAGCAGATTGTCATATTTCTCATTATAGAAGCCCCCTGTCCGCTCCAGGCAGATACAGGATCTTTTATGGCAGCCTGTCTCTGCTCCATCCTCGGTGGGGACAGTCTGTACTGTGCTCAGTGGTGCGGACCTTTCATATCACATCGGTCTCGCTTTATCTTCACAATCTTCCTTCTTGTAAATGCTGCAGTTCTGGTAATAGATGTTATTGGAGAACTGTCGTATATACAAGTCCCTTATATATTAATGTGGATTTACTGGACGGAGCGGCCGTGTATATTCCCCGCCATTATGTAAATCCAGCTTTAGTCCATTCTGTCTTTTGTGTACTGTAATTTAGCATTTGTGAATTGTTATATTAATTGCGCATATTATATCCATCAGGAAACACCGGAGGGTGACTCCAAAGAGGGGCAACACCGAAATATCGCTGACCCCAATACCAGTGAGCCAGGGCTAAAAAGCGATCTGATTGAAGGTAAGCTGATCATCTTGCATTCCTACAAATATTAATATTATGGAGACACCAGAGAATATAAAATTTACTCTACATCCTCTGTATGAGGCCGGTGATGGCTCCTGAACCTCCTATAGACTATAATGGAGAGGGCTCATGCAAATCTGAAAACCCCTCTGGTTCTCTCTTGTGGGATCTTCTCAGCCCCAAAATGCACAGAGGACCTCACAGGGTCCCCATCCAAGTCACTGTCAGATCCCAAGCAATCACACATTTATGGTAGAGTATATCTATCTATGGATGTGCCATAAGTATATCCAGTATGTGCAGAATATCCATAGAACTAGTATTATGCCATTTACTTGTCTTTCCTTCCTTATATCGATATGTTATATATTCAGTTCTGATATCGTCTAATACATGATGTCTCATTATTTTATCATTATATTAGAGACAACTGAGCCGGCAACTGCTGACGGTGGAATATCTGAGACACCAGAGATCCCCGAATCTGCCAGTGTAAGTATCAGAGAAAACATCTGTATATCATCAGATAACGGGGTATGAATTACACATCACATGTTACACCCCAGAGTACAGTGGGTTAATGCTATTCTTAATGTAGATTGGACCTATTATTATTATTCCTGTCTCCTCTGTGTGATGTCCCTTACCATCCCCTCCATACAATGATATATGTGTATGGAGGATATCCCTATAATATAATAGTGTCTGGGGAGCGTCCTGCTGCTATCATGTCCTCTACATCTGCTGCAGTGTAATCAGCGGGGTCATAATGTAGAGAAGTTCCTGCATCTGCAGCTTTTAATTTCCTGCAACTTTTATGTCTCATTGTCATTTCTTATTCTTCTAGGCCGTTGTCAGATCATTGACCCCTATGAGAAAACCAAGTAAGAGCGACTATACCCAGATCAAAGAGATCGGCAGTGGAGCTTTTGGGTGAGCGTTATGTATAATCTACATTTTTCCCAAACTCCTTATGATGATGCCTCTTTCTATATGTCCTGCCTTAGGGAAATTCCTGTATATGAGTCTACATCTAAATGCTACTGTATTCCAAGACATGTAACATTTTTATTTTTTCATCCCATAGAGCTTTGTAAAGACTTGTTTTTTATGTGTTGAGCTGTTGTTATCGGTACCACTTTGCACTAGATCTATTCTACATCTAGTCATCTAGTCCACATCTACTGTATTTTTCGGACTATAAGACGCACCGGACCATAAGACGCACCCCAAATTTTGGGGTGGAAAATAGGGGAAAAAAATAATGTGTCAAATGGGGGTCCGTCTTACAGTCTGAATTCCGTGGGATGGCTGTGCTCTGTGGGGTAGCTGTGTCCGTGGGGTGGCTGTGCTCTGGTCACAATATACTTAAAAATCTTGTTGCGGCGGTCCCGTGGCGGGGGTCCCAATGCAGCCTCCCTGTGCTCTGTGGTGCGGTGGTGTCGGGGCTCTGTAGTGTGGCTGCAGCGGGGCTCTGTGCTGCGTGGGGGGCTCCGTCTGCATTTCGTTAAAGCCCGAAAGCCTCCCGCAGCTCAGTTGCTGCGACGCGGAGGCCTCCAGAAAGATGGCCGCTGGGAGCGGCGCATACTCTAAGTATATTGCTACCATAAGACGCACCCCCATTTTCCCCAAAAAAATTTTGGGAAAAAACTGCGTCTTATGGTCCAAAAAATACGGTATTTGTCATGATTCAGCTCAGTTATCATGTGATATGGATGAAAACCTCCCATAAGTGATCATTCATGCTGAGTTATTTTGTGTATTTCCAGACATTGATTTCTAGTGACGGCCATACATCTATTATTAACTATTAGTGATGAGCGAGTATACTCGTTACTCGAGATTTCCGAGCATGCTCGGGTGTTCTCCGAGTATTGGATGTGCTTGGAAATTTAGTTTGTGTCACCGCAGCTGCATGATTTGTGGCTGCTAGACAGCCTGAATACATGTGGGGATTTCCTAACAAACACACAATCCTCCTCACATGTATTCAGGCTGTCCAGCAACCACAAATCATGCAGCTGCGGTGACACAAACTAAATTTCTGAGCACGACCAAACTACTTGGAGATCACCCGAGTATGCTCAGAAATCTTGAGTAACGACTCGCTCATCACTATTAACTATTAGGACAGAAGATCATTTGAAATATAGACTGTTAGTAAGAATTCTGTATAAATTATGGCTTTTTCTCCTCTACAGGGCCGTCCACTTAGTGCGTCATAAAGACATAAACAAGGTATTCGCCATGAAGAAACAAGACCGGAGTAACCTGCATCGTCCAGAGTATCTTGAAATGGCCTACCTGGAAAGGGACATCGCAATATTCTCTGATTGTCCCTTTGTTGTCTCCACGCTTTGTTCCTTCCCAACTAAACGACATCTGTGTATGGTCATGGACTTTGGAGCAGGTAAGACATATCCATTGTATCTCTATCCAGCCCATTTCTGCTTAAATATATAAAGCTATCAATGTATTTATATGTCATTAATCTACATGCTCAGAAGAGCAGTTTTGGAGGGTTGCCTCTTTCTGACAGATAATAATTTTCATTGCTTCTTATTGCATTTTTTCTTCTGATGTTGGGCGATCAAAAACACTGCAATTCCATCTGAGTTTATTTGTTTTTATATTATTTATTTTGAATGGAGAAAAAGTGATTTTTATATTTATTTTCTTTCCCCAAATATTTTTATTATTTTTTAGTCTCCATAAGGGACCTGAACTTGTGATTATATAATCGTAATTACTATGTACTGCAATATGGGCATTGCAGAATATGGTGAAAATCTTGGTCCACTATGAAGCCAAGCTACACAGTGACTGTAACAGAAGTACCATAATGGCAAGGATAGTAGTCTTCTGCAGACACTCAGCAGCCATAGCAAACCACTGACATGGAATGGGGGCGATGAGTGCTTAGAGCAGCTCGCCTCCAGGTCACCTGCTGTAAATGCCGCTGTCAGATATTGACAGTGTAATGTAAGAGTTTACCAGCAGGGGGCAGATCTCAGCTCTTTTTGTATAGGATTACTCTGCAGTATACAGTATACGCTCTACATCACACAGTGTATCTCTATGATTGACTCCCTGCCCCAATGTCTCACCTTATTTCTCATTCACACTCATCATGTGTAATTTACATTGTAACAAACCCTCACCTGTCATATTTGCTTTCTGCTCTAGGAGGAGACTGTGACAGTCTCTTAAAGGTTTATGGCCGTTTACCGCTCTCCTTGGCCCGCTTGTATGTTGCAGAAACGGTTCTTGCTGTGGAATATCTGCACAGCTTTGGTGTGGTTCACCGAGACCTGAAGCCTTTAAAGTAAGTGAACGCTGCAGTATAATAAAGGGAGAGACAGTTATAGTTTGGTGTACAGTCTGTGGGTTATTACTTAGGGCTGACAATATCTTTTCTTTCACAGCCTTATAATATCATCAACTGGACATATCAAAGTCACCGATTTTGGGCTTTCAAAACTCGGACTCATGAGACCAACATCAGACATTTACAAGGCTCGAACTAAAGACATCGCCAAAGAGTTCCGTGATAAAGAGGTTAGCTATAGATTAAAAACTTATTCTTCACAGATCTGATCTATTTCTGATATTTTCTCACATAGAAAACTTTTACACTGATATTATTTGTCACAGTAATTTTCATTGATCATCTTCTCATTGTTCTGTTGGTTTCCAGAGGAGCGGCACCTTGCATTATATGGCCCCAGAAGTCATCTTAAAAACGGGCTATGGAAGGCCTATTGACTGGTGGTCAATAGGAATCATCACATATCAATTTCTTACCGGCGATTTGCCATTTAAAGGAAGATGCGAAGATCAGATTTTCCTCAGAATCATAACAGGTAAGTAAAATAATCTGAATGCTGTGTGATGCCATAGTAATTTGGTTGAGTTGTTAGGTTCATACTTTGGTTTAGTTACTTGTTGTTTTTGATAGTTTTTTAAATTATAGTAAATATAGAGACTTTCTTTTCTGTAACATTTACTTTTTATATAACAGAATCCATCATTTTGAAATTTCAAAATCATGCTGTTCATCCCGATGCTGAAAACTTCATTACTCAGCTGCTCAGAAAAAGTCCCAACCTTAGACTCGGGACAGGTAATGTATATAGTAGTATTAATAATGACTTATAACTCCACTGTGCCCTGACAAATAGATAATTTCCATGAGGATTAGCACTGAGGTCTCTGCGTTACCTCCTTGTCTATTTCCCATTCTTCATGCCTTGACTTACAGTATATTTTGGCTCTGCTATGTCTTCAGTTTAGATTACCATAAAATGTACAGTCTTCCTAATATTGTCTGGATCACTTTTTTCTTGTCTTCCGTTTCCAGGAGGAGCAAATAAAATCAAGAGTCATCCATTCCTGAGTGAGTTAGATTTTGAGAATCTTGAAAATCAGGAGCCAGAGTTTAGGCCAATTCTTAGGTCAGAGGAGGACACCCACTACTTTCCCAGTAAGTAGAATGAGACGTCATCTGGTTAAAGCTGCCGTTTGTCTTGTCTTTTATTTTATGTGACAATATGTTCCCATCATTATTAGTAATAACATGGTGATGGTCTGTGATTATATTAATAATCTCTGATAATACTTGTATTTTGTAGCTTGTATTGAGAGACGCAAACATATAGATTCAGATGAGAGTGACACAAGTGAAGTCAGTGATTGGCCAGAAAGCCTAAACTATGCGTCATCTTCTCAAAGACTTTCTAAGGTAAGTATGTGATCAGTAAATCCACAAAACTATAACTAAAATAATATAAAAACTCTCTCTCTATATATATTTAATTTTACTCTGTGTATTTTAGCTATATGCAACCAATACCAGGATGATGAGCAATGAAGATCATGAGCCATCTCCAGATTGTTCTCTACAGACCAGCACAAAACACTCAGACGTGTGAGTAGATTATTATTATGGGGTATAGTACTGACAAATCTTCAGAATACCAAATACAAGTCGCATATGACACAATACTAAATCTAGAATCCACCATTCCATGATTGATGATCACTGTGGGGTCTGGCTTGTCATAACACTGGTGAGTTGATCATTGTGACCAGCCTTTCATTTCTATTTAATTAAAGCCCTTTATTACTAGTTATTCTTCATTCTTGCTGACAGAAGGCAGTTCTGTGCAAGGTATACCCTTCATTTTGTCCAAGTGTCCTAATTGCCCATAAAAAAGGAGTCTTTTTATTTTTCATTGCTTTCACTTGTAATTTATTTATTTTTCTTCTACTAAACAGGCAGAAAGATTCTCCTACTAGAAATGATGGTGATAATCAGTGTTTCACTACTGAAAACAACAAGTCACCCTCTCCCATATTGTCAGGTAAGTGCAGGTCTATAGGAGATCTTGTTGTCATCACTGATCAAAAGGTGTTAATGTAAATGTTACATAAGGACTCAGAAAATCACTGCTTTTCTGTGCCTTTAAAATAAACAACAATCCAACACGTTAATGTATAAAATTCTCACTCTTATGGGCTGCGCATTAAAAGGTATAAGGGGCCATACAGTCTGGTGCCTGATACTGATCACGAATACTCTGCCCTTGGCTCAGTCAGGCCCCAAACTAACCCTAATTCCAAGTGCAGTAAAATTGCAAAAAAAGTGCAATCCCGTACTTAATTTTCGATTGGCTTTATTGCTAGGTTCACTAAATGCTAAAACTGACCTGCGATTTTGATTTTGCAAGTCATTACGAGTTCGTAGACACCAAGCATGTCTAGGTTCTTTTTTATCTAAGTGGTGAAGAAAAATTCCAAACTTTCCAAAAAAAAAAAATTGCGCCCTTTTCTGAGACCAGTAGCGTCTCCATTTTACGTGATCTCTGGTTGGTTGAGGGCTTATTTTTTGTGCGCCGAGCTGACTTTTTTAATGATAACACTTTTGTGCAGATGCATTCTTTTGATTGCCCATTATTGCATTTTAATGCAATGTCGTGGCGACCAAAAAAACGCAATTCTGGCGTTTCGATTTGTTTTCTCGCTCAGCCATTTTGCGATAGGGTTAATCCTTTTTTTATTGATAGATCGGACATAGATAGATTCTGAACATGGTAATACCAAATATGTGTATTGTTTAATTTTGGATAGGGCAAAAGAGGGGTGATTTAAAATCTTGTTTTTTTTAATTTTTTTATATTTTTAAAAACATTTTTTTAATTTTGGCATGCTTCAATGGCCTCCATAGGAGGCTAGAAACTGCCATAACTCGATTGCCTCTGCTACATAGAGGAGATGCATAGATCATCTCTATGTAGCAGAATTACAGGTGTGCTATGAACGCCGACCACAGGGTTGCGCTCATAGCAATCCGGCATCAGCAACCATAAAGATATGACTCTAATCTTTTGACTTGATATTAATCTAATCTTATAGGAGTTTATCATTGACATGTTTTTCTTACTTTTTTATATGATTTTCCAGTTGAGAACAAAAATAAATCTGCATTAAACCTGGGAGAAGAGAAAAACCCAGAAATAGTAGCAGAGACAGAACCTAGCAGAGGTAAGTGTGACAATAAGGTCTATGTTGTGTGATGTCGGCGACTGAGAATAATTCATGAGGAGGAGATGTTATATGTCAGTGGTGGATTGTCTCATCTATGACTGACAATGATCATTGACTTGTTTTTCTTTTTTTATATGAATTTCCAGTTGAAATGAAAAATACATCTGCATTAAAACTGGGAGAAGAGCAAGACCCAGAAATTGTAGCAGAGACAGAATCTAGCAGAGGTAAGTGTGACGATAAGGTCTATGTTGTCTGATGTCAGCGACTGAAAATAATTTACAAGGAGGATATATTATATGCTGTTATAAGCGAGTGTGCTCTTTACTCTTTACATGCTCGGGTGTTCTCTGAGTAGTTTGGGCGTGCTCGGAAATCAAGTTTTAGTCCCCGCAGCTGCATGATTAGAGACTGCTAGACCGCCTGAATTCATGTGAGGATTTCCGAAGAAACAGGCAATCCTTCCCACATGTATTCAGACTGTCTAGCAGCTGCAAATCATGCAGCTGTGGGGACTAAACCTTAATTCACGAGCACGCTCAAAAGTCTAGGAGAACACCCGAGGAACGAACACACTCCCTCATCACTATATGTCAATGGTGGGATTTTCACATCTATGACTGACAATGATCATTGACTTGTTTTTCTTACTTTTTTTATATGAATTTCCAGTTGATACAAAAAATACATCTGCATTAAAACTGGGAGAAGATCAAGACTCAGGAATGGTAGCAGAGACAGAACCTAGCAGAGGTAAGTTTGACAATAAGGTCTATGTTGTCTGATGTCGGCAACTGAGAATAATTCACGAGGAGGAGATGTTATATGTAGTGATAAGCGAGTGTGCTCTTTACTCGAGTTTTCCGAACATGCTCTGGTGTTCTCTGAGTAGTTTGGGCATGCTCGGAAATCAAGTTTTAATTCCCGCAGCTGCATGATTTGAGACTGCTTAACAACCTGAATTCATGTGAGGATTTTTGAAAAAACGTGCAATCATCCCCGCATGTATTCAGGCTGTCTAGCAGCTGCAAACCATGCAGCTGCGGGGACTAAAGTTTAATTTCCGAGCACGCCCAAAATACTCGGCAAACACCCAGAGAACACCTGAGCATGCTTAGAAAACTCAATTAACGAGCACAATCGCTCATCACTACATATAATATATCCTCCTCGGGAATTATTCTCAGTTGCCGACATCAAACAGTCAGTCCCTGCAGCTGCATGATTTGCGGCTGACAGCCTGAATACATGGGGGATTGCCCGTTCTTTAGCAAAAATCCCCACATGTATTCAGGCGTTCCAGCAGCCGCAAATCATGCAGCTGCAAGGACTAAAACTTAATTCACGAGTACGCTCAAAATACATGGAGAACACCCGAGCATGCGCGGAAAACTCCAGTAACGAGCACACTCGCTCATCACTATAAGTCAATGGTGTGATTTTCACATCTATGACTGACAATGATCATTGACTTGTATTTCTTACTTTTTTACATGAATTTCCAGTTGAGAAAAAAACATCTGCATTAAAACTGGGAGAAGATCATGACCCAGAAATAGTAGTAGAGACAGAGTCTAGCAAAGGTAAGTGTGACAATAAGGTCTATGTTGTCTGATGTCGGCGACAGAATAATTCACGAGGACGATATATTATATGTCAATGGTGGGATTTTCACATCTATGACTGACAATGATCATTGACTTGTATTTCTTACTTTTTTACATGATTTTCCAGTTGAGACAAATACATCTGCATTAAAACTGGGAGACGATCAAGACCCAGAAATAGTAGTAGAGACAGAGTCTAGCAGAGGTAAGTGTGACAATAAGGTCTATGTTGTCTGATGTCGGCGACAGAATAATTCACGAGGACGATATATTATATGTCAATGGTGGGATTTTCACATCTATGAATGACAATGATCATTGACTTGTATTTCTTACTTTTTTACATGAATTTCCAGTTGAGACAAATACATCTGCAATAAAACTGGGAGACGATCAAGACCCAGAAATAGTAGTAGAGATAGAGTCTAGCAGAGGTAAGTGTGACAATAAGGTCTATGTTGTCTGATGTCGGCGACAGAATAATTCACGAGGGCGATATATTATATGTCAATGGTGGGATTTTCACATCTATGAGTGACAATGATCATTGACTTGTATTTCTTACTTTTTTACATGATTTTCCAGTTGAGACAAATACATCTGCATTAAAACTGGGAGACGATCAAGACCCAGAAATAGTAGTAGAGACAGAGTCTAGCAGAGGTAAGTGTGACAATAAGGTCTATGTTGTCTGATGTCGGCGACAGAATAATTCACGAGGACGATATATTATATGTCAATGGTGGGATTTTCACATCTATGACTGACAATGATCATTGACTTGTATTTCTTACTTTTTTACATGAATTTCCAGTTGAGACAAATACATCTGCAATAGTAGTAGAGATAGAGTCTAGCAGAGGTAAGTGTGACAATAAGGTCTATGTGGTCTGATGTTGGCGATTGAGAATTATTCACGAGGAGGAGATGTTAACTCCCAGTTACATGATTGCTACATGGATGATGATTGAAAATGATCACTGACTTGTTTTTTTTTTACTTTTTATATGAATTTCTAGTTGAGAAGAAAAATAACTCTGCAAAAATACTGGTAGAAGAGCAAAATGCCCAAATAGTAGAAGAGCGAAAACCTAGAAGACGTAAGTGTGATAATAAAGTCTATATTGTTTGATGTTGGCCAGTGGGAATAATTCATGTGGAGAAGATGTTATCTGTCAGTGGTGGGATTGTCACATGTATGATGACTGACAATGATCCTGTTGCTCTGCACGGATAAGATTTCTCTACCGTCCTGCCACAATGACACCAAAGCAGTATCCTCTAATATGGAGTTCCATTACTTACATTAGTTTTATATCTCTTCTCCTAGGTTCCATCTTCCGCCGGATTATATCATCCTGCCGGCGAGGATTATCCAGGGCCGCTCGCAGCATCAGAAGATGCATTTGTCCAATCTGTCCATAGGGCACAATATACATCTAGTACAGCAAGTCCATCATCAAAGCTGTACTTGGGCAGCACGGTGGCTCAGTGGTTAGCACTGTTGCTTTGCAGCACTGGGATCCTGGGTTTAAATGTCACTAAGGAAAACATCTGCATGGAGTTTGTATGTTCTCCCCGTGTTTGCGTGGGTTTCCTCCGGGTACACCGGTTTCCTCCCACACACCAAAGACATACTGATTGGGAATTCCAAATTTAAAAAAATAAAATAAAAATTCTGAATTAATGTTCCTTTGTAATAGAATATTTCTGAAATATATGGCATACCAATACTGTACGTCGTACATGTTTGAAGCACCCTCATGAAGTTTTGTTTTTTCACTAAACGTGTATGTGTTGTAGTGTGGTGAGGTAATATACTTCCCTACTGCCGTCTTCTCTGAGATCAAGCTCTGTCCGGCTCCACTTTTGTGTGATGTCATAACAACATAGTTACATACATAGGTTGAAAAAAGACCTAGGTCCATCAAGTTTAACCTTTCTCCACCAATTGTCCATTTTGTCACTAAATTAAATATAACCCACAATGTTATGGTATTGAGGAAATCATCAAGCCCTTTTTAAAAGCTGTTGTAGTGTCTGCTATTCTTGTGGTCGGCATTCCACAGTGTCACTGCTCTAACTGTAAATAACCCTTTCCTATTTAGCTGTTGCAATCGCCTGTCATCGCTCTTTAGCTCACTGTATACTCTCAGTGTGAGCGAGAAGTCTTTTCTATAATGGGAGCCTATGGAGCCTTGTTCTGATGCTTCATAGGCTTACATTGTTAAAGGGAACCTGTCACCTCGTTTTTCAGCTATAAGCTGCGGCCACTGCCTTTCGGGGCTTATCTACAGCATTCTAGAAAGCTGTAGAAAGGCAGTGGCCGCGGCTTATAGCTGAAAAATGAGGTGACAGGTTCCCTTTACTCACTTCATACTTGCCGATGTGGGAGATGATGTGACCTGGTCATCATCTAGCCGTGACAATTATTCCCTTATAAAAGCTTCTAGAGACATGCATAACCAGTAGGACTTGGGCATCCTAGGACAGTCCTACTTGGACTATATTCACGTTGGACTATGATCAGTGGCTCTGTCGGTATTTGTGTCTGAAGCCTCGGAGAATGGGATTCAGATGTTCGCACCAACAGGAACATTGACTATAATGATGCAGGCAGAGTCAGTGTTCTATGTTGGCATCATTATATACCTATTTGAGGCAGGCACCAAGACGCCATCTTGGTGTCTGCCTCAAAAAGGCATACAAGGCCAAAAATTATGTCCTACAGAGCACACAGTGACTCCATCTACATCATTATAATCAATGGCTTCATTAACACAAACATCGGAAAACGTTTTTCTAGGGCTTCAGCTGCAAGCCCCCGACCGTAGACAAAGACACAATGTGAACTTAGATTAAGTAATTAAGTTATAGCCATCAAGAAGAAAGAAAAAAAATAGATCCAGCTTACTGCTTGTAGTCCAAATGGATAACTTTTAAATAGTCTGTGGTCTGGCGCATGGGTCGAGATACATACCAAGCTAGCTCCATAGTCAGATAGCCTGTTGAGAAGTATATATGGAGGGAGAGGAGATGTAAGAAGTACACACATCAAGGCAAGGTATTGTGGCATCAAATATTAGTCCAGTATAATAAACTGTGATATGGACCACTATATTAACCCGTATTCAGTAGATGAAAAAGAACTGAAGGGTTAAAGAGCGCCAAAACACTTGTAAAATAAATCAATAGTAAACCTCCCTCCATATATACTTCCCAACATTTGCACTCAGGACATGGTTTTTGATGTACTTAAATTAATGCATTTAGCAACAATATACATCTGAAATTTTTTTTGCATAGGGCTTAGTGTATTTTGCACATTATATTGATTATGTGGACTAGCTACACACATTATACGTATACAATTGTGTGATGTTATATAGAGCTTGTTATTGCTCCCATGATTATAGCTTATGTTTAATAACTGCTGTCTATTTTAAACGTTTTTAATCATTTTTTTGGTGGTTTGTGTATCCCATGTAATAAAATTGACAATTTTTCTATGGTGATCCCTGCATTTGGTGTATGTCTTCTTGGTTCTTTTTTTGTGATTTACATGTAATTTGGACATACTGTGGTTGGAACCCCTCTAATTAGTCTTATTATCTGATGGTGCCCTCCGCATCCTTGTAGATAGCTTCAAAAAGTAGTAGTAGTAGTAGTAGTATATGTAATTACTGCTATCTCCTGCCAAATTCCTTAGTGAGGAGTGCCGAACATTTATTCAGGTTATTTTTCAACCCAGAACGCTTAAGACAAACCACTATACCAATAATAGTTATGCCATGTTCTTGTATGGACCTTGAGAATATATTCATGTCAGAAGGAGCAAACATCAGAAGGAAGGGTCGGAGGTTGATCATAGAACTTTGCTTTACCTTATTGACTTAAAGGAGTGCAAATCATGAACCGATTGGCTTTATTAAAAAAAATAAAGTTTTTTCCTGATCCCAAGAGACAATCAGAGTGGACATACAGGCATTTTAGGATTCACGGCTGTCAGAGCCAGAACAAAGAACAATTAGTTCCAGTCAGAGCACAACAGTTCATTTTAATGGCTACATTTCATCAGTAACATTCCCTTTATAATCTACAGTAGATGATAAATGGATCTGGCAGATTTAAAGGGAATGTGTCCATTTTTTTCTCAACAATTGGAAAAAAAATGCAAAAACGTATATTTTTTAATGGTATAAAATAGCAATTTTTGCTCATATTTTCAACTTGAAAAACTGGAGGTAGTGGGGGGCAACGGCTGATATTTGCCGTAAAAATTTAGTCTAATGTGAGATAGTGCAACTGCAGTACACATTGGTGGGATCTGCTCCATGTGTGAGACGTCACTCCTCGCCTTCTAGATGTTTGCCAAAGGATAAGGCAGGATGAAGCGTAGGAGCCATTTTGTTAGTGGCGGCAAAGTGGTATTGACAAGTGGAAAGTGACACAGAGGTCTGTCGTTAGCACATATTCTGTTAGTTGAAGGTGCGCTGCTCACCGTTTCATTCAGTGGCCGCATGAGATACAAGGCTCAGCAGACCGTCACACATGATGGGACTAGATACATGGCTGTGCTCAGTGTAAAGCCTCACTCAAATGTACAGTATAATGTGGGGACATCTGAATGAGGCTTTACACTGACTGAGCAGAGATGAGTCAGTGTTCAGAGCACAGCAGTGTGATGATGAACTCTGAATACTGGAGTGAGTACAGGTCGGCAGCCTGACACTGTACGACTAATCCCAGGCTACCGAGCTGCTCAATAGCCTGATATTACTACAGCGTCAGGCTCCTGATCTGTACTCACCACATCTCACAACTGCTGTGCAGACCTCCTGTCACCAACAGCTGTGTCACTGTGAGCTGTTGATATGGGGGTGTAAATTGTAGCCAAGAGCACAGTTCTGGACTACAATAAAATGGCTCCTGACTCCCCCACAGCTGTGAACTGGACACCCCATGGGGAATGCACAGTCCACAGCTGAGACAGACACAATATAGGAGATTGAAATTTACACATTTAAAGAGCATCCAGCCCTACATGATCCATAACACAAAAGATAATTATTAAAAATATTCCTTTTATTAATCATCACATAAAAACACAATAGTTATAGTAATAATAGATGCAGTTGTTGGTGTTGGTAAACAAACAAAAATTACCCGGAACTACTCAAAGCATAGACATAATAATATGCACTAGTGTTAAGCAACTTTTGTTTTTTTAGGGTCGAGTTTCGTTTCATGAAACCCGACTTTTCCAAAAGTCGGGTAGAGCAAAATCAGCCGACTATAGGGAAAAGTCGGGGTCGTCCCGAAACACGAAACCCAATGTAAGTCAATGGAGAATTAAAGTCGGCAGTGAGAGGAGGACAGGAAACACACCAACAGTGCCCATTTGAATGCCAAAAGCATAAATTCTTGTTACTGAAGCTTGTCAACCTTAATTTACTTCATAATACTAGTTACGCACTGAAAAATGGGGGTTATTTGGCTACAGTTGTGGGGGGGGAGGGCTGGCTCCAGGTTTTCGTGGGCCCAGGGCCAAAGAGCGCCCCTTTAACACATACCACAACTCATGATGCTCCGATACGGCAGAGAAATAGCAGTATAGTACAATGAAAAATACTTCACTTCTTACATCTCATGACTGATATCCATTTTAAATTCTCCAATACCTCCAAAAATGGACAGTATATAACTCCATACAGTATTATGGCCAGCGCTTAATGCGCTATACAGAGTAATGAGGCCCATATATTTCTCCATACGGAATCATTATTCCCATATAATGTTTCAAACCGTATATGATGAGCTCCACATAATGCTACAGTATATGTTGGTCCCAATGGATGAAGCTCCACTGTCTTATGGGCCCAAATAATGCTCCATATATAATGGGCCGCATTTCTACTGCTCTAGTGTATAATGGGCCCTGTAAATGCTGCTCCAGTGTCTGATGTCCACCTTTGGAATGCTCCAGTGTATGGTGGGCCCCATATATCATTCACCAGAGTATAGTGCTCCCCAAAAATTGCTGTCCCAACATTGAAAACAATTACATAAGTCTCCTTGCTAGGGAATCCCTGCACTACTCTGAACTCCTTGTCATCCCCATCTTCCATCTCACTGCACTTGGCTGTTTAGGCCCTCCCACCAGCAGAGACACTTTTGCGTACTATGCGGTGCCCTGTGCCAGTGCCATCGCCCATGAGTATGCCCCCCCACCTGCTCAAGGAACCAGCACTTTCATCTGCACCTTCCTCTTTGTCACCGTGTAAGGTGGTATAGTATGCGGGAAGGGGAACCTGAGTTTCCTCTGGGTCAGATTCTGGCTGTGTAGAGTGCGAGGGGAATGTAGTGGTCTGGGTCAATGTACCAGCAGCATCATCCAGCAGTGGCTGGGCCTCAGTGCACTTGTGGCGTCCCCAAGAGTACGGTCGCCACTGTGGCATTGCCTTCCTCCTAGGGAGTGTGTTGTCAAGCTTGGGAGCAATGAAGGATCTCTCTAGCAGTGAAACAACACACAACACATTTCCCACTCCAGGCCAGCAGGGAGACCTCTGAACCTGACTGCTGAGGAGCTGCTCTCTGTGGTCGGAAGGAGGTAAGTTAGGGCACTCTGTGCAGGGAAGGGGAAGTGTGCGGACGTGAGAAGGGGAGCTGGAGGATGAGCAGAGTTAAGGCTCACTCCTAGCTGGAGCGCATGGTCCGGATTCCGGTCTCCGAGTTTGTAGGGACACTGACGTTCCTGCAGCAGAAACCGGGGGAAGTAGCAGCTATAAATGCTCTGTACCCAACTAAGGCTCGGAGGCCCCAGCATCGACGTGTGCGAGGCAGAAGGAAAAGGCTACAGCTGTCTGCCATACAAGTAAAGTCTGAGGAACATCTATTAGACAGGAGGCGTTTCAGTGAACCACGGTCCTGTGAGTGCTTCCCCCACAATCGCTAGAAAGGAGACGTTCAGGAAGGTACATGTTGGCGGAGTGTTGGAAGGGAGCTTTCCATTCTGGTCCCGGAGGTTGGCAGAGGTCCTGACCCGGAGGACACAGCACGGAGGCAGGCATCTGTGTAACCTGCAGACTGTGAGTAAAGCTTTGGAACTGCACGCTCTGCTGTCCTACAGTTATTCCAGCACTGCTACATCTGGGTACCAGCACCTACACCGCCTGTGCCTTTCCCCCTTCACTACATCTACACTTCCCTGGGACTCCAGCTCCACCTGTGGGGAGCTTCTCCATCTTTGCTGCACAACACCATCAGTCCCAAAGGATCTGCATGCAGCGTCGGCCTAACATCTATGTTGCCGAACACCACAGGTGGCGTCAAACTATCTATATAAACTCTTTACCATTATACCACGCCATTTACATGGGCGCCCAGGGCCACCGTCCGGGTCACCGCTGCTGTGACACATCCCACTGACACCGGCACGATACCGAGTACCCCACAGCCCTTGGAGGGCGACCCATATGCCGACTGCTGATCGGGTGGCGTTATTCCCACGAACCTCCAAACAGCGTCCCTGAAGGCAACGTTTTTGGTTTCCGGGGGTAGTATGATTGCAAAGCTGAACCTTAAAGGAATGTCCAAAAGGGCACCACCAGGAGTGGAGCCTGTGGCTTAATTGGACTGCACCCGGGAAACCACTAGCATACAAGCTACAGAAAAGATGGACAGATTGCAAGCTTTGTCGATTCTGTGTGTGGTGTGGTATGTCCGTTTGTAGTTGTGCTAGCAATTTCTCATCTTTATTCCGTTAACGACCGAGACTCCGGCATGGCCCCGCGGTACGCGTCAAGCTTACTAGAGGGATACGCGAGGCTGTGGCACGTGAGATCGAGCAATAACAGGTCTAGCATTCCAGTACATGTCCGGGGCTGCATGCACACTACACTGAAAGGACCAGCTTTTGTCGCTTACAGGTGCAGATAACCTGCTGAACTCCGTTAGTGATGGGAATCTGGGATTCAGATTATTCCCCGCGAACGATGATTTCCCAGTAAGTTCAGGTCAACCGCAATTCCGGAGTTAGGCCTAACTGTCATTCCTGAAAAAATTACGTGTCCAAACCACAGGTGCTGTAGCTTGCTTAACAGCTCGGCAGCCGTTCTCAGGCCCAGTATGGATTCAACAATATTGTAGAAAGTTGATAAAGGGTACAGTTTCACCGGATAACACGTATATATGTAGCCTAGTTTACACATTAAAAATATATGTCTATAGATCAGGAGGCAGACTCAGATGTTCTCAGGCCCAGTATGGATTTGACCAGATTGTACAAAGTTGAGAAAGGGTACTTTATCACTGGATAGCAGGTATATATAGCATAGTTTAAACACGTAAAGTCTCCGTGTTCTCAGTATGGATGACACAGCAATCTAAAAAGTGGAAAAAAGGAAATGCATTTGAGGCGTACACAACTATATACTTTTGGTGTTATTTTTAAATCTTCATATATATTTCTGTCTCAGTAATACAGTCCAGCCTCTCCGCAATAGGAAATGAGATGCATACAATTAGTGACATAAAGGCTATTGATTGCAGAAATCTAGGAATTATTATTCACGGGAAAAACTTCCGTCACAATTCTCATAGGCGATGCTGACCCTCAATTAATTTGTGTGTTGAGACAGTGAAAACATTTTTTTGTGAATAAAGTCTTGCTGTATCGCACTTCCGTTGATTCCATCACTGTTACTCATCTCAATCCAATTTTTATCACAGGGAGCGATGTAAACATGGTGCTCACTGGCTATCATGATCTGTCACGTAACTTTGGAGTGCAAGAGACAGAAGCCACAGGCCGTAGGCGATTCTATTTGATTGGCATGAGAGGGCACATTTTGAAATGTGCGCCGGAATGTCACACGTTTGTGAGTAGGAAAACTGTGAAAGCTGATGATAAACCACCACTGCATGTAATTGTGAGTCGACGTCCATAAGAAATGGAAGCCACTGATCATCTGGAGCTAGAGCCCGGCCAGCAGGACAGGGCATAGCTACATCTTAACCATCATCTTTCAGTTCAATCAATTTGTAGTGGCAGTCCTAGTGAAGGATTTGACAGGCCAGACTACACAGCGGAGGAGCAGGGAGAGGTAAACATTGCAAATGCTGGGGCCCTGCCCAAGCAAGGGGGGCACAGTCGTGGGCGTCGGTACTGGCACTGGGCCCCTCATAGTACGGCAGTGTGTCTGACGGCGGGTGTGCACCACCACTGTCAGAGACACTTGATTGCACTATGAGGGACCCTATGCCAGTGCCCGCGCCCAAGAGTCGGCCTACCCACCTGTCCAGGGCAACGGCACTCGCACGGTTTTGTGCGCTAGGTGGTGACCTCGGCTATGGGGGGGGCCGCCCACTTAGGGAGGTTTACAAAGTGGCATATGTAGATGTGGGTCATTCAGCTGCTGCAAAAGGCGAAATAGGTCAAGTTCGCGGAATAGGAGGAGGACCAAAGCAAGCCTTTTTTCTGGCAACCTATGTGTCATCAAGGGAAGGTGGGACAAAATCCTTGGAAACCCATGCATGGTTCATTTTAATGAAGGTTAGATCATCCACATTTTGGGTTGACAGACGGGTCCTTTTTTCTGTCAGGATTGATCCAGCTGTACTGAAGACTCTTTCCGATAGCACACTTGCAGCTGGGCAAGCGAGCTCCTGTAAGGCATATTGTGCCAATTCAGGCCAGGTGTCCAGTTTAACGGCCCAATAGTCAAAGGGGAATGACCTGTGCGGGAGAACATCAATATGGGAGGAAAAGTAGTTGTTAACCATAGTTGACAACTGCTGTCTCCTGTCACTTTCCATCGATGCAGTATTACAAGTTGTGTGAGCGGTCCGTGAAAAATCAGTCCACAACATTGTCATGAAACCCCTGTCTCCAACGCCACTTCTGCTGTGTACACCACGAACACCTCTGCCAAGCTGCCCCCGGCCCGTACGGCTCGTGTGAGAACCATCACCGCTGCTGTGAGCTGGGAATGCCTCAACCAACCGGTTAACCAGAGTTGCTTGTTTAGTAGCCAATATTAGGTCAAGGTTCTCCTGTGGCATGATGTTTTGTAATTTGCCTTCATAGCGTGGATCCAGGATGCTGGCCAACCAGCAGTCGTCATCGTTCATCATTTTGGCAATGCATGGGTCCCTTTTTAGGATCTGCAAGGCATAATCTGACATGTGGGCCAATGTTCCCGGTATCAATGATGCACTGCGAGTGCTGGGTGGAGGAGCACTTTCTGGCAAATCCACATCCCACCAGTCACGCACAAACCCTGTACCAGACCTTGCCACGCCAACATTTTCACTTGCCCCACGAGATGCATCCTCCTCCCCTAAGTAATCATACCCATCATCATCCTCCTCCTCCTCTTCTTCCTCCACCTCGTCCAGGAGAGGTCCCTGAGCAGACAATGGCTGAATGTCATCAAGGATTCCCTCCACCTCTTCCTCCTCGTCAACATTGGCTGCAGACGCCTGCTCCTTAAGGTGCGTCAAAGTTTGCATGAGCAGACGCATAAGTGGGATGCTCATGCTTAGGATGGCGTCGTCTGCGCTTACCAGCCGTGTGCACTCCTCAAAACACTGAAGGACTTTACAGAGGTCTTTCAGCTTCGACCACTGCACACCTGTCAACTCCATGTCTGCTCTCAAAGTGCCTGGCCGTGTATCCTCCCACAAATGCATTATGGCCTGCCTCTGCTCGCACAGCCGCTCAACCATGTGCAGGGTGGAGTTCCACCTTGTTGCAATGTCGATAATGAGGCGGTGGTTGGGAAGGTGGAGCAATTGCTGCAGCTTCTGCATACGAATGGAGTGTACAGGCGACCGGCGGATGTGCGCGCACAGTCTTCGCACCTTCTGGAGCAGGGCTGTTAACTCCGGATAATTATTGAGGAGGCACTGCACCACCAGGTTCAAGGTGTGAGCCAAGCAAGGTATGTGGCTGAGTTTTGAAAGGGCTATGGCTGCCCCAAAATTACGGCCGCTATCACTAACTACCTTGCCTGCCTCAAGATGTACTCTGCCCAGCCATGACTCAGTTTGTCGCTGAAAGTACTCGGCCAGCACCTCGGCGGTGTGTCTGTCGCCCAAACACATCATCTGCAACACAGCCTGCTGACGCTTTCCACTAGCTGTTTGATAGGGGGACACCTCGTGTGTAACAGTGGCAGCTGCAGATGGAGTGCTCATACGACTGCGCTCTGTGGATGAGCTTTCGCATCTGGAGGAGGAGGAGGAGGGTCGAACGCCTACAGCCAACTGTTTCCTATACCGTGGGCTAGGCAGCACTGTCCCACCACCGCTGTCCCCTGTGGACCCTGCATCCACCACATTAACCCAGTGCGCAGTGATGGACACGTAACGGCCCTGGCCATGCCGACTGGACCATGCATCAGTTGTTAGGTGCACCTTTCCACTCACTGACTGCTTGAGTGCATGGACAATGCGGTCTTTTACATGATGGTGGAGGGCTGGGATGGCTTTGCGAGAGAAGAAGTGGCAACTGGGTAGGTCATAGCATGGTACTGCATAGGCCATGAGTTCGCGGAAAGCTGCGCTTTCAACCAACCGATAGGGCATCATCTCTAACGAGATTAGTTTGGCAATGTGGGCGTTCAAACCCATTGTACGCGGATGAGAGACTGAGTACTTTCTTGACCTACTCATAGTGTCTGGGAGGGTGAGCTGGACTTGAGAGCTGCATATGGTGGAAGTAGCGGTGGACAGGGCGGACTGAGAGAGGGTTGATGATGGTGATGGAGTTGGTGTTCTTTCTGATGGCCTAGATTCAGTCTTTCGTTGATATAACAGTGGGATTCCCTGACTGCTGTGGCCTTGCAACGACACCTCAACATTTGCTGCTGTGCTAACCGGTGGGCTTACAGTGGAGGAAACAATGTAGCATTGCTGACTACCTTCTTTGTGATCAGTTGCACATGTGGTACTTGAGGTTTGGTGTTGTGTCCACGCTTGCAAGTGCATGCTGGTTAAATGTCTAAGCATGCAACTGGTATTCAAATTTTTCAGATTTTTCCCTCGGCTAAAGGTCTTTGCACACTTCTTACAGATAACCTTGGCCTGATCATGAGGATTTTGTTCAAAAATTGCCACACTGCACTCTTCCTACTTTGGCAGACATTTTGCGGCCTAGCACGCTGTGATATTTTGACCCTCTGGACAAGCTGTCCAGCAACTCTTTTGATTTTTGGAACCTGTCTTTGGAGTGCTCTGGGCCTGCCAGATAACAGCTGTTGCGATGTCGATGTCTGCTATGGATGCTCCTCCTCCTCATCTGAGCTATTGGAAGCAGCACCCTCTTCCCCCAATGGATGCCAATCTGGGTCAACAACTGGATCATCCATCACCTCCTCTTCAATGTCACGTGCACCTTCCTCTGTGTCACCGTGTATGGTGGTATAGTGTGCGGGAAGGGGCACCTGAGTCTCATCAGGGTCAGAATCTGGCTCTGTACACTGGGAGGACAATGTAGTGCTCTGAGTGAATGTACCAGCAGAATCATCTATCAGTGGCTGTGCATCAGTGCACTCCATGTCAGATTCATCTTGACCTGGGTAATTCACCATTTGACTTGATAATCCAGGCATGGTATGTGAAAACAGCTCCATGGAGTAATCAGTAGTATGGCCTGCGTCATCCTTCAATCTTGGTTGGGGTGAAGGACACAAGGAAAGGTGTGGTTCATGAACATGAGCCTCCAATGACGACTCAGTGCTTTTATTTTTAACAACTTCAGAAGAAGAGGCGATAGAGCTGGAGGCTGAGTCAGCAATGTAAGCCAAAACTTGTTCTTGAAGCTCCGGCTTTAAAAACGGTTTACCTACTCCCAGAAAAGGGAGTCTTCGAGGCCTTGTGGAGCCAGACGATGATGCAGGCTCAACACCTCCTGTATTCGGTCCTATTTTGCGTTTGCCACTACCATCAGATCCACCAACAACACCATCATTACCAGCTGCCAACCCCCGCCCAATTCCATGGCCTCTTCCACCAGCCTTCCTCATTTTTGGTAGAAATGTAGACAAAATCCAACAAACTATATAGTAATGTAAAACAAGGTACAAGGTGTCTATAGGACAGGGGAGATTTTGAATTTCTGCACACACTTGTGGACACTGGACACTTTTGGATTGTGTGAGGCCCACTGAATATCACAGCGCTATGTCACAGGCTCGATGTCGCAGGTGTGAAACATGTCACTAGAGGATAACGGAGATTTTGAATTTCTGCACACACTTGTGGACACTGGACACTTTTGGATTGTGTGAGTCCCACTGAATATCACAGCGCTATGTCACAGGCTCGATGTCGCAGGTGTGAAAAATGTCACTAGAGGATAACGGAGATTTTGAATTTCTGCACACACTTGTGGACACTGGACACTTTTGGATTGTGTGAGGCCCACTGAATATCACAGCGCTATGTCACAGGCTCGATGTCGCAGGTGTGAAAAATGTCACTAGAGGATAACTGAGATTTTGAATTTTGGCACACACTTGTGGACACTGGACACTTTTGGATTGTGTGAGGCCCACTGAATATCACAGCGCTATGTCACAGGCTCGATGTCGCAGGTGTGAAAAATGTGACTAGAGGATAACGGAGATTTTGAATTTCTGCACACACTTGTGGACACTGGACACTTTTGGATTGTGTGAGGCCCACTGAATATCACAGCGCTATGTCACAGGCTCGATGTCACAGGTGTGAAAAATGTCACTAGAGGATAACGGAGATTTTGAATTTCTGCACACACTTGTGGACACTGGACGCTTTTGGATTGTTTGAGGCCCAATTTCACAGCGCTATGTCACAGGCTCGATGTCGCAGGTGTGAAAAATGTCACTAGAGGATAACGGAGATTTTGAATTTCTGCACACACTTGTGGACACTGGACACTTTTGGATTGTGTGAGGCCCACTGAATATCACAGCACTATGTCACAGGCTCGATGTCGCAGGTGTGAAAAATGTCACTAGAGGATAACAGAGATTTTGAATTTCGGCACACACTTGTGGACACTGGACACTTTTGGATTGTGTGAGGCCCACTGAATATCACAGCGCTATGTCACAGGCTCGATGTCGCAGGTGTGAAAAATGTGACTAGAGGATAATGGAGATTTTGAATTTCTGCACACACTTGTGGACACTGGACACTTTTGGATTGTGTGAGGCCCAGTGAATATCACAGCGCTATGTCACAGGCTCGATGTCACAGGTGTGAAAAATGTCACTAGA
Source organism: Dendrobates tinctorius (assembly GCF_039654945.1). NCBI lineage: Eukaryota > Metazoa > Chordata > Amphibia > Anura > Dendrobatidae > Dendrobates > Dendrobates tinctorius. Next base: position 1,094,178 of record NW_027361788.1, on the reverse strand, counting down.
GGATAACGGAGATTTTGAATTTCTGCACACACTTGTGGAAACTGGACACTTTTGGATTGTGTGAGGCCCACTGAATATCACAGCGCTATGTCACAGGCTCGATGTCGCAGGTGTGAAAAATGTCACTAGAGGATAACGGAGATTTTGAATTTCTGCACACACTTGTGGACACTGGACACTTTTGGATTGTGTGAGGCCCACTGAAAATCACAGCGCTATGTCACAGGCTCGATGTCGCAGGTGTGAAAAATGTCACTAGAGGATAACAGAGATTTTGAATTTCGGCACCCACTTGTGGACACTGGACACTTTTGGATTGTGTGAGGCCCACTGAATATCACAGTGCTATGTCACAGGCTTAATGTCGCATGTGTGAAAAATGTGACTAGAGGATAACGTAGATTTTGAATTTCAGCACACACTTGTGGACACTGGACACTTTTGGATTGTGTGAGGCCCAGTGAATATCACAGCGCTATGTCACAGGCAGAAATTGGCTAGTGTATGACAAACTACATAGTGACCATCAGCAGATTTGGCTTTCAGTACCATCTTTATGCTGATGACACACAACTATACACGTCTTCCCCCGACCTTACCCCCGCTGTACTACAGAACACCAGTGACTGTCTGTCCGCAGTCTCCAATATCATGTCCGCTCTCTATCTGAAACTCAACCTCTCCAAAACTGAACTTCTTCTGCTCCCGCCGTCTACTAACCTCCCTAAATCTGACATTTCCTTCTCCGTGGGTGGTACCACAATAACACCCCGGCAGCAGGTGCGCTGTCTGGGTGTTATGTTTGACACCAATCTCTCCTTTACAACCCATATACAATCCCTTGCCCGCTCTTGCCGCTTACACCTAAAGAACATCTCTAGAATCCGCCCTTTTCTCACTATGGAAACAACAAAAACCCTCACTGTTGCATTGATCCACTCTCGCCTGGATTACTGCAACGCTCTATTAATTGGCCTCCCCGTCACTCGACTATCCCCTCTCCAGTCCATACTCAATGCAGCAGCCAGGATCGTCCATCTGGGTAATCGGTACTCGGACGCGTCCGCTCTTCGCCAGTCCTTACATTGGCTGCCCATTCATCATAGGATCCAATTCAAAGTACTTGTTCTCACCCACAAAGCTCTCCACAGTGCGGCACCCTGCGCTCTGCAAACGACTTTCGACTAACCTCTGCACTAATCCGTACCTCCCACTCCCGACTCCAAGACTTCTCCCGTGCTGCTCCTATCCTCTGGAATGCTCTACCCCAAGAAATCAGGACTATCCACAATTTGCATAGTTTTAGGTGCTCCCTCAAAACACACCTGTTCAGAGCGGCCTATCACATTCACTAATCAAAGTCATTCTCTGTGTAAGTGTGCGTGCGTAGCCCATTCACTATCTCCATCCATCCTTCACTCCTGCAAGATGGCTGGACCTTCATTGTAAATACACCATTGTAAATACACACCTGTACTCTGTATCTCCCTCACCTCATTGTAGATTGTACGCTCTCACGAGCAGGGTCGTCTTATTTCGTCTTATTTTGCTTTAATTATTGCATTGTTAGCGTTGTTACTTATGACTTGTGTTTTGAAACTGTTAAACTGTAAAGCGCTGCGGAATATGTTGGCGCTATATAAATAAAGATTATTATTATTATTATTATTATAGTGTATATATAATTGGGCAGAATAGGAATCTCCCTAGAGTGTAGGTCTGTAAGAACGGAACAAGTCCTCGACTTATCCTTACAGAGCGACACACAGATAGCTTCACTGTGGCCGTGATAACAGCCGTTACACGGTACTGAGAGAGGAGCGTGCACGTACACGGCTGTCCGGTGTACGTAAAATTGTCAAGCTCCATGTTTTTTAAGTATACGGACTGACACACGCTGTCTCTCTGTAGTTTTGAATGTGATCAAACAGCAAATATATTTAACTGTTTGAAAACTAGACAAAACTAGAAGGTGCAGGTCTGTAAGAACGGAACATGTCCTCGACTTATCCTTACAGAGCGACACACAGATAGCTTCACTGTGGCCGTGATAACAGCCGTTACACGGTACTGAGAGAGGAGCGTGCACGTACACGGCTGTCCGGTGTACGTAAAATTGTCAAGCTCCATGTTTTTTAAGTATACGGACTGACACACGCTGTCTCTCTGTAGTTTTGAATGTGATCAAACAGCAAATATATTTAACTGTTTGAAAACTAGACAAAACTAGAAGGTGCAGGTCTGTAAGAACGGAACATGTCCTCGACTTATCCTTACAGAGCAACACACAGATAGCTTCACTGTGGCCGTGATAACAGCCGTTACACGGTACTGAGAGAGGAGCGTGCACGTACACGGCTGTCCGGTGTACGTAAAATTGTCAAGCTCCGTGTTTTTTAAGTATACGGACTGACACACGCTGTCTCTCTATAGTTTTGAATGTGATCAAACAGCAAATATATTTAACTGTTTGAAAGCTAGACAAAACTAGAAGGTGCAGGTCTGTAAGAACGGAACATGTCCTTGACTTATCCTTACAGAGTGACACACAGATAGCTTCACTGTGGCTGTGATAACAGCAGTTACACGGTATTGTGTGAGGAGTGTGCACCGCTGTATGGTGTAAAAAAATGCACGCTCAGTACCTCACCAGGACAAAAAAAAAAATTGGGATTGCTTTTAAAAAAGCAGTTTGCAGAGCAGTGGGTAAACAGCAATGCAGCCGTCAGGAAGCCTTAGAAGGCAGCCTAACAACCAACACCGCTGATCCAGCAAAATATAGCCTCCACTTGCACTGCACACACAGTGACTGGTGTGTTGTACAGGCAAAATCGCTAGCAGCAGAAGCAGTTTTTGGTGTCTTCTTCCCTGCCTAACACTCTCCCTACAAAATCATTATCAGCAGCAGCTCTCCCTATTCTGAGATCAGCATGAGTAACATGGCGGTCGGCGTGCACGCCCTTTTATACCCCCTGTGACGCCCACCAAAGCAAGCCAATCACTTGTATGCCCTTCTGAAAGATGGTGGTGACCCCTGCCTATGTCATCACGTTGCCCACAGTGTCCGTGGATCCTGATTGGCTGAAAAAGAGCGCAAAACAAACTTTTGAAACGCGACTTTGGTGCTTAAGTCGCCGACCTCGTGGCCGACCTCATCCTAGGGTCGGGTTTCGTTTCATGAAACCCAACTTTGCCAAAAGTCGGCGACTTTTGAAATTTTTAGACCCGTTTCGCTCAACTCTAATATGCACCATTTAAATGCAGAAAACCTCCAAAAGAGAAAAGATAAAGCAAGCCACAAAACCTAAGTATATTGTTTTTCAGAATCACCCCCTGCAAATATGTTCAAGTAATGTATCAATTAAGATCCAATAAAAGTCACAGGTAAAGGTCCTTCCCCCTGAGGAAGCCAAATAGGCGAAACGTGCATCGGGGCACGATCCTGGAACCGGTATACTCACCCATATGGGTAAGCACTGAATGGCACTTTAATCTGCACTGTCACTTTATATATTAAGGGATACCGCTCTGATATAAAGATCTGCCTCTGGGATGTTTACTCTATGCTAGCCACATCTATTATTTCTCTATAGCTTCCTTACCCTGTATTAGACCTTTACCTATGACTTATATTGTATCATAATTGATACATTACTTGAACATATTTGCAGGAGGTGATTCTGAAAAATAATATACTTAGGTTTTGTGGCTTGCTTTATCTTTTCTCTTTTAGAGGTTTTCTGCATTTAAATGGTGCATATTATTATGTCTATGCTTTGAGTAGTTCCGGGGAATTTTTGTTTGTTTACCAACACCAACCACTGCATCTATTATTACTCTAACTATTGCGTTTTTATGTGATGATTAATAAAAGGAATATTTTTAATAATTATCTTTTGTGTTATGGTTCATGTAGGGCTAGGTGCTCTTTAAATGTGTAAATTTCGATTATGTTTGGAGTTGCCCATCCCCTTAGGGGAATATGGAATTTTTCTATTACCCATTGCATCGGTTATATTAAACCATATAGGAGATTGTGGTCTGTGCGTCTCTAGACTCCTATGGCTGCAGTATTTGCGGTGTGCAAGTGTCATACCTAAACAGTTACACAGCAGCAAATATAAACTGGCAGCAGAAAAAAAAAATATTAAAATCGTAAGCTAATTATACAAATTGTCTCTTCAGAGAGGAAGAGGACTAGAACGCCACCTATTGGAAGTAGCAATCCTAAAAGTCAATGTTGACCCTTTAACGAGCCTTGTTACATGACTTAGGATAAAAGCCAAGCCAGAATCTCAATTTGCAGACACTGTGTTTCGGGGTACTGCCCCTCATCAGTGTAAAGTGTGAGATCTGGTTTGGATGTGTGAGAGGTGTTACGGTTCTGCAGCACAGGACTAGGGTAGAAGGGGGAAAACTGACCCTGCACTGTGGCTAGGCTGATGCCCTATGATGGAGTGGGCGACCCATTCCTTGTGAATAGACCCACCGATGATCCTAGGCTAATCTCAAGCGAAGACCTATTGATAGAGGGAAGGGGGTCCCTGAAGAATTTAAGGGCTGGGTACAAAAACGGGTCACCTCCTAACAGAGAACACAAAGAAGGCTGCAGAAACTAACTGAAAGCAGAAACTGAGACTAGCAGAACCAGGGGTCCCAGAACTGCATTAATTAACCCCTTCCTGACATCTGACGTACTATCCCGTCCACAGGACTCGGGCCCCTATGACCGGGGACAGGATAGTACGCTGATCGCGGCCGGGTGTCAGCTGATTATTACAGCTGACACCCGGCACTATGTGTCAGGGGTGTTCATGGACTGCCCCCGGCACGTTAACCCCTGGCACACTGCGTTCAAACATGATCGGAGTGTACCGGAGGATCAGGGAAGCATCGGCAGGGAGGGGCTTCCCTCCGTGCTTCCCTGAGACCCCCCAGCGCAGCGCGATGTGCTGCCCTGCGCTGGGGGCCTCCTTCCCTGCAGGTCTCCGGATCCAATATGGTGGCGGGGACCTTCGGAGGCCTGCAGGGAGGCGGCTTCCTCACTGCCTGCAGAGCGCAGGCATGAGGAAGCCTTGTGCAGCGCCTGTCACATCGCTGATCTGACACAGCACTGTGTCCCCCCTGGGACAATGTAATAAAGTAAAAAAAAGAAAGTGTAAAAATAATTTATAAAAAAAATTGCTAACTAAATAAAAAAATATATATTCCCTAATAAATTCATTTTTTTTAAATACAAAATTAATAAAAGTACACATATTTAGTATCGCCGCGTCTGTAACGACCCACCCTGTAAAATTGTCCCATTAGTAAACCCCTTTAGCGAACCATTTAAAAAATAAAAAACAAAGCAAAAAACAATGCTTTATTATCATACCGCCGAACAAAAAGTGCAATAACACACGATCAAAAAGACGGATATAAATAATCATGGTACAGCTGAAAACGTCATCTTGTCCCGCAAAAAACAAGCCACCATACAGCATCATCAGTGAAAAAATAAAAAAGTTATAGCTCGCAGAATAAAGCGATGCAAAAATAATTATTTTTATATAAAATAGTTTTCACAAAACTCAAGATAAAAAGCGGACGGCACCGCTGTTACCGTATGACTTCAAATGATGTGCGGCATACAGAAGCCCAGCAGCTGGGAATCTCGGGTGCCAGACCTGGAAACAGTCAATCCTGGGAATCCATGCAAAGAGAAAAGGTCGCACTCATCGAGATCGAGGTTTCACTGATTTATTGACATATCATGAACATGTCAAGTCGGGGGAGTGACATAAGGAGTGCAAGAAAGGCTGAAAACGTCATCTTGTCCCGCCAAAAACAAGCCACCATACAGCATCATCAGTGAAAAAATAAAAAAGTTATAGCTCGCAGAATAAAGCGATGCAAAAATAATTATTTTTATATAAAATAGTTTTCATTGCATAAAACCGACAAAACATAAAAAAAGACAGAAATGAGGTATCGCTGTAATTGTACTGACCCGACGAATAAAATCGCTTTATCAATTTTACCACATGCGGAACGGTATAAACGACTCCCCCAAAAGAAATTCATGAAATGCTGGGTTTGTTCATTCTGCGTCCCAAAAATCGGAATAAAAAGCGATCCAAAAATGTCACATGCCCGAAAAAGGTACCAATAAAAACGTCAACTTGTCCTGCAAAAAATAAGACCTCACATGACCCGGTGGGTCAAAGTATGGAAAAATTATAGCTCTCAATATGTGGTGATGCAAAAACTATTTTTACAATAAAAAGCGTCTTTTAGCGTGTGACAGATGCCAAATGTAAAACCCACCATAAATAGTAAATCAAACCCCCTTTATCACCCCCTTAGTTAGGGAAAAATAATAAAATTTAAAAAATGTATTTATTTCCATTTTCCCATTAGGGTTAGGGCTAGGGTTAGGGCTAGGGTTAGGGCTAAGATTAGTGTTAGGGTTGGAGTTAGAACTGGGGGATTTCCACTGTTTAGGCACATAAGGTGCTCTCTAAACGCAACATGGCGTTTGATCTCAATTCCAGCCAACTCTGCGCTGAAAAAATCAAATGGTGCTCCTTCCCTTCCAAGCTCTGCCATGCACCGAAACAGTGTTTTACCCCCACATATGGGGTATCACCCTACTCAGGACAAATTGCAAAACAACTTTTGGGGTCTAATTTCTCCTGTTATCCTTAAGAAAATAAGAAAATTGGGGGCAAAAATATCTTTTTTGTGGAAAAAAATATGATTTTTTTATTTTCACGCCCGGGCGTTATAAACTTCTGTGAAGCACTTGGGGTTCAAAGTGCTCACCACTAGTGTTGAGCGATACCACCCGATATTGAAAAATATTGGATCGGATTGGATCGGCCGATCTAAAAAAAAATATCGGGTATCGACGATTCCGATCTCGGAAGTCCCATTCAAGTCAATGGAACAGAAATATCGGAATTGAAAAAAACCCTTTCTTTCCTTGTAGGTTAATTCTACATGAAGAAAAACAACTAAGAATAATGTAGAATGTATTGTGGGAGGTGTAGGAGACATTAAAGCCATAGAGCTTTAGCCCAATCAAATGGAATAGCGGTAATAATTTTTTTATTTTAAAGACGTTTGGAGTTACAAAGATATATGTAACCTCTTTTATATTTTGTCAGATATGTATGTTTCACTACTTCCATGCTCTTCACCTTCTTTTTTTCTTCTTCCACACTTTCTCCTTCATCATCCTCAGCAGCAGCATCTTTTTCATCAACTTCTTCTTCACCTTATTCATCTTCTTCTGCACCTTCTTCCTATTATTCTTTTTTTTACATTCTTCATATTCTTCTTATTCAACTATTATTCTTCTTCATATTCTACTTCTTCATCTTCTTCCTATTCTTCTTCTTCATCATATTCTTATTTGTGACAGGCATTCCTGTAGTTGTTATCTATAAAAGTTTGAAGATTGCACCTTCCGTTCTGCCTGTCACAAACGACTTACAACAGGATTTGTCTGCGTTCAGTTTGGCCTGCAGCAGCAGGCATTTTCCAGGGGCACCACGAGGAGGAACGGACTCACCCCCATACACTGCTTAGTCTTCTTCTGCTTATAATTTAGATAATATCATTTGCTCTTATTTTTAGTCTTATGCTTAATGTTCTTCTGCTTTTGGTTTTTCTGCTTCTTGGTCTTCTGTCTCTTGTTGTTCTGCATCTTGGTGGTTGTCTTCATGTTCTTTGTCCTCTTGGTCATCTTCTTGAGGGTCATCTTTTTGGTCTTCTTCGGTGTGGTCTTCAGGGTCATCGTCTTCAGGGTATTAAAAAACAATTCCACAAGCTTGAACTTGGAAAAGTAGCAGAAGGTACAAGAAGGCTGAGGAACTGCAGAGAACCAGCTGACGGTACTGGAACCCGGATGGGTAGCAGAAGGAACAATAGCAAATGGAACTAGCGAGGACCAGCTGACGGTGCTGGAACCCGTAGGTACAGCAGAAGGAACAAGAGCCAATGGCATAACCGTGGACCAGCTGACGGTTCTGGAACACGGTTACTAAGCAGGAGGTACCTGTGCTCCAAAGCACTACCAAGGACCAGCAGACGTTGCTGGAACTTGGATGCCGAGAAGGAGGCACCTAGGCCTAAGGCACTGCCGAGAACCAGATGACGGTGCTGGAACCCGGATGGGTAGCAGAAGCTGCAAGAGCAAATGAAACTAGCGAGGACCAGCTGATGGTGCTGGAACCCGGAGGGACAGCAGAAGGAACAAGAGCCAATGGCACAACCGTGGACCAGCTGACGTTGCTGGAACATGGTTACTAAGCAGGAGGTACCTGTGCTACAAAGCACTACCAAGGACCAGCAGACGTTGCTGGAACTCGGATACCGAGAAGGAGGCACCTAGACCAAAGGCACTGCCGAGAACCAGCTGACGGTGCTGGAACCCGGATGGGTAGCAGAAGCTGCAAGAGCAAATGAAACTAGCGAGGACCAGCTGATGGTGCTAGAACCCAGAGGGGCAGCAGAAGGAACAAGAGCCAATGGCACAACCGTGGACCAGCTGATGGTGCTGGAACACAGTTACTAAGCAGGAGGTACCTGTGCTACAAAGCACTACCAAGGACCAGCAGACGTTGCTGGAACTCGGATACCGAGAAGGAGGCACCTAGGCCAAAGGCACTGCCGAGAACCAGCTGATGGTGCTGGAACCCGGATGGGTAGCAGAAGCTACAAGAGAAAATGAAACTAGCGAGGACCAGCTGATGGTGCTGGAACCCGGAGGGGCAGCAGAAGGAACAAGAGCCAATGGCACAATCGTGGACCAGCTGACGGTGCTGGAACATGGTTAATAAGCAGGAGGTAACTGTGCTACAAAGCACTACCAAGGACCAGCAGACATTGCTGGAACTCAGATACCAAGAAGGAGGCACCTAGGCCAAAGGCTCTGCCGAGAACCAGCTGGCGGTGCTGGAACCCGTATGGGTAGCACAAGGTACCCATAATCAACAAAGTTGCAAGGCCACGAGTAGGACGCAGTTACCGAAACCCACAGTCCAACAGGGGGTGTTTGTCCTATTGGCACTACGGAAGCAGCCTTTATTACCAGAACCCGCAGCCCACATAGGAAGCACCGAAACTGCAGGCACCATAGACTCGGCTAACCCGAACGCAACACGACAGGACAACGTATTGATGGCAAAGTGACGTTGACACTACCCGAAAACAGCAGGCGTGCTGGAACCAGGCTGGGCAGGAGGGAGTGCCCGTGCCAAAGACACTTCCGAGAACCAGCTGACGGTGCTGGAACCCGGAGGGACAGCAGAAGGAACAACAGCCAATGGCACAACCGTGGACCAGCTGACCCGGATAGGTAGCAGAAGGTACCCATGGAAAAGACAAAGTTGCAAGGCCGTGAGCCGGCCGCAGTTACCGAAACCCACAGTCCTACAGGGGGTGCTTGTACTATTGGCACTACGGAACCAGCCTTTATTACCAGAACCCACAGCCCACATAGGAAGCACCTAAACTGCGGGCACCATAGGCTCGACTAACCCGACGGCAACACGACAGGACAACGTATTGGTGGCAAAGTGACGTTGACACTACCTGGAAAAAGCAGGTGCGCTGGAACCAGGCTGGGCAGGAGGGAGTACCCGTGCCAAAGACACTATAGTATTTCCCCTGGCCTCCAACCCCGCCAGTTGCTGCTCTGAAGTGGCGTCTGCATAATCCACACTTGTTCCTGGGTTACAGGGGCTCTGTCACGTCAGTGGATCCCCTGATGTGTGTCCGGCAAGGTCTCCTGCTCTGTCCACATTCCCTCTACTAGTATTGGGAATGTGGACAGAGCAGGAGACATAGCCGGACACACATCAGGGGATCCACTGACGTGACAGAGCCCCTGTAACCCAGGAACAAGTGTGGATTATGCAGACGCCACTTCAGAGCAGCAGCTGGCGGGGTTGGAGGCCAGGGGAAATACTAGAGACAGTGGAGCCAGAGGCCTAAGTGGAGCATGGTTAAAAATCAGTAGTAGTGTGACTGTGTAGGCAGCAGGAGACTTTGCCATCAACACAGCAGGAGAGCAGCTGGCGTTACTGAACCCCACTGACACAGGAGCGAGTGTTTCTATCTGTGCGGATGGCACTTCCAAGCAACAACTGGCTGTGTTGAAGCCCAGGATCAATCACGGAGCTGGCTGAGGCCAACTTGGAGCAAGTAGAAAATAAGATGTTGTTTGATTTGGGAGGCAGCAGGAGACTTTGCCATCCACACAGCAGGTTCTTACAGACCTACATTCTAGGGAGATTCCAATTCTGTCCAATTCTATATACACCTTGTAGTTTGTCATACACTGGGCAATTTCTGCCGGTTACATTGCGGTGTTATAGACACAGGGCCTGACAGAATCCAACTGTGTCCTGAAGTGTAGAGGGATTCCAATTCTCCACAGTCCTCTATCCACCTTTCTTACAACATCCAGAATCTGCCTGTCACATTGCGGTGTAAAATAAACAGGGCCTGACAGAATCCAACTGTGTCCTGAAATCTACAGAGATTCCAATTCTCCACAGTCCTCTATCCACCTTTATTACACCATCCAGAATCTGCCTGTCACATTGCGGTGTAAAATAAACAGGGCCTGACAGAATCCAGCTGTGTCCTGAAGTCTACAGAGATTCCAATTTTCCCCACTACTATATACACCTTGTACCTTGTTTTACAGTACCATATAGTTGGTGGTTTTTTGGGTACATTTTCCCCAAAAAAGAGGAAGTGTGGTGGAAGAGTCCGTGGAAGTGGGCGGGGGATGGCAGCTGGTAATGATGGTGTTGGTGTTGGTGGTGGATCTGATGGTAGTGGCAAAAGCAAAATAGCACCTAATGCAGGAGGTGTTGAGCCTGCGTCATCGTCTGGCTCCACAAGGCCTCGAAGACTCCCTTTTCTGGGAGTAGGTAAACCATTTTTAAAGCCGGAGCTTCAAGAACAAGTTTTGGCTTACATTGCTGACGCAGCCTCCAGCTCTATCGCCTCCTCTTCTGAAGTTTTAAAAAATAAAAGCACTGAGTCATCATTGGAGGCTCATGTTCATGAACCACACCTTTCCTTGTGTCCTTCACCCCAACCAAAATTGAAGGATGCGGCAGGCCACACTACAGATTACTCCATGGAGCTGTTTTCACATACCATGCCTGGGTTATCAAGTCAAATCGTGAATTACCCAGGCAAAGATGAATCTGACATGGAGTATACTGATGCACAGCAACTGATAGATGATTCTGCTGGTACATTGTCCTCGCAGTGTACTGAGGCAGACTCTGACACAGATGAAACTCAGGTGCCCCTTCCCGCATACTATACCACCATACATGGTGACACAGAGGAAGGTGCATATGACATTGAAGAGGAGGTGATGGACGACCCAGTTGCTGACCCAGATTTGCATCCATTGGGGGTAGAGGGTGCCGCTGCCAATAGCTCAGAAGAGGAGGAGGATCATCCGCAGCGGGCATCGACATCGCAACAGCTGTTATCTAGCAGGCCCCTAGCAGTCCAAAAATGGGTTACAAAAACCAAAAGAGTTGCTGTACAGCTTGGCCAGACGGTCAAAATAGCACAGCGTGCAAGGCCTCAAAATGTCTTCCATAGTAGGAAGAGTGCAGTGTAGCTTTTTTTGAACAAAATCCTAATGATCAGGCAAAAGTTATCTGTAAGAAGTCCGCAAAGACCTTTAGCCGAGGGAAAAATCTGAGAAATTTGAATACCAGTTGCATGCTAAGACATTTAACCACCATGCACTTGCAAGCGTGGACGGACTACCAAAACTCATGTACCACATGTGCTACTGCTCCCAAAGAAGGTAGTCAGCAATGCTACATTGTTTCCCCCACTGTAAGTCCACCGGTTAGCACACCACCAGCAGCAAATGTTGAGTTGTCGTCGCAAGGGCAAATCAGTCAGGGAATCACACTGTTATTGCAACGAAAGACTGAATCTAGGCCATCAGAAAGAACACCAACTCCATCACCATCATCAACCCTCTCTCAGTCCGCCATGTCCACCGCTAGTTCCACCATATGCAGCTCTCAAGTCCAGCTCACCCTACCAGAGACTATGAGTAGGACAAGAAAGTACTCATCCTCTCATCCGCGTACACTGGGTTTGAACGCCCACATTGCCAAACTAATCTCGTTAGAGATGATGCCCTATCGGTTGGTTGAAAGCGCAGCTTTCCACGAACTCATGGCCTATGCAGTACCACGCTATGACCTACCCAGTCACCACTTCTTTTCTCGCAAAGCCATCCCAGCCCTCCATCTTCATGTGAAAGACCGCATTGTCCATGCACTCAAGCAATCAGTGAGTGGAAAGGTGCACCTCACAACTGATGCATGGTCCAGTAGGCATGGCCAGGGCCGTTACGTGTCCATCACTGCGCACTGGGTTAATGTGGTGGATGCAGGGTCCACAGGGGACAGCTGTGATGGCACAGTGCTGCTTAGCCCACTGTATAGGAAACAGTTGGCTGTAGGCGATCGACCCTCCTCCTCCTCCAGAAGCGAAAGCTTGTCCACAGAGCGCAGTCGCACGAGCACTGCATCCGCAGCTGACAGTGGTGCACACGAGGTGTCCCACTATCGATCAGCTAGTGGAAAGCGTCAGCAGGCTGTGTTTCAGATGATGTGTTTGGGCGACAGACACACGGCGGAGGTACTGGCCGACTACTTTCAGCGACAAACTGAGTCTTGAGGCAGGCAAGGTAGTTAGTGATAACGGCCAGAATTTTGTGGCAGCCATAGCCCTTTCAAAGCTCAGACACATACTTGCTTGGCTCACACCTTGAACCTGGTGGTGCAGTGCTTCCTCACTAATTATCCGGAGTTAACAGGCCTGCTCCATAAGGTTCGAAAACTGTGCTCGCACATCCGCCGGTCGCCAGTACACTCCAGTAGTATGCAGAAGCTGCAGTGATTGCTCCACCTTCCCAAGCACCGCCTAATTATCGACGTTGCAACAAGGGGGAACTCCACCCTGCACATGGTTGAGCGGCTGTGCGAACAGAAGCAGGCCGCAATGCATTTGTGGGAGGATACACGGGCAGGCACTTTGAGGGCAGACATGGAGTTGACAAGTGTGCAGTGGTCAAGGCTGAAAGACCTCTGTAAAGTCCTTAAATGTTTTGAGGAATGCACACAGCTGGTAAGCACAGACAACGCCATCATAAGCATGAGAATCCCACTTATGCATCTGCTCGTGCAAACTTTGACGCTCATCAAGGAGCAGGCGTCTGCAGCCGAGGATGATGAGGAAGAGGAGGAGGGAAGCCATGATGACAGTCAGCCATTGTCTGTTCAGGGAACTGTCGTGGACGAGGTGGAGGAAGAAGAGGAGAAGGAGGATGATGATGGCGATGATTATTTAGGGGAGGAGGATGCTTCTCGTGGGGCAAGAGAAAATGTTGGCGTGGCAAGGTCTGGTACTGGGTTTGTGCGTGACTGGAGGGATGTGGATTTGCCTGAATGTGCTCCTCCACCCAGCACTCGCAGTGCATCATTAACACCGGGAACATTGGCCCACATGTCAGATTATGCCTTGCAGATCCTAAAAAGGGACCTCCACATTGCCAAAATGATGAACGATGATGACTACTGGTTGGCCAGCATCCTGGATCCACGCTATAAAGGCAAATTCCAAAACATCATGCCACAGGACAACCTTGACCTAATATTGACTAACAAACAAGCAACTCTGGTAAACCGGTTGGTTGAGCCATTCCCAGCACACAGCAGCGGTGATGGTTGTCACATGAGCCGTAGGGGCAGCATGGTGGCTCAGTGGGTCCTGGGTTTGAATCCCACCAAGGACAACATCTGCAAGGAGTTTGTATGTTCTCCCCGTGTTTGCGTGGGTTTCCTCTGGGTACTCCGGTTTCCTCCCACATTCCAAAGACAATACTGATAGGGAATTTAGATTGTGAGCCCCATTGGGGACAGTGATGATAATGTGTGTAAACTGTAAAGCGCTGCGGAATATGTTAGCGCTATATAAAGATTTATTTATTATATTTTATTATTAGGGGCCGGGGGCAACTTGGAAGAGGTGTTGGTCGTGCACACATCAGAAGTGGCGTTGGAGAAAGGGGTTTCATGACCATGTTGTGGACTTACTTTTCAAATCCCGCTCACACGTCTGGTAATACTGCATCAATTGAAAGTGACAGGAGACAGCACTTGTCAACTATGGTTACAAACTACTTTTCCTCCCATATCGATGTTCTCCCTCACAGGTCATTCCCATTCGACTATTGGCCAGCTAAACTGGACACCTGGCCTGAATTGGCACAATATGCCTTACAGGAGCTCGCTTGCCCAGCTGCAAGTGTGCTATTGGAAAGAGTCTTCAGTGCTGCTGGATCAATCCTGACAGAAAAAAGGACCCGTCTGTCGACCCAAAATGTGGATGATCTAGCCTTCATTAAAATGAACCATGCATGGGTTTCCAAGGATTTTGTCACACCTTACCTGATGACACATAGGTTGACAGAAAAATGGCTTTCTTTGGTCCGCCTATTCCTGGGACTTGACCAATTTCGCCTTTAGCAGCAGGTGAATGTCCCACATCAACATATGCCATATTGTAAACCTCCCTAACTGGGCTGCCTCCTCCCCCCATGGCCGGGGTCACCACCTAGCGCACGCAACCATGCAAGTGCCGCTGCCCTGGACAGGTGGGTGGGCCGACTCTTGGGCACCGGCACTGGCATAGGGTCCCTCATAGTGCAATCAAGTGTCTCTTACGGTGAGGGTGCACACCCGCCGTCAGACACACCGCCGTACTATGAAGGGCCCAGTGCCAGTACCGACGCCCATGAGTGGGCCCCCCTTGCTTGGGCAGGGTCCCAGCATTTGCAATGTTTACCTCTCCCTGCTCCTCCGCTGTGTAGTCTGGGCTGTCAAATCCTTGACTGGGACTGCCACTACAAATTTGGTGAACTGATAGAAGATGATGGTTAAGACGTAGCTATGCCCTGTCCCGCTGGCCGGGATCTAGCTTCAGATGATCAATGGCTTCCATTTCTTATGGACGTCGACTCACAATGAGATGCAGTGGTGGTTTCTCATCAGCTTTCACAGTTTTCCTACCCACAGATGTGTGACATTCCAGCGCATATTTTTAAATGTGCCTTCTCATGCCAATCCAAATGAATCACCTACGGCCTGTGGCTTCTGTCTTTTGCACTCCAAAGTTACATGACAGAGCATGATAGGCAGTGAGCACCATGTTTACATCTCTCCCTGTGATCAAAATTATATGGATATGAGTAATGGCGATAGGATCAACGGTACTGCGATACAGCAACACTTTCTTCACAAAGAAAGGTTTTCGCTGTCTCCACACACTAATTAATTGAGGGTCTGCATCGCCTCTGAGAATTGTGACTGAAGTTTATCTCGTGAATAGGAATTCCTAGATTTATGCAATCACTAGAATTTATGTCAGTAATTGTATGCATCTCATTTCCTATTGCGGAGAGTCTGGACTGTCTTACTGAGACAGAAATATATATGAAGATTTAAAAATACCACCAAAAGTGTATGCTGGTGTACGCTTCAAAAACATTTCCTTTTTTCTACTTTTTAGATTGTTGTCTAATCCATACTGAGAACACGGAGATTTTACATGTTTAAACTATGCTATATATACCTTCTTTCCAGTGATAATGTACCCTTCTTCAACTTTGTACAAGCTGGTCAAATCCATACTGAGCCTGAGACCGTATGAGCCTGCCTCCTGATCTATAGACATAGGTTTTTAATGTGTAAACTATGCTATACATACCTGTAATCCGGTGATACGTTACCCTTTCTCACCTTTGTCCAATCACGTCTAATCCATACAGGGCCCTAGACCGTCTGAGCCTGCCTCCTGTTATATAGACATAGGTTTTTAATGTGCAAACTATGCTATACATACCTGTTATCCAGTGATACGGTACCCTTTCTCACCTTTGTCCAATCACGTCTAATCCATACTGAGCCTGAGACCGTATGAGCCTGCCTCCTGATCTATAGACATAGGTTTTTAATGTGTAAACTATGCTATACATACCTGTAATCCGGTGATACGTTACCCTTTCTCACCTTTGTCCAATCACGTCTAATCCATACAGGGCCCTAGACCGTCTGAGCCTGCCTCCTGTTATATAGACATAGGTTTTTAATGTGCAAACTATGCTATACATACCTGTTATCCAGTGATACGGTACCCTTTCTCACCTTTGTCCAATCACGTCTAATCCATACTGAGCCTGAGACCGTATGAGCCTGCCTCCTGATCTATAGACATGGGTTTTTAATGTGTAAACTATGCTATACATACCTGTAATCCGGTGATACGTTACCCTTTCTCACCTTTGTCCAATCACGTCTAATCCATACAGGGCCCTAGACCGTCTGAGTCTGCCTCCTGTTATATAGACATAGGTTTTTAATCTGCAAACTATGCTATACATACCTGTTATCCAGTGATACTGTACCCTTTCTCACCTTTGTCCAATCACGTCTAATCCATACTGGGCCTGAGACCGTCTGAGCCTGCCTCCTGTTATATAGACATAGGTTTTTAATGTGTAAACTATGCTATACATACCTGTTATCCAGTGATACGGTACCCTTTCTCACCTTTGTCCAATCACGTCTAATCCATACTGGGCCTGACACCGTCTGAGCCTGCCTCCTGTTATATAGACATGGGTTTTTAATGTGTAAACTATGCTATACATACCTGTAATCCGGTGATACGGTACCCTTTCTCACCTTTGTCCAATCACGTCTAATCCATACTGGGCCCTAGACCGTCTGAACCTGCCTCCTGTTATATAGACCTATGTTTTTAATGTGCAAACTATGCTATACATACCTGTAATCCGGTGATACGGTACCCTTTCTCACCTTTGTCCAATCACGTCTAATCCATACTGGGCCTGAGACCGTCAGAGCCTTCCTCCTGTTATATAGACATAGGTTTTTAATGTGTAAACTATGCTATACATACCTGTTATCCAGTGATACGGTACCCTTTCTCACCTTTGTCCAATCACGTCTAATCCATACTGGGCCTGAGACCGTCAGAGCCTTCCTCCTGTTATATAGACATAGGGTTTTAATGTGTAAACTATGCTATACACACCTGTTATCCAGTGATACGGTACCCTTTCTCACCTTTGTCCAATCACGTCTAATCCATACTGGGCCTGAGACCGTCTGAGCCTGCCTCCTGTTATATAGACATAGGTTTTTAATGTGCAAACTATGCTATACATACCTGTTATCCAGTGATACGGTACCCTTTCTCACCTTTGTCCAATCACGTCTAATCCATACTGGGCCTGAGACCGTCTGAGCCTGCCTCCTGTTATATAGACCTACGTTTTTAATGTGTAAACTATGCTATACATACCTGTTATCCAGTGATACGGTACTCTTTCTCACCTTTGTCCAATCACGTCTAATCCATACTGGACCTGAGACCATCTGAGCCTGCCTCCTGTTATATAGACATAGGTTTTTAATGTGTAAACTATGCTATATATACCTGTTATCCAGTGATACGGTACCCTTTCTCACCTTTGTCTAATCACGTCTAATCCATACAGGGCCTGAGACCGTCAGAGCCTTCCTCCTGTTATATAGACATAGGTTTTTAATGTGTAAACTATGCTATAAATACCTATTATCCAGTGATACGGTACCCTTTCTCACCTTTGTCCAATCACGTCTAATCCATACTGGGCCTGAGACCGTCTGAGCCTGCCTCCTGTTATATAGACATAGGTTTTTAATGTGTAACCTATGCTATACATACCTGTAATCCAGTGATACGTTACCCTTTCTCACCTTTGTCCAATCACGTCTAATCCATACTGGACCTGAGACCGTCTGAGCCTGCCTCCTGTTATATAGACATAGGTTTTTAATGCGTAAACTATGCTATACATACCTGTTATCCAGTGATACGGTACCCTTTCTCACCTTTGTCTAATCACGTCTAATCCATACAGGGCCTGAGACCGTCAGAGCATTCCTCCTGTTATATAGACATAGGTTTTTAATGTGTAAACTATGCTATAAATACCTATTATCCAGTGATACGGTACCCTTTCTCACCTTTGACCAATCACGTCTAATCCATACTGGGCCTGAGACCGTCTGAGCCTGCCTCCTGCTATATAGAAATAGGTTTTTAATGTGTAACCTATGCTATACATACCTGTAATCCAGTGATACGTTACCCTTTCTCACCTTTGTCCAATCACGTCTAATCCATACTGGGCCTGAGACCATCTGAGCCTGCCTCCTGATATATAGACCTACGTTTTTAATGTGTAAACTATGCTATACATACCTGTTATCCAGTGATACGGTACCCTTTCTCACCTTTGTCTAATCACGTCTAATCCATATTGGGCCTGAGACCGTCTGAGCCTGCCTCCTGATCTATAGACATAGGTTTTTAATGTGTAAACTATGCTATACATACCTGTTATCCAGTGATACAGTACCCTTTCTCACCTTTGTCTAATCACGTCTAATCCATACAGGGCCTGAGACCATCAGAGCCTTCCTCCTGTTATATAGACATAGGTTTTTAATGTGTAAACTATGCTATATATACCTGTTATCCAGTGATACGGTACCCTTTCTCACCTTTGTCCAATCACGTCTAATCCATACTGGGCCTGAGACCGTCTGAGCCTGCCTCCTGTTATATAGGCCTACGTTTTTAATGTGTAAACTATGCTATACATACCTGTTATCCAGTGATACGGTACCCTTTCTCACCTTTGTCCAATCACGTCTAATCCATACTGGGCCTGACACCGTCTGAGCCTGCCTCCTGTTATATAGACATGGGTTTTTAATGTGTAAACTATGCTATACATACCTGTAATCCGGTGATACGGTACCCTTTCTCACCTTTGTCCAATCACGTCTAATCCATACTGGGCCCTAGACCGTCTGAACCTGCCTCCTGTTATATAGACCTATGTTTTTAATGTGCAAACTATGCTATACATACCTGTAATCCGGTGATACGTACCCTTTCTCACCTTTGTCCAATCACGTCTAATCCATACTGGGCCTGAGACCGTCAGAGCCTTCCTCCTGTTATATAGACATAGGTTTTTAATGTGTAAACTATGCTACACATACCTGTTATCCAGTGATACGGTACCCTTTCTCACCTTTGTCCAATCACGTCTAATCCATACTGGGCCTGAGACCATCAGAGCCTTCCTCCTGTTATATAGACATAGGGTTTTAATGTGTAAACTATGCTATACACACCTGTTATGCAGTGATACGGTACCCTTTCTCACCTTTGTCCAATCACGTCTAATCCATACTGGGCCTGAGACCGTCTGAGCCTGCCTCCTGTTATATAGACATAGGTTTTTAATGTGTAAACTATGCTATAAATACCTATTATCCAGTGATACGGTACACTTTCTCACCTTTGTCCAATCACGTCTAATCCATACTGGACCTGAGACCATCTGAGCCTGCCTCCTGTTATATAGACATAGGTTTTTAATGTGTAAACTATGCTATATATACCTGTTATCCAGTGATACGGTACCCTTTCTCACCTTTGTCTAATCACGTCTAATCCATACAGGGCCTGAGACCGTCAGAGCCTTCCTCCTGTTATATAGACATAGGTTTTTAATGTGTAAACTATGCTATAAATACCTATTATCCAGTGATACGGTACCCTTTCTCACCTTTGTCCAATCACGTCTAATCCATACTGGGCCTGAGACCGTCTGAGCCTGCCTCCTGTTATATAGACATAGGTTTTTAATGTGTAACCTATGCTATACATACCTGTAATCCAGTGATACGTTACCCTTTCTCACCTTTGTCCAATCACGTCTAATCCATACTGGACCTGAGACCGTCTGAGCCTGCCTCCTGTTATATAGACATAGGTTTTTAATGTGTAACCTATGCTATACATACCTGTAATCCAGTGATACGTTACCCTTTCTCACCTTTGTCCAATCACGTCTAATCCATACTGGGCCTGACACCGTCTGAGCCTGCCTCCTGTTATATAGACATGGGTTTTTAATGTGTAAACTATGCTATACATACCTGTAATCCGGTGATACGGTACCCTTTCTCACCTTTGTCCAATCACGTCTAATCCATACTGGGCCCTAGACCGTCTGAACCTGCCTCCTGTTATATAGACCTATGTTTTTAATGTGCAAACTATGCTATACATACCTGTAATCCGGTGATACGGTACCCTTTCTCACCTTTGTCCAATCACGTCTAATCCATACTGGGCCTGAGACCGTCAGAGCCTTCCTCCTGTTATATAGACATAGGTTTTTAATGTGTAAACTATGCTATACATACCTGTTATCCAGTGATACGGTACCCTTTCTCACCTTTGTCCAATCACGTCTAATCCATACTGGGCCTGAGACCGTCAGAGCCTTCCTCCTGTTATATAGACATAGGGTTTTAATGTGTAAACTATGCTATACACACCTGTTATCCAGTGATACGGTACCCTTTCTCACCTTTGTCCAATCACGTCTAATCCATACTGGGCCTGAGACCGTCTGAGCCTGCCTCCTGTTATATAGACATAGGTTTTTAATGTGCAAACTATGCTATACATACCTGTTATCCAGTGATACGGTACCCTTTCTCACCTTTGTCCAATCACGTCTAATCCATACTGGGCCTGAGACCGTCTGAGCCTGCCTCCTGTTATATAGACCTACGTTTTTAATGTGTAAACTATGCTATACATACCTGTTATCCAGTGATACGGTACCCTTTCTCACCTTTGTCCAATCACGTCTAATCCATACTGGACCTGAGACCATCTGAGCCTGCCTCCTGTTATATAGACATAGGTTTTTAATGTGTAAACTATGCTATATATACCTGTTATCCAGTGATACGGTAACCTTTCTCACCTTTGTCTAATCACGTCTAATCCATACAGGGCCTGAGACCGTCAGAGCCTTCCTCCTGTTATATAGACATAGGTTTTTAATGTGTAAACTATGCTATAAATACCTATTATCCAGTGATACGGTACCCTTTCTCACCTTTGTCCAATCACGTCTAATCCATACTGGGCCTGAGACCGTCTGAGCCTGCCTCCTGTTATATAGACATAGGTTTTTAATGTGTAACCTATGCTATACATACCTGTAATCCAGTGATACGTTACCCTTTCTCACCTTTGTCCAATCACGTCTAATCCATACTGGACCTGAGACCGTCTGAGCCTGCCTCCTGTTATATAGACATAGGTTTTTAATGCGTAAACTATGCTATACATACCTGTTATCCAGTGATACGGTACCCTTTCTCACCTTTGTCTAATCACGTCTAATCCATACAGGGCCTGAGACCGTCAGAGCATTCCTCCTGTTATATAGACATAGGTTTTTAATGTGTAAACTATGCTATAAATACCTATTATCCAGTGATACGGTACCCTTTCTCACCTTTGACCAATCACGTCTAATCCATACTGGGCCTGAGACCGTCTGAGCCTGCCTCCTGCTATATAGAAATAGGTTTTTAATGTGTAACCTATGCTATACATACCTGTAATCCAGTGATACGTTACCCTTTCTCACCTTTGTCCAATCACGTCTAATCCATACTGGGCCTGAGACCATCTGAGCCTGCCTCCTGATATATAGACCTACGTTTTTAATGTGTAAACTATGCTATACATACCTGTTATCCAGTGATACGGTACCCTTTCTCACCTTTGTCTAATCACGTCTAATCCATATTGGGCCTGAGACCGTCTGAGCCTGCCTCCTGATCTATAGACATAGGTTTTTAATGTGTAAACTATGCTATACATACCTGTTATCCAGTGATACAGTACCCTTTCTCACCTTTGTCTAATCACGTCTAATCCATACAGGGCCTGAGACCATCAGAGCCTTCCTCCTGTTATATAGACATAGGTTTTTAATGTGTAAACTATGCTATATATACCTGTTATCCAGTGATACGGTACCCTTTCTCACCTTTGTCCAATCACGTCTAATCCATACTGGGCCTGAGACCGTCTGAGCCTGCCTCCTGTTATATAGGCCTACGTTTTTAATGTGTAAACTATGCTATACATACCTGTTATCCAGTGATACGGTACCCTTTCTCACCTTTGTCCAATCACGTCTAATCCATACTGGGCCTGACACCGTCTGAGCCTGCCTCCTGTTATATAGACATGGGTTTTTAATGTGTAAACTATGCTATACATACCTGTAATCCGGTGATACGGTACCCTTTCTCACCTTTGTCCAATCACGTCTAATCCATACTGGGCCCTAGACCGTCTGAACCTGCCTCCTGTTATATAGACCTATGTTTTTAATGTGCAAACTATGCTATACATACCTGTAATCCGGTGATACGTACCCTTTCTCACCTTTGTCCAATCACGTCTAATCCATACTGGGCCTGAGACCGTCAGAGCCTTCCTCCTGTTATATAGACATAGGTTTTTAATGTGTAAACTATGCTACACATACCTGTTATCCAGTGATACGGTACCCTTTCTCACCTTTGTCCAATCACGTCTAATCCATACTGGGCCTGAGACCATCAGAGCCTTCCTCCTGTTATATAGACATAGGGTTTTAATGTGTAAACTATGCTATACACACCTGTTATGCAGTGATACGGTACCCTTTCTCACCTTTGTCCAATCACGTCTAATCCATACTGGGCCTGAGACCGTCTGAGCCTGCCTCCTGTTATATAGACATAGGTTTTTAATGTGTAAACTATGCTATAAATACCTATTATCCAGTGATACGGTACACTTTCTCACCTTTGTCCAATCACGTCTAATCCATACTGGACCTGAGACCATCTGAGCCTGCCTCCTGTTATATAGACATAGGTTTTTAATGTGTAAACTATGCTATATATACCTGTTATCCAGTGATACGGTACCCTTTCTCACCTTTGTCTAATCACGTCTAATCCATACAGGGCCTGAGACCGTCAGAGCCTTCCTCCTGTTATATAGACATAGGTTTTTAATGTGTAAACTATGCTATAAATACCTATTATCCAGTGATACGGTACCCTTTCTCACCTTTGTCCAATCACGTCTAATCCATACTGGGCCTGAGACCGTCTGAGCCTGCCTCCTGTTATATAGACATAGGTTTTTAATGTGTAACCTATGCTATACATACCTGTAATCCAGTGATACGTTACCCTTTCTCACCTTTGTCCAATCACGTCTAATCCATACTGGTCCTGAGACCATCTGAGCCTGCCTCCTGATATATAGACCTACGTTTTTAATGTGTAAACTATGCTATACATACCTGTTATCCAGTGATACAGTACCCTTTCTCACCTTTGTCCAATCACGTCTAATCCATACTGGACCTGAGACCGTCAGAGCATTCCTCCTGTTATGTAGACATAGGTTTTTAATTTGTAAACTATGCTATAAATACCTATTATCCAGTGATACGGTACCCTTTCTCACCTTTGACCAATCACGTCTTATCCATACTGGGCCTGAGACCGTCTGAGCCTGCCTCCTGATATATAGAAATAGGTTTTTAATGTGTAACCTATGCTATACATACCTGTAATCCAGTGATACGTTACCCTTTCTCACCTTTGTCCAATCACGTCTAATCCATACTGGGCCTGAGACCATCTGAGCCTGCCTCCTGATATATAGACCTACGTTTTTAATGTGTAAACTATGCTATACATACCTGTTATCCAGTGATACGGTACCCTTTCTCACCTTTGTCTAATCACGTCTAATCCATATTGGGCCTGAGACCGTCTGAGCCTGCCTCCTGATCTATAGACATAGGTTTTTAATGTGTAAACTATGCTATACATACCTGTTATCCAGTGATACAGTACCCTTTCTCACCTTTGTCTAATCACGTCTAATCCATACAGGGCCTGAGACCATCAGAGCCTTCCTCCTGTTATATAGACATAGGTTTTTAATGTGTAAACTATGCTATATATACCTGTTATCCAGTGATACGGTACCCTTTCTCACCTTTGTCCAATCACGTCTAATCTATTCTGGGCCTGAGACCGTCTGAGCCTGCCTCCTGATATATAGACATAGGTTTTTAATGTGTAAACTATGCTACATATATGCGTGTTACCCGGTGAAACTGTACCCTTTATCAACTTTCTAGAATCTTGTCGAATCCATACTGGGCCTGAGAAAGGCTGCCGAGCTGTTAAGCAAGCTACAGCAACTGTGGTTTGGACACGTAATTTTTTGCATTTTTTCAGGAATGCCGGTTAGGCCTAATTCAGGAATTGCGGTTGACCTGCACTTACTGGGAAATCATCGTTCGAGGGGAATAATTGGAATCACAGATCCCCATCACTAACGGTGTTCTGCTAGTTATCTGCACCTGTAAGCGACAAAAGCTGGTCTTCTCAGTGTAGCGCGCATAAAGCCCCAGACATGTAACGCCATGATAGACCATGATAGTGCCAGAGCCTCGCGTATCCCTCTAGTAAGCTTGACGCGTACCGCGGGGGCATGCCGGAGTCTCATTCGTTAACGGACTAAAGCTGACAAATTGCTAGCACAACTACAAACGGACATACCACACCACACTCACAATCGACAAAGCTTTCAATATGTGCATGTTTTCTTGAGGTGGCATGGTTGTGGTTTCCCGGGTGGAGTCCAATTAAGCCGCAGGCTCCACTCCTGGTGGTGCCCTTGTGGACATTCCTTTAAGGTTCAGCTTTGCAATCATACTGCCCCCGGAAAGCAAACACTTTGCCTTCATGGACGCTGTTTGGAGGTTCGTGGGAATAACGCCGCCCGATCGTCAGTTGGCATAATTTATTGGTGGGAAGTCCGACGGTATATGATCGTGTTCGAGTTTAGAATTTTTTTTTTTGGTTGTTATTTTACATTTTTATTCCAGCCTTTCTTGACTTCATAAGGGAATGACAAGCCTATATCTGTGTTTCCTCCACCTCCTCCTTTTACTACTCCACCTCTTTTCTAAATGTAGTTGCCCTTTTCCATATGTAATTTTTGTCTTCTGAGCATTTTCTCTGCTTTGGGACACCTTTTAAGGTGTTTTGTAATTGTTCTCTATGTGTTTGTATGTGTTTGTGTTTGCCTGCCATTGTTTTCAATGGGGTTTGACGAACATTCGACGAACTTGCCGCCTGTGTGACGAACCAAAACACCAGCGTGGTGGCTCAACACTACTCCTGATATATAGACGTACATTGTAAATGTTTAAACTATGCTATATATACCTGCTATCTGATGATACTGTACACTTTGTCTACTTTTTATATTCTTGTCTAATCCATACTGAGCCTGTGAGCGTCTCTGTGTGACTGATGGAATATATATGGAGATTGACAATTATCCTTTGACTGAATAGAGCTGTACATTTCTGATATAGTGCCATATATCTGATGTTATTTTGTGTCTATTTTGTGCAAAATTTTGAAGTTTGGTGGAAGACGCCGCGGACGTGGGCGCGGGGGGGCCAGCTGGTGATGATGGTGGTGGTGCATCTGCTGGTAGTGGCAAAAGCACAATAGCAGCTAAGGCAGGAGGTGTTGAGCCTGCATCATGGTCTGGCTCCGGAACGCCTGGAATGATACCTTTTCTGGGAGTAGGATAACCGCTTTTAAAGGCGGAGCATGAGGAACTGGTTTTGGCTTACATTGCCGAAACAGACTCCATCAAATATGCCCGCCTCTTCTGAAGTTTCAAAAAATGCAAGCACTGAGTGGTCAAGTGCTGGCTCCTGGTCAGGAAGAACCCCTTTCCTTGTGTCCTGCACCCCCACGCAAACTGAATGAGGCAGCAGGCCACACTTCACATTAGTCCATGTAGCTCTTTCTATCATACCATGCCTGGGTTTTCAAGTCAAATCGTGAATTCCCCAGGCCAAGAAGAATCTGACATGGAATGAGGGTGGCCAGCCAGGGCAGTGGGGTTAATCGGAACCGGGCTGGTATCTCACAGGGATGTGTCACGGTGGTGGTGACCCGTTCCGTGGCCCTGGGCGTCCATGCAAAGGGGTGAATTACGTTTATAGGTGAATGATACGTGATGCCACCTCTGGTTTCTGATTAGATTGACCAGCGCTGCAGTGTCGCTTCTGTGGGACAGATGTTGTGGTGCAGCTAAGATGTAGAAGACCTGCACAGGTAGGGCCGTAGTTGCAGGGCAGATGAAAGAGTTGGGAGATGGTGTGCAGTGCAAGATGTAGCTGAGCCGTGCGCCAGGCGCAGGAGAAAGATGACAGACACAGTCGTGCAGTTCCTTTACCTGTACTTGGTAGGTGCTGTCCAGGACCCAGAGTACAGATGGAGAAGGAGTTTGTCAGCCTGGAAGCCAATTTGGAGTTCTCTCTCTGCAGATAGGTAGTGTGGGCTCTGTTCTAGCACTTATCTGAGGTACTCGCAGTGCTGAGTTCAATGAAATTCCCCCTGTTGACTCTCTTTTGGAACTTTCTCGTATGGCTGGCAGCCGTAGCCTTTTCCTTCTGGCTCACACACGTCGATGCTGGGGCCTCCGAGCCTCAGTTGGGTACAGAGCATTTAGCATTTACAGCTGCTACTTCCTCCGGATTCTGCTGCAGGAACGTCAGTGTCCCTACAAACTTGGAGACCGGAATCCGGACCATGCGCTCCAGCTAGGAGTGAGCCTTAACTCTGCTCATCCTCCAGCTCCACTTCTCACGTCCACACACTTCCCCTTCCCTGCACAGAATGGCCTAACTTACCTCCTCCCGACCACAGAGAGCAGCTCCTCCGC
Source organism: Dendrobates tinctorius (assembly GCF_039654945.1). Classification (NCBI taxonomy): domain Eukaryota; kingdom Metazoa; phylum Chordata; class Amphibia; order Anura; family Dendrobatidae; genus Dendrobates; species Dendrobates tinctorius. The sequence continues at coordinate 1,067,337 of NW_027361788.1, read as the reverse complement.
AGTCATGTTCAGAGGTCTCCCTGCTGGCATGGAGTGGGAAATGTGTTGTGTGTTGGTTTAACTGCTAGAGAGATCCTTCGTTGCTCCCAAGCATGACATCACACTCCCTTGGAGGAAGGTAATGCCACTGTGGCGACCGTACTCCTGGGGACGCCGCAAGTGCACTGATGCTCAGCCACTGCTAGATAATTCTGCTGGTACATTGACCCAGACCACTACATTCCCCTCACACTCTACACAGCCAGAATCTGACCCAGAGGAAACTCAGGTTCCCCTTCCTGCATACTATACCACCTTACATGGTGACAAAGAGGAAGGTGCAGATGAAAGTGCAGGTTCCTTAAGCAGGTGGGGGGCATACTCATGGGCGACGGCACTGGCACAGGGCCCCTCATAGTACGCAAAAGTGTCTCTGCTGGTGGGAGGGCCCACCGTCAGACACACCGCCACACACCGCCGTACTATGAGGGACCCTATGCCAGTGTGAGTTGTGGTATGTGTAAAAGGGGCGCTCTTTGGCCCAGGGGACATGAAAACCTGGAGCCAGCCCTACCCCCCCACAAATTTAGCCAAATAACCCCTGTAATGTATAATAATTAGATCTGTCTCTTTAAGCAAGCCAGACTTATGGGACTTGGAGGATGGAGACAAGAGGGATGAGAAGGGAAGTTTCAGTTTCACTTCTGGTAGCATGGGAATGCAAGTATATGCTGTGTGCTGGAGGACGAAGAATAAAACATATCTAAAGTTTAATACATTGAATTCGCCATAACGTGTGGATATTACAACTGGCGACGAGGATGGGATATAATCACCTACTGCTGTGAGTACGGACTCTATTTTACCGCTTCACACGCCAGCACCACTGAGAGACTCTATCATGGCTGACTACTTGCACACATTCCCACAGTTTGATATGACTGATGTCATTAATCTCTCCCATAACTGGAGAAAATGGCTAAACAGATATGAGAATTTCCTAGAAGCCATGGACATAAAGGAGGAGAAAAGAAAGAGAGCTTTGCTCCTGCATTGTGCAGGCACAGGAGTCTATGACATATACAGTACGTTACCTGCAGCAGAAACAGACACATACAGCAACTGAACTAAAGCTCTCACTGGCTATTTCAACCCCAAACAGAATATCAGATATGAAAGATATAAATTCAGGATTGCCAAGCAGCTTCCAGAAGAGTCCATAGACACTTATGTCACAAGGCTGAAAGAGTTAGCACATGGATGTGCCTTTACAGATGTAGATGATGAAATCCTAACTCAAATAATTGTCACCTGCTCGTCTAATAACCTAAGGCGTAAGGCTCTGCAGCAGGATATCTCTCTACATGATTTGCTCAAAATGGCCCGTGCTATAGAAATAGCAGATCATCAGGCTACCGTAATGGAGAATGGGGATAAATTACATGTGCATAATCTCAAACAGATAAATTTACCAGACAAACAAGCCCAGAAACAGAAGAAATGTTATAGATGTGGACAGGATTTCCCTCACCACCAGAACAAATGTCCAGCTATGGGACAAACCTGCAGTAAATGTGGAAAAGGGAATCATTTTGCAGCTGTTTGCAAATCAGCGCACTACAAGCCTCCGCTGCCTATGACAAAATCTGCAGATGTAAAAGTGATAAATCAGGACACAGAAGAAATGTCTGCGACTGAGAACTATGTGTTCACTACCTCTGTCTCTGGTTCAGTACAGTCTCCCTGTGTTACACTCTCAATCTGCAACACTGACATTACCTTTACAATAGATACAGGAGCTTCAGTGGATATCATAGATGGCACTAGATATGAACAATTGAAAACAAGGCCAGTCTTACAACAAGTGCAGACTAAAATTTTTCCTTATGGATCTAAAACACCTCTAGCTATAATGGGACAATTTGATGCTGAAATTAGATATAAAGAAAACAGGCAGAAAACCACTTTCCACACATTACAAGGATCGGGAGGATGTCTTCTCAGCTATCACACTACCTTGGAGCTAGGGCTCATCCAGATTATTCATACCATAACTGACCCTGCGGATATGGATGTACAAACTATGGTGAACAGCTTTCCCTCCCTATTTAGTGGTTTGGGAAAACTAAAGGACTCTCAAGTACACCTTCATGTGAATGACAATGTTCGTCCAGTAGCCCAGCCTCACAGGCGTATTCCATTTCACCTGAGACAGAAGGTAGAAAAGGAACTCCAATTGCTCATGGATGAGGACGTTATTGAAACTGTTACTGGTCCCACTCCGTGGGTCTCTCCACTTGTGGTAGTTCCAAAACCAAAGACTCCTGATCAAGTGAGACTGTGTGTTGACATGCGCCTGCCCAACACCGCTATCCAGAGGGAAAGACATATCTCACCTACGATTGATGACATTATTCATTTATTAAATGGAGCCACCGTCTTTTCAAAGCTCGACCTCAATAAGGGATATCATCAATTAGAACTGAGTCCAGAGTCCCGATATTTGACCACATTTTCCACCCATGTGGGCCTCAGAAGATACAAAAGATTGACTTTTGGAGTCTGCTCAGCAGCAGAAATTTTTCAGGATGCAATAAGGAGTGTCATTCAACACATCCCAAATGCCTTTAATTACAGTGATGACATATTGGTTTTTGGTAAAACTCAAGCTGAGCATAATCGTGCTCTATATGCTATCTTCGAATGCCTGCTTTCTGCTGGACTCACTTTAAACAAAGAGAAGTGCGAGTTTGACAAGGGTTCATTAGAATTCTATGGTCACATCTTCTCGGCAAAAGGAGTACAACCAGACCCCAAGAAAGTGGAAGCTATCAGAACAGCCTCAATTCCACAGGATGCCAGTGAAGTGCGTTCTTTCCTTGGAATGGCAAGTTACTGTGCTAGATATATTCCGAATTTTTCAACAATCAGCAATCCACTACGGGAACTTACAAAACAAAGTTGTATTTTTCAATGGTCTCAAGGCTGTCAGGCCTCTTTTGAAACAATTAAAAATGAACTCTGCTCGACAACCACTATGGCTTATTTTGATCCAGCTCTTCGAACTGAACTGATTGTGGACGCCAGTCCCGTGGGACTGGGTGCTATTCTAGCGCAATACAAGGATAACAATCAAAATCCTCACATCATTTCTTATGCAAGTAAGAGCTTAACAAACACTGAAAGAAAATATTCTCAACCTGAAAAAGAAAGCTTGGCAGTTGTCTGGGGATGTGAACACTTTCACTTATTTCTCTATGGAGCTCCCTTCACCATTGTCACAGATCATCAAGCACTTCTTACAATTTTTGGAAATCCCAGAGCTAAAATGCCTGCACGAATTGAACGATGGGGCCTACGTCTACAGGACTACAACTATAAAATTGTTCACAAACCTGGAAAATACAGCAATCCGGCTGATTATCTTTCAAGACATCCTACTAATGATGATATACCTGTGCATTCCTCCATTGAAGAATACCTACGTTTTGTTAAAGATCATGCCGTGCCAAAAGCACTTTCTCTTGATCAATTTATAAATGAAACAACAAAAGACAAGACACTCTGTGCCCTAATTCAAATCATCCAAAATCGAAGGTGGCATGAAATTCAAAAATAAAAATTTCCTGATTCTGAGATTGATCTGAAAGAGTTAAAACTATTCTCAAACGTACGTGAGGAATTATCAGTCACTGAAGAACACCTCATTCTTCGAGGTACCAAACTAGTCGTACCTAAGACTTTGCGTAACTTAGTCATACAGATAGCACATGAAGGTCATTTAGGAATTGTTGGCACAAAGAAGTTACTCAGAGAAAAAGTGTGGTTCCCAAATATGGATCACTTGGTGGAAGAAAAGATTAGACGCTGTTCTACTTGTCAATTAATCACTCCATCATCAAACTTAGAGCCATTACAAATGTCTCCGTTACCCACTGCTGTCTGGGAGGAAGTGGCAGTCGATATATATGGACCATTGCCAAATGGCCAATACATTCTCGTAACAATTGATGAATATTCTCGATACCCTGTCATTTCATTTATCTCTTCAACATCTGCTAATAATGTCATACCAGAGCTGGACGACATTTTCTCGGCATATGGTATTCCAAAAGTGGTCAAAACAGACAATGGACCTCCATTCAATGGACATGTGTTTACACAATTTTCTGAATACTTGGGATTCAATCACAGGAAAATCACACCTTGCTGGCCGCAAGCCAATGGAATTGTGGAACGTTTTATGCGCACTCTGGGGAAACGTATCAAGGCAGCGAGTCTGGAGCACATCCCACTGAAACAGTCATTATACAAATTCATGCGTAATTACCGCAATACGCCACACTCCACTACTAATGCTGCTCCAGCTCATTTAATGTTCAGCAGAACCCTGCGTATACGTCTCCCTGATGTGACCAGCCATCCCCGACCGAGTGACTCCTCAGTGAGATCCACAGATTTCTCCAACAAACAAGCCATGAAACGTTATGCAGACAGAAGGCGAAGAACACAGTCAAGTGCCATCGAAAGAGGGGATGTCGTGGTGGTACGTCAAAGACCAACCAACAAGACCTCACCTGTATATGGTCCTGCAAAATATTATGTTACTAAAAGGAAAGGCAGCATGATCACAGCTGAACGAGATGGACACTCCATAACGCGAAATTCTTCATATTTTAAAGTCATACCGCAGAATGATGACAATGAACTCTCTTTGGTGGAAGATTTGGTATCCGATGGTGGAGAGGACCAACAAGAGGTAGCTGGTCCATCAACAATGAACTCTCTCAATGAGCCCAGACGTTATCCTACACGAGAGAGAAGAGCTCCATCGAGGCTTATTGAAGAAGTGTAACTACAGTTTTGTTTGTTTTTTTTTTGTTGTTGTTTGTTTCTCTGGTTTTAGAATTGAACAAATAAGACGAAACGGACATATGATTTCTTTGGACGTTTTCATGTTGTTGCCTTTATCAGTAATATAGATTATTTATAAAAAAAAAAAAAGGGGATGATGTAATGTATAATAATTAGATCTGTCTCATTAAGCAAGCCAGACTTATGGGACTTGGAAGGTGGAGACAAGAGGGATGAGAAGGGAAGTTTCAGTTTCACTTCTGGTAGCATGGGAATGCAAGTGTTATGCTGTGTGCTGGAGGACGAAGAATAAAACATATCTAAAGTTTAATACATTGAATTCGTCATAACGTGTGGATATTACAACCCCCATTTTTCAGTGCATAACTAGTATTATGAAGTAAATTAAGGTTGAAAAGCTTCACTAATCAGAATTGATGTTTTTGGCATTCAAAAGGGCACTGTAAGTGTGTTTCCTGTCCTCCACTCCCTGCCGACTTTGCTTCCCCATTGACTTGCATTGGGTTTCGTGTTTCAGTTGACCTTCGACTTTTCACGATAATCGGCCGATTTCGTTCGACCCGACTTTTGAGAAAGTCGGGTTTCATGAAACGCGACTCAACCCGAAAAAAGGCAAAGTCACTCATCTCTACTCTTGAGCATATATAAATGGACCTAAATATTTTTTCAAAAATTAAGACGATCTAGGGTACAGTACATTAATATAAAATTATATGAATATATGTAGAAAAAGACTACGATATAAAAAATGTGACTAGTTAGTGACCAATCAGTACATAATAAATGTAAACACATAATAAGTGCAATAAATATGATAAGTGCATCAATATATCATATCTATGAAATATATATATGTGTACATACACATATCAAACAAAGTGACTTAATGACAGTGAATGATCACAATAAGGATCAATATGTAAAGTGACTTAGTGACATAGAAATAATTAAGAATCATTTAATTAATATTAAATCATGACCACAAGATGTAATAACAAAAAAATAAAAAATGTGAGCATATAACCATATCATTGGTTATCAATAAAGTGCAAAAATACACTGTGGCCCAATTGTTATATTACAGTATCCCATCATACATTCCCATATAACATACAATTTGTCTATAAAAGTGTGATTTAAAAACCAGACCCTACAAAAATATCCACAAAAAATATTAATAATAGAACCGACATATACAATTGTTGAAGGATTTTTGCTAGATGCTTCCCTCATACTCTGGAACTCTCTGCCGCAACACATCAGACTCTCACCATCAACGAAAACCTTCAAGAAGAACCTGAAGACCCACCTGTTCCGACAAGCCTACAGCCTGCAATGATCCTCGGTCTACTGAACCACCGCACAACCTGCTCTACCCTCTCCTACTGTATTTTCACCCATCCCTGTAAACTGTGAGCCCTCGCGGGCAGGGTCCCCTCTCCTTATGTACTTGTGTGTCCCTTGCCTTACACATGTTTATTATACTTGTCTATATTTCCCCTTTTCACATGTAAAGTGCCATGGAATAAATGGCGCTATATAAATGCATAATAATAATAATAATAATATGGTGCCATTATACTGTAGGGAGAATTGTATGGGGCCCATTATACTGTATAGATAAATATGTGGTGCCCATTATACTGTATGGAGCATTGTATGTGACCCATTATTCTGTATGGAGCAATATATGGAGCCCATTATTCTGTATTGGGTATTATATGGAGCCCATAAATCTGCATAGAGCAATATATGGGGCCTATAATACTGTATGGAGCAATATATGGAACCCATAATACTGTATGGAGCAATATATAGGGTCTATTACACAGTATGAAGCAAAATATGGGACCCATAATACTGTGTGGAGCAATATACGAGGCCCATTATACTGTATGGAGCAATATATGAGATCCATAATACTGTATGGATCAATATATGGGACCCTTAATACTGTATGTAGCAATATATGGGGCCATAATACTGTATGGAGCAATATATGGGGCCCATAATTCTGTATGAAGTAATATAAGAGGCCCATTATACTGTATGGAGCAATATATGAGGCCCATAATACTGTATGGAGTAATATATATAGGGCCCATTATACTGTATGGAGCAATATATGGTGACCATTATACTGTATGGCACAATACTGTATATGGGGCCCATAATACTGTAAGGAGGTCTATGCGGTGCCCATAACACTGTATATAGGACTATACTGTCCGATCTAAAATGCAAGATCTGCAGTCACTCTGTGTGACTGTAGACTTTTTAATTCCCTGTGTGCTGCAAGGATTCACCAGTTTCTGAGTTATTGTAGAATTTACAATAGACATCACTCATGTAATGTAAGGGAAATCTTTGGCATTGTACTTATACCTATATTTCTCTGCCGTATCTGTGTATCATGAGTTGAGGTATGTGTTAAAGGGGCCCACTGAGACTCTTTCACCTGGGGCCCATGAAAACCTAAAGCCAGCCCTAGTGTGGAGATGTGAGAGGCCTGCTTAAAAATACATGTTTTTAGGGAAAGCCTAATTCTCTAGACACTGTGAATTAATCGTATTGTCTACGACACTGAGAACTGGGGATGCACTATAAAAGTCTTGGAGAGGAGAGTAGGAGGTTTGGGTTATGAAAGAAGTTAGTCATAGATCGTATAAGATGGTACAGTATTGGAGGAAACTTTGAGCCTAAGTTTGATAAGATTATGTTGTATACTCTAGCAGATGGGCAAGCAGTGCAATGACTGCTGCAGCTTGGATGCACCTGTGTAGCTGCTGGACAGGTGAAAGTATTATCCCAGAGTTCAAAGGGATCATAGGCTTCGGGAAAACTTAGCGATCACTAGGGGTCTAAACCCATCAATGATCCCGAAAATGAATCACTGGATCTCAGGCACTGGAACCGTCTTGAATGGTGATGTGAAGGTGAGCATGCTTGACTTCGTCTCCATTCAGTATGTGACTGTAAGGAGGTGGCGGGGAACCTCACGTGCCTCCTCTCCCTTGGACACTATTCGCACGATTACAAACGGCACCTCATTGTTCTTTAATGTAAAATATAATATTTATGTGCTGTGATGTCACGTATCTGCCTTGCATTGTGTATGTGTTTAGGATTAGGGATAGAAGTTAGCAAATACTAATAGCGGGGTTAGAATAGAGGGGGCACTTTAGAGAATAGGATAGATAATAGTGTTAGTTTAGGTACAGGCAGCAAGGGGTTATTCAATGGGGAGGAGTTAGAGCAGAGCAGCACAGAGCAGGGAGGTATAGGACAGGTGCTTCCTGATTAGAGGGAGAAGCCCGGGCAGCCTGCCCAGGGCAATTGTGTGAGAAGCAGTGGAGCAGACAGGAACTGGCTGTGGGGATAAGTCTGCTACGGCAGTAAGGGGCCCCAAGCGAACAACAGTGTGTCATGATCCAGGTTGGATCTGACAGATTAAATGCACGAAGTAACCTTTTTTTTTCCTTTGGCTGTGTGCCAAAGGTGGTTTTGCCTCTGGTGGCCTTTAGGGTCATTGCACTGTGGTGGTTTCAGCTGTAGTTTTCCCCCCGGTGGCCATTAGGGTCATTGCACTCTGGTTACCTTAGTTTGTGCATGTGATTATGTAACAGGTGTGATTGCTCTATAAAAGAGTGTCAGGTGTGTCAATCATTGTTGGTGATAGTTCCTCATTTGCAAGCAAGCCTGGGTGAAGAATGGAGCTGAAGGAGAGTCACGGGCAGCTCAGTGAGAGTCCTGGAGTAGCAGCTATGGTGTCTACAAGGAGGGCTGGCATGGCTTGGTGGAGTGTCAGCTATGGTGTCTGCAAGGAGGGCTGGCATTGCTTGGTGGAGTGACGGCTATGGTGTAGAGCTGCACTCAGGACTCGGTTGCTGGAAGGCTGGACTCAAAATGTTGGACACTTAGGCAGAAAAGCTGGACTCATTTGCTGGACTCTGTTTCTGGACAGCTGCATGCAGGTGGTGGACTCTGTTTGCTCCAAGGCTGCACTATGGTGTTGGATCCGGTCGGAGGAAAACATTCACGCAGGTGGTGGGCTCTGTTGCTGGGAGCATAAGCAACAGAGCAAATCTAAATGGTGGTCCCTTGTTTGTCATTTTTCCTTATGTGTGTTTAGTGCAGTGGTGGGATTAGTTTCCGCACCGACCATTTCCCTAGTGAGGGTTTAGGTGCAGGGCGAGCTAGGGATATTGTTATGAATGAGTCACCGGAGGAGGAGAAAACAAAAATACAAGCTAAGTCCAGAAAACCGGAGAGGTTGGTAACTATCAGATTGCAGACCCCTGATCCTATACACCACAACTAACAGTAGCCGTGGGGGGTTCCTACGGTGCCCTAGACCCCTCGTCACAGCCGGAGAACTACATAAGCCTAAAGAAGGAAAGGGGAAATCTAAACTGCCCCAGAGCAGACCCCAAAGCAATACACAGCCCCCAACATGTATTGTCGGTGAAAAACAGATGAAAACACAAACACAGACAGAAAGACAGGCTGAGCAAACGACGGGGCCCAACTAACTAGATAGGACAGGACAGAAAAGATGCTGGCTGCAATCCGCAAAAAACCCTACCAAAAATGTCCCAACCGTCTGATAGGGAAAAAGGCCCTGAAGTCGCTAGACTTCAAAATCACTATATCAGCACTCAGGTATATTCTGAAAACAGAGCAAAGAGATCAACTGATCAGAGACAAAAATGGAATTCAGCCAACTCTGTACCCTAACCTGAAGAAGAGGTGCGGTTTGTCACCTCGAAACGCGTAGTTTCTGTAGTACATATAATAAAGAACTTGAAAGATTTATATGGATTTCTGAAGAATTCTTATTACTAAAGCAGCGCGGATGCTCAGAAGTGCTTTTCTTGGATCCTCAACTTATGATACTATATGACTGGAACAAACGTTGAGAGTGGTTGTGTCTGAACACAACCCATAAAGGGTGAGTACTCCAGAGTACTTTTATATTTTAATTGATTTATACCAGGTGAAGCCCTATATCTGCGCCCCCGCCCTTGTTTTCTCTTATATCCACTCAGAAATTCCAGATGTCCAATCACACTCCGCCAGTTCAGATGACAGGTTCTTCCCATCCCAATCAATTTCACTACCTCTCTTCACCAGCAGAGGGAGTTCATCAGACATCAAAGGTGAAGGGGAGAGTGAACTCACAACAGGATATTAGGTATCCTGATGCAGTGGTGGGATTAGTTTCCCCACCGACCATTTCCCTAGTGAGGGTTTAGGTGAAGGGCAAGCTAGGGATATTAGGTATCCTGATCGGTGCCCGGTGCGGATCCGGCCTAGGCAACGTTAGGAGTGTAGAGCCACTGAGTCAGGGGAGTACAGGAGGTCTCCACTTCCCCGTTCCCTATCGCAGGGCCACCATTGTTATTGTTACCCAGGTTTTCCCTATCCCCTTTGTCTGGTTATATTAGTTACCGGCCTGCGGGCCACGTCACACTGGACAATTACACGTGCCGTGTCCTGTTGTATTAGTTACCGGCCCGCTGGCCGTGTCACACAGGACAGGGCATGTGACACAGTGCAGTCGGGCACCAGCTCAACAGAACAAATAATGAAGCCTAGGTGCACTACTGATAAGGGTTGGTCTATTTATAAGCGGGTGCTATGTCAGTGGAAGGCAAAATGGACAACACAAGAAAAAGTACCACTGTAGGGAATGCACACCACAATACTATGTAAAAAGGCAAAACTTTATTAACAATAACAGTTTAAAACAAACTTAAATCCAAAGCAAAGTTCCCCCATGCGTGATATAATAATCACAGGCAATAAATGCAATGCAATAAACAGATGGCCCCTGGACCCTGGATTGTAACATGTAATTATCAAAAAATGGAGAAATAATAATAAATCCTAAGCATGAATGACAAGTTATGAAAGTATACAATCAAAATCTAATTGAAACTGTCCCCAAAAGTGCCCTGCAAACAAAATGCCAAAAATGTAAACACGATGAAATCCCTCCAAATATGAGTGCCACTTAAATAGTGGCAATACTCAAGCAGCTCCCATGGCTGAGCATGAATGAGTTAATGCTAAAGTTAAGCAGACAGTGCTGTGCTGTCACTTAGGAAGGACCAGAATAACTCAATGGTAGAAAGAACAGGATGAAAACCACAGAAAGAGGAAAAAAAATCCTCCAATATTCAGGAAAACACCAAAAAAAGGCAGATATGCTTACCTGTATGAACAGGCCTCAATACATCTGCACTAAACAGGGTGCAGTGGACCCAAGTAAAATGGCAACTGCACAGGTGCAAAATACCAAATGAGACAGCCAGCCTACAATCAGGGATTGGCCGTGTGGAACACCAGTGCAAAAAAATAATACGTATGTGGCAGTGTTCACACAGGGAATGCAGAGCATCAGGTTCACAGCCTCTTAGTAACACCATATAGGGGGGCTGCCCAGTGCTAACTAGAATACATCCCGTGTGAACAGAGGCCACAGTTTACGGAACCATTTGGGCCCAACTGCACCCTGAAAAAGATATAAAGTGCATAAAAACATATAAATATATGTAAGGTGTTGGTTGACACTGACGGAAAAGGTTGAATGCAATGTTCAGCTATTTCCTTCAGTCACATAGATAAAGAATTGAGCAGATGTCAAGCAAGTGCAACTCTGCTCCATTGAAGATGGTCTTTACAGAGCCACATTCTTGGGATCACTGACGTCCCAGCAGTTGGGTCCCCAGTGATCAGTAAATTATCCAAATAACTTTGGATTCTGAGAAAAACCCTCAATACTATCAAAGTCTCCTGAAACATCATTGAAGCTCTAAAATCTGCAATAAAAGGAGACTTTCCAGATCTTCGGTACAGCAACCAAACCTCACAGGTCTTAGTAAATCTGGCTGTTAGGGACTGAATAATATAGAGGACATATGGAGTCCAAGAAAAGTGACCACATGAGTGTAACGTCCCTTTAGATGTCTTAGGAAGTCTTTGTCTCCAAATCCAAAAGACTACTGTCAATAAAGCCATACACATTCACTTGTAATGGATCAAGTGGGGTTTGAGTCCTAGAATAAGGAAGGAAGTATCAACAAACTTTTTGCCATGGATCTCCACAACGTTAACATAGCTTTGAGAGTGGTTCACCTGTACTAGTGTTTACCTACCAATATTTGACTGGCCTAGCCTTATTCTAGCTTTCAATCTAGCTCATATTTGAAGTACAGGAGTCCAAGGAGACACCCTCCAGTTTGTGATTTTGGGGTGCAGTTTTGCTGCAAGTAATCACAAACCACAAAGACCCTTCTCTGATTACAGCAATCCCTGCTTATAATAGACTACGTTAAATTTATAATGGGTTCAGAAGCTAAATTAAAGGTGAATTAAGCAACATTTTTAATTTTTTCATGGTCTTTGCTCACTTGTTGAGAGGCTACACTCAATAAAATCTTCAGCTTGGTGCTGGTGCATTAGAAAAAAAATGGGGTCCTATGTTTTGCACCATTTCTCCTCTACTTGAACTGAATATGAAATGCAGAGAAGACAGTGAGAAACACATTGTACCCGCCACCCCAACAAAATCTTCTGTTTGCCCCTAGGTATCTGCTCCTCTGTCATTTACTGGTTTGTTTTATACAGCGGGTGAAAACTTGACCTTTGTGACATCGTCCTTATGGCTTCTGATGCTTATCATAGCTAAAAACGCTGCTGAGTGCGCAACTGTTTCCCAAGTCCAGAAATACAGCTTCGCTATATTATATATTCAGCATACTGTTGGTTCTATCACAAGCCCTTGGAAAGGACACACAAAGACGTAGAAAATTAGCATTTTGTGAGATGATGTTTTTTTTTTTTTTTAAAGATCTGAGCAAGCAAATATGATGTGAAGGTCGGAAGAGGTTAAGGTACAAGAGAGGCGTAACTGTTTCCTACTTTGGCTTGGGAAAGAAAAGTAAAAAAGTCCCATGCTGAGAACAAGCCTGTCTTCAGACTGCTGGAGGAAACAGTTTGATCTTTAATACTTCAAAGAACCATAAAGTACAACATTTTCAAAGGCAGAATGGAAAGTTTATGATTGAGATGTCCACCTCAAGTCAAGAGGTTTTGTATATTCTTCATCATATTCTCCTGTAGCACAGCATTCATTAAATATGATCTGTCATTGTAAGCTTTAGCTTCTTCAACTTCTAAAAGGGCAATGTTTTCTAAAATATTCCTAAATTCATGTAGAACCATTCATAACTACATGGGTTCGTGTTACTAGTGGATTATTCAATCTATTCTCCATTGCCAATAGTCAGCTCAATGCATACCAGACGACATATGACAACTCCTCCGGTAGTCCAGGAGTAGGGATGAGGGAACCTTTTAAGGGTCAGTTCGGCTTTGTTTGCCAAACAGTTCGCCGAACATAACCAAAAACTATTGAATTCAATGGGAGGCAAAAACAAATATAGACAGCACCTTCAGGGGGGCTCAAAATCTGCCAAAACAGCTAAAATTAGGAGCAGACACCAGGAAAAGAGGCATCAATTGACCCATCAATTGCACTATAAATAAATAATTTCAAAAATTGATGTGGGTTCCCTGTAATTTGATAACCGGTCAGGCAAAACTGTCCGCTGCAGGCTGCAATCCTCATTGTGCTGAACCCTCTGGATTTCATCTCATAAAGACTTCTCTTTATGATAAGAGTCAGTGATAATTGGTCATACAGGAGCGCTTAGGAAGCAACCCAGGGGCAGACAAGGATGTCAGGTCTCCACCGCAGCTCCAGCCGAAAACCTCCAATGGAGGAAAGGATCAATGAGAAATTGGAAACGGTCTTAGGAGCGCAGGGAAGATACTCAGACAAGAGATAGGGTTAAACCACAACGCTTTTCGATGGAGGATCCGTCTTCATCAGGTGGAAGTTTCCACCTGATGAAGACGGATCCTCCGTCGAAACGCATTGTGGTTTAACACCTTCTCTTGTCTGAGTCTCTTCCCTGCGCTCCTAAGACCGTTTCCAATTTCTCATTTCTCTTTATGATAGACTTAGATACTGAAATACCTACTTCCTGTAGAGTGTTACTTCACTTGTGTGGATGTTGTGAAGGTGTTTTCTTCACCATAGGAAGGATTCTGCGATCACCCCTCACTGTTGTCTTCTGTGTACATCCAGGCCTTTTTGAGCTCTCAAGCTCACCAGTGAGCTGTTATTTTTGCAGAATGTACCAACTGTTCAATGGGCTGCTCCTAACATTTATGCTAGCTCTGTGATAATGACCTGTTTCTCTTCCACTGACAGCTCTTTTGATCTCATGTTGTGGGTTCACAGCAACAGCTTCCACATGCAAATGCCACACCTAAAATCAGCTCCAGAAATTTTACCTGCTTAATTGATGATGGATTAGCGAGGGAATAGTCCATGCAACCAATTAAAGAGCTTTTCAGATATCTGTCCAATTACGTTTGATCCCTTTAAAAAGAGACAGCTCCTTATTAAAGAGCTGTGATTTCTAAACTATTACTCCAATTAGGATGTGAATACCCTCAAATTATAGCTTAGACTTTGCCCTTTAAGCCCATATGAATTATATAACTGTATCTTGAATGTGTTTTAGAAAAATAGCTAAAATGCCAAAACAGGATCCACCATTTGCAATGGGTTATAGTCACAGCTCACCTCCTTCCCCTGCATGCTGACCTCTGAAAAGGTCACAGAGAATGTCTAGAATATTCTCCCATAAAAGTAAATGAAGAATATCTCCATATGTTGTTTTCCTTGTCCACATGGCTGCTTTAAAGCATATCTCAGAATTCTGTTAAAGGCAGTTCAGACAAGATGACCACCTTCATAGTCATGTACAGAAAAAAGGAATAATAAAAATATGAAAATAAAAACAGATAATAAAAAAAATTCTTTGTGTCACAATCTGGCTTGGAGATGTAAAAAATGTAGGAACTCAAACAGACTCAAGTCATATATAGAGATTAGAAGACTCTATAGCACTTTAACAATAACTTAATTTGTGATCCCTACTGGTGCTGGTTTAACCCTTTAACGACCAGGGGTATTTCAGTTTTTGAATTTCTGCTTTTTGCTCCCCTTCTTCCCAGAGCCAAACTTTTTTTATTTTTCCATCAATATGGCCATGTGAGGACTTGTTTTTTGTGGGACAAGTTTTACTTTTGAAGACACCATTTGTTTTAACATATTGTGTACTGGAAGACGGGAAAAAAATCCAAGTGTGGTGAAATTGCAAAAAAAAGTGCAATTCCACGGTGTTTTTTGGTTTTTTTTACCATGTTCACTAAATGCTAAAACTGACCTGCCATTATGATTCTCCAGGTCATTATGAGTTCAAAAATATTCAGAACTAGCTGAAGAGCCCGGCGCTGCCCGGGCATAGTAACTAACTGTGGTTAGTTATAACAAATTAATTGAGAGTCCTCAGTGGTTGATACCTTTTAATGGCTAACTGAAAAGATGGTAACAAACTAATTGACTAATACAAAATCTGAACAATCACATATTTATGTGCAACACAGCACAGAAATAATGCAATAGATAAGACAAGTGATGTGCAGCAGAACTATCATTATGGGAGAGTGATGGACAGTCATGGCCATAAATATTGAAACAGTTCATAGATAAGGAGTATGAAAGATTTATAGTGCTCTGATTGGGACCTGGTTCTGTGTTGTCATGGCCCCACAAGGTCTTAAAGGGAATCTTTCACCTCAATTTGGCGCGGTACGTAAAGGAGTTGTGTCCAATCCTATGGACAGTGTTGTGGCTCCTTCCCTCCACCCCTCCTTGGCCGCTGTATGCAATCTTTTTGGGAATTTCCATAGTTGGCATCCAGATTACACGTGTGCGCATTGCAATATCCTATTGTGCGTGCGCAGTATGCTTTGCCCAACTGCGGGCAAAACTGAAAAGCTTTAGTGCACATGTGCCGGTGAACTATGTCCCGGAAGTATTTCGCTGCCATTTCTGGGTTCCGGGACAGCGGCCAAGGAGGGGTGGAGGGAAGGAGCCATAACACCGCCCATCGGACCGGACACAACTCCTTTACATACCACGCCAAATTGAGGTGACAGATTCCCTTTAAGAGCAAATTCCTTAATTGATGTAAAAATACATAAATCCATTCATTCCTGCTCTGAGTGTGTCAAAGATTGTCATGAGTTCATCCTCCCAGACCCTTACGTCTTTTAACATCAGGAATTTGCTCTTAAGACCTTATCTATTGGACTATTTCTGTGCTGTGTTGTGCATAAATATGTGATTCTTCAGATTTTGCATTAGTCTATGCCTGATGAGGAGTCCTGAGTAGTCTTGAAAACTTGCAATGTGTTACCATCTTTTCAGTTAGCCATTAAAAGGTATCAACCACTGAGGACTCTCAATTTTGAAAATGTTTCAATCTACTGGCTAACACGGTACATAGATATACATCTTTCCTGTACAAGGTGAAAAATAAATTCCAAAATTTGTTAAAATTTTTCGTGATCTGGTGTTGGGTGAGAGCTGATGTTTTTATTGATACAATAGATTAGCTTAATGGGTCCAACAACATGAGTATGTTGTTTACTTCTAAAATTGGGGGCATGAATTTAGAATTTTTGGATGTGTTGGTGGAAGTTGTTGGTACATTGCGTACCACAGTATACCGTAAACCATCATCGATTAGATAGTTTTCATCCACCTTATGTGAAACGGTCATTACCTTACAGTCGGTTCCTCAGATTAAAGAGAATTAACAAAACCTCTTTGCGTTATGAAAAACAGTCCGCAGACTTATGTAGAAGATTTGAAGAGAAAGGATACCCTACTTCATTGATATCCATAACACAAGATAAGATAAATCAGAATTTACCATTACATTTTGGAGATAGTAAAAACAAAAATAAAAAAGCTAATAGATTTGTCTTTAGTTTTGAGTATGGCCTCATGGATAATTTCATTCGTTCTACAATTAGAAAAAACTGGCACATTCTTGATCGTGATAGTGATTTGTCAGATACAGTAGCTAGAGGTCCATTGTTCTCATGTAGGCGGAGTACGAGTTTGAAGAATGTCCTTGTGCACATCGAATAAAAAAAGAGCACAATGATTGGCTAGGATTTAATATTACTAAGGGCATCCACAAATGTGGACATTGCTCTTATTACACATATCACATGTTAGGGTGTCATTTGCAGATTGGTGCGATTTTTCACCGCATTTTTTATTTCATTTCCTGCAAAACTACTCATGTAGTATATGTGATTTTTTGCCCTTGTAATTTTTTTATATAGGGAAAACAATACATCTTATGTATGTTAGGTTCAAAGAGCATTTTAATTCCATTAGTACAAGTAAAGGAGTACCACGTTTATAAATCATGTCAGGGATATACATGGAGGGAACTCCAAAGTTCTAACTTTTGTGAGTATAGAAAAAGTAAGTTAACCAACGCAAGGAGGTGATCTACATAAGATCAATCTTAGAAGGGAAGCCAGGTGGATAATGCGCACAGGTGCATTGAATTCCACCGGCTTCAATGACAGGTTGGATATGTCTATTTTTCTCTAACTGCAGTTTTTTCTTCTCAGGTTGAATTGTTTCCCATAGAAGCGCGTTTTGCGTGAAAAGGCCGTCGTCATTTCTGCACCCCTGTTCCCATTCTCCCTTTGAAGATTTCTCCATAAAGTTTCAATCCTGACCGGTGAGTGCCATTCATCTTTCCAGAAATGTACATATTTTAAATTTTTTTATATTGTTTTATTTTGAATGGGGCAAAAGGAGGTGATTTAAACTCTTATATTTTTTTATTTTTTTAATATTTCTACAAACATTTTTTCTACTTTTTGCATGCTTCAATAGTCTCCATGGGAGACTAAATGTTAGAATCTGTTTAGTTTGTGACTATCCGCCATTTTCTTGTGGTGTTCTGGCTGCTGGTCTTTTTCCTCTGGTGCTGGGTTTGTCTTGGGTCAGGTGTTTGTATCACTGTTTATTAACCAGCACCTGCCTCCCAGTCCTTGCTGGACAACAGTGTTAATCCGCTTGAGTTCTGGCTTGGTGCTTTGCTTTGCCTTCTGTGTGTTAAATTTGTGCAGTGCTGAGACCTCTGGTTCTGCTAGTCTTAGTTTCTGTTTTCAGTTGGTTTCTGCAGCCTTCTCTGTGTTTTATATTAGGAGGTGACCCGATTTTGTACCCAGTCCTTAGATCTTTCAGGGACCCCCCTCGCCCTATCTATACTTCTTCGCTTGAGATTAACCTAGGATCGTCGGTGTGTCTATTCGCAAGGAATGGGTCACCCACTCCATCGTAGGGTATCAACCTAGTCATAGTGCAGGGTCAGTTTTCCCCCTTCTACCCTAGTCCTATGTTGCAGATCTGTAACACTAGAAGCTGCAATACTTTGATTGCTTCTGCTACACACAGGTGATGATCAGCAACCATGGGGTGGCTCTCATAGTAATTTGGCAATGACAACCATAGAGGTCTGCTGGAGACCTCTGGTTGTCATGCTGACCCATCGATGACCTATGATCATGTGATGAGGTCACCGATAGGGGTGGGATTAGCGATGCACTTCCAGTAAGCGCAAGTTAAATGCTGCTGTCAGAGATTCACAGTGGCATTTAACTAGTTAACAGCTGTGGATAGATCACAATTCCATCCGCGGCTGTTGCAGGCACATGCCAGGTGTATTGATCAGCTGTCATGTGCCTGGAAAGGTGCGTGCTCTTCCCACTTGCCCTGCAGCAGTGGCAAGTGGGGTTCATGTTTGTGGGGTTGATGTCACCTTTGTAATGTTTGGTGATATCAAACCCATGGCTTAGTAATGGAGAGGCATCTATAACGGTATGTTCCCATGGTCAGTAATGGCTCAGTATTTCTCGGTTTTTGACTCAGGTGAAATCTGCACCAAAACTTCATCTGATGTCACTTGCAGGTCACCTGTGTTTTTGATGTGTTTCTTACATGTGTTTTTGATGTCTTCTTTTCTGCGTGCATTTTTTATGTGTTTTTTCATTGCATGCAGATTTTTTTCACTTGAAATAAAGCTAATTGAAAGTTGGCTTCTGGGAAGGAAAAAAAAAGTGATTTCCTGTTTGCAAATATATTGGGGTATGTTCCCACCAGTGGCAGATTATAATGAGGTCAATCCGGGCAGTAGCCCAGGGCCCAGTGGTGTGGGAGAGCCCACCAGCCCTGTGAATTGACCTCATTATAATCTGCCACTGTTTACCAGATATGGGGAGGGAGAGACAGCGGAGGAGATCACAGACGGGGGAGGGAGGCGGCAGCAGTAGCGCTGCACATCACTGGGAATGGGGAGGTCACGAGGTGAAATCACTAACACACAAACAAAGCCATGTTACTGCTGCAAGGAGCCATGGAACCCGGGCACTGAGCAAGGAGGTGCTCTGTGTGTACATATGAACCCTCTGCTGTATAGGGCAGGGGTTGTGTGAGGTATGCAGGCTGCATGTCTGTTCCTAGGCAGCCGGGGATGCTGCTCTGTCCTGCCAGCTGCTAGGTGGCCGCGCTTGGTGAGGAGCCTGCGAGCCCTCCGACACTAGGTATATGGAAGGTCGCATGCACAAACTGCATGTGCCGATGCGATCTGCTGCTTGTCTGTGACATGCGATATTAGTCCATTACCTGGGAGGCAGGCAAGCCTGGTGTATAACCGATGCGATTGTTACATATTGGAGAAATTCAGGAACTGTACATACTTCTGCGATGTCATTATTAATCCCATTACATATGGGAAGCCGCAGGCAGGAATCGCAGATGCCCAGGTGATCATCTGTGACATGCGACACCGTTAATTTAAAAAAAGCAACTATATGGGAAGTCACATGCACAATCTAGTTCCATACCGTTGCGATCTCCTATAAAATGCGGGTACAAGTTGCACGCAGGTATTGCGGGTGTGCTGCCAAGCACCTGCCCGGGAGTGTACAGTCAGGGCTGTGCGGAGCCTCACCTTCCAATCACCAGTGATGTGTCTGGGGAGACATAGCATCTGCTGGGAGTGGGGGTTTATCGGAGTCTGGTACAGGAGGCAGCGAGGACTGGGACTCGAGTGTCGGCGACTAGGTGCATATGTCATGACTAGAAACGTGTGTGTGTATATATTGGGGAGTGATCACTGCTCATCTGCTTTCCAGGAAGGAATCTGCTGCAAACCCCGACCTTCCAGCTGCCGCAGCACCGGGATGAGGATGCGGTGACGTGGACCCCGGCATAGCCCCTGTAACTGCCAATGACCCTGAGATCTCCCGAGACTGCTGACAACACCGGTACCATAGACAGTGGAACCGGGCACCATGGCTCCCCGCCAGGGGACACCTGGTAGAGCTCCGCAGGTCAGGTAGGTCCCGTAGGAGTGTGGGAGCCGCCGTGAGAGGTGACTGCATTATGCTCGGTTTGACCGGGGATGTCGGCACAGATAGTTGTGGTCGGTACGCGGGAGAGCGGCTGCCATACACAGCTGCAGTGCTAGGAGCACGGGTCTCATCAGGGTCCTGTTATGTACCGCCAGCGTACCTCACACTGTGCCTATCCTGCCTCAGTCCCGGGGCAGCTGAGCTCAGAGACGCCGACATTATCTCACACTGGGCCTGTTCTGCCTCAGTCCCGGGGCTGCTGAGCTCGGAGCCCCCAACATTACCTCACGCCGTGCCTGTCCTACCTCAGCCCTGGGGCTGCTGAGCTCAGAGCCCCCAACATTACCTCACACCGTGTCTGTCCTGTGGCAGCTCCATTACACTCTGGGCCGCTCTACCATGGCACAGCCCGTGCTGAATTCCTCCAATGCTGCCGACCTGTACTAATATGGGAAGCTTAACTGTCATCAGCCCTGTGGACGCACTCATTTTATACTTTAGTTTTTTTGTGGTATGAGGTTTTCATTTAACTTTATGGTCACAACCAACTTAAAGTTTTAAATTTTAATTTATCTTTCTTCCAAGACCGGTAATTTGACATACTGTAACATGCGGGCTTGTCTTTGGGGAGATGAGTTATAGTTTTTGAAATAGACAGTCAATGTACTGTCCGAAAGGGCTGATGCGAGCTGTAGTCTCTCCCTTCTGTGTCAGTGCTGCGGCTGCACGAACAGACCAGGAAACAAAACTACCTTTCCAGTCATCCTGTGTGCTCTGGCGGCCAGGTTAGCTTTGTTTGCAGAGGTCTTGGCAGGACGACAGCGCAGCTGGGGATTTAATATTTGTTTGAGTCATTTGGCACCTGAGTGACTGCAGCGCTGGATGTGCAGGTAATGGCGCAGGGGGAAGCTGCCACTTCTCCTGTCTCAGAATGGCTGGTTTTAGCTTTATTTCAACTTTCTGCTTCACTGCAGAGTTGTCTTGTTGCTGTGTAAAGTCTGCTCTGAGCTCTGACCTGCCATTATCACTGTGGGACTTTTGCTGTCACTGGTCACCCTGTGAGGGCCCCTGAGAGCACACACAGTAGGTGATGGTGCATCACTGTCGTCCTGTCACAGCCATGCTCCATGCACAGCACCATGACACCTGTCACCCAGCCCGCCCCTGCAGGGCTCTCACCTTGACAGTGTCCACCGGATACATGACTGTGTGCTCCAGAATCGCAGCCACAGCCCCTGCCATCATGTGCGTCAGCGGAGAGACTCCCTCCAGTAAGCTCTCGTATTCGTCACCTTTGCCCGGCAAGGCGGGAACTCCCTGCCTTGCTTCCATTGAGAAACCGGGGCTCCGTAGCTCCATGGAGTTGACAGACATCGGAGAACAGACCCCTCCCCGTAAGTGTAGTGAGCAGGCCAAACTCTGCCTGCTGACTGAAGCCAAAACTCTCCTCTCCATCCTACTAGTTTTCACGTGATGTCACGCAGAGGGTGGGGCTACCTGCTAGTCTTCTGTCCTCAGCCGCAGCGCCCTCTGTCTACCTTGGAGACCGGAGTGAGGGGCGTTCCTGATTGGCTCTTGTAAAGTTACAACTTTTTACTCTTGCCACGCCCACTCTGGTCTAGGGCACGAGCATGTCACATGAGCGCTGCCTGGGATGGAATGAGGGAGGGATCAGAAAACTCGCTTTTGCTTTCCTTAGGACTTGGGATAATCCATCAGTAAGTGACGGAGGGAGTCAGCAGAGCACAGGTGCTGCTCACTGGTCTTTGGGGTTGAAGTACACCTCTAAGTACTTTCTGCCTTGTAATTCCTATGTAGGTAGCGGAGTGGAGGCTCCATAATAATAATAATTATAATGATGACCCCATCGCATGACCCCATCACATGACCCCGTCACATTGCCAGGGGGCCCACAGAGCCTGAACAGCCCGGGGCCCTGGCTACCCTTAATCCACCCCTGGTTCCCACGGTCAGTAAATGCTGTGGGTGTTGGCATATGCAACAGAAATGGACTTATTGTTTATGTAAAGGAGGCCTTTACACTAGCCTGACAGCAGATGGCGATAGTGTGAAGTTAAATGTTTGCTGTATTCTGAGGAGGGAAGTTTTCTTGTTGTTACCTTTTACTTTCTCTTTTGAATGTGTTATGCCAGCAGCAAAGGCTGTGTGATTCTGAATTCTTATCTCATGTTTACCCATAAGAAGTAAATGCTCTTTACTCAAGAATACTTGCTCAGTGAAGTTCTCCTGTGTACCGGTGAATTCTCAAAAGATACACTCTGCTACAGGTTATGGGCCCAGACACCCAGGACAAAGACAACCAGGAGATAACCTCAGACACCGGAGAAGCAGATAAGCTCTGTTAACAAAAGGAGCTAAAACCCAGTGAACGGAGGCTGAAAAAAAAATCCAGATACAGAGGGACAAAGGAATTTATGTTCCAGGAACTGGATGACCGCACACTGGAGATAATTACAGACAATCACCACACACAGGATATACAGGAACTCTAAAGAAGAAAGAAGAATATCTTCAAAAAACAAGTAAGATTATCTAAAAATGATGTTCAGCACTGAGCTGAAACTCACGTTAGCTAAGCTGTACAGTGAAAATGATCAGTTATGGAAATTCAAAGTAGAGATGTTGTTATCTAAAGATGATTTATGGGATGTAATTATTACAGATAGACCTGATGAAGATAATCAGACATGGGAGAGAAATAATAGAAAGGCTAGAGCCACCATTAGCTTATTAGTGGATGATGCTCAATTAATACACATAAGAAATGAAGAAACAGTGAAAGGAATGTGGGATGCATTAAGAAAATTACATGAAAGACCCAGTTTAAATCACAAGTTATTTCTATTAAGAAAGCTTTACAGTATGAGATTGAGTGCAAATGACAATATGCAGAAGCACATATTCTCAATTATGGAAGTAATATCACAGCTAAAGTCTATTGGTGAAGACATTAAAGAAAGTCATGTAGCAGCAATATTATTGTGCAGTTTACCAGATTTGTATACAGCCTTAATAAATGCACTAGAGACAAGACCTGGAAAATACACCAAACTCAATAAAGTAGAAATGTTTATTGATGCAAAAAAAGATATTAAAAACATGCTAAAAACATGATAGGCAACCCACCATAATACAATATAATGGTTGAACATGTATGACATATGTATCTCCAATATGATAATCCATATACCGTCCAACCTATATAAGAATATCTCAGCAACCACCCCAAAGTAAGGCTGATGGGGACCACCAGGCCCTAATATGATGGAGTAACCACCAATAATACACTCCAAATAATCATAGGCATTTTCTATTCAAGGCAATTGGACCACAATAGGCCTCAGACCAGAAAGGCCAGAATCCACCACCCAGTATACCAATTGCCACACCGAGCACAATTAGCGGTCAAGCTGTAATGAAGTAACAAGAGTGGGTGCACAACCCAGGACCATACCCCACGAAGCCGCATGGGTTGTGGCGATACGCATGGGGTATGGTCCTGGGTTGGGCACCCACTCTTGTTACTTCATTACTACAGCTTGACCGCTAATTGTGCTCGGTGTGGCAATTGGTATACTGGGTGGTGGATTCTGGCCTTTCTGGTCTGAGGCCTATTGTGGTCCAATTGCCTTGAATAGAAAATACCTATGATTATTTGGAGTGTATTATTGGTGGTTACTCCATCGTATTAGGGCCTGGTGGTCCCCATGAGCCTTACTTTGGGGTGGTTGCTGAGATATTCTTATATAGGTTGGACGGTATATGGATTATCATATTGGAGATACATATGTCATACATGTTCAACCATTATATTGTATTATTGTGGGTTGCCTATCATGTTTTTAGCATGTTTTTAATATCTTTTTTGCATCAATAAACATTTCTACTTTATTGAGTTTAGTGTGCGCTCCTTGCAGTGGTGCCTTTTCCTTCTTTTTCTACAGTTTATTCCACTGTTGCGGCACCTTTCCTCATATAATTCTTTATTATTGGCACAGTTAGTGTGCCCTATTGTGTTTAAGACCTGGAAAATACATCACATTAGATTTTGTGAAAACCAGACTAATAGATAAATATCAGAGAAGAAAAGAACAGACAAATGATTCTTCTACTGAAAAAGACAGTGGAAACGCTCTTAATGCAACAGAATTTAAAAAACCCTATAATAAAGAGACAAGATAATGTTTCAGATGGAAGAAAAAAGGTCACTTAAAGAAAGACTGTACCATATGGAAAGCAGAACAACAAAAATTACAACATAAAGAGCATACACAGAAAGTGAAAAACACAATATCCAATTCATGTGAGAATAATTGGAATGGCACATTTAAAGTAACAGACAAGAAATCATCACTTGGTTTGTTTATTGATTCAGGAGCAATGAGTCATATGACAAGTGACAAGAATTTCTTCACTGATCTTGCTTTAGATAAGAAAGAAGCCATTTATCTTGCAGATGGGAAGAAATAACCGCAGAAGGTGTAGGACAAGGTATGCTAAACTGTTCAAACAAGTTCGGACAAAATTCAAAGATACTTGTACAGGATGTGTTGTATGTTCCAAATTTGGAAGGCGGATTGTTATCTGTGAAGCGTTTAACAGCCAAAGGACTCACTGTAAAATTCAAAGACAATGAGTGTGCAATCCTAGCAGGAAACAAGGTGATAGCCAATGTCAAGGCAGATGAACAATTATATCATCTTGACACACCAAAGGAACAGATGAAGGTATGTACACATGATTACAAGAACTGTATTCACGTGTGGCATAGACGTCTAGGACACAGACACACTGACAGTATAAGGGAACTACAAAGAAAAGAACTGACAAAAGATCTAAAGATATCAGATTGCTCAATTACCGTGAGATGTGAATGTTGTATAACATCTAAAGCCACAAGAATATCTATTCCAAAAGAAAGTGAGATGAAAAGCAAAAGGCCACTTGATTTGGTGCATACTGACATATGTGGACCCATGAAAGTGACTACATCAGGAGGAAATAGATACATGGTGACTTTCATAGATGACTGTTATGAATGAGTCACCGAGGAGGAAAAAACAAAAAGCAAGCTAAGCCCAGAAAACCGGAGAGGTTGGTAACTAGCGGATTGCAGACCCCTGATCCTATCCACAACAACTAGCAGTAGCCGTGGAGCGTGCCTACAGTGGTCCTAGATGCCTCGTCACAGCCGGAGAACTAAATAAGCCTAAAGAAAGAAAGGGAAAATCTAAACTGCCCCTGAGCAGACCCCAAAGCAATAGACAGCCCCCAACATGTATTGTCGGTGAAACAAGATGAAAACACAGACACAGATAGAAAGATAAGCTGAGCAAACGATGGGGCCCTCACTAACTATAAAGGACAGGAAAGAAAAGCTGCTGTCTGCAATCACGCAAAAAACCCTGCCAAAAAAATGTCCAACACGTCTGATAGAAAAAGGCCCTGAAGTCGCTAGACTTCAAATCACTATATCAGCACTCAGGTATATTCTGAAGACAGAGCAAAAGAGATCAACTGATCAGAGACAAAATGGGGATTCAGCCCAGTCTCAGCCAGGGCTGGCTGAACCCAAAAACTAAGTAAACCAGACAAAACTCATAAGAACAATAGCAGAGAAAACTTAGCTTTAGGAAGGCAGGAACAAAACTGGAAACCAGAAGCCACAGTCAGGAAAAATCACCAGCAAGAAACTAGGGAGTCAGCTGCCTTAAATCCAATCAGAAACTCCTGATGTCCAATCGCAGTCCTCTTCCTCAGGTGACCGGTCTCTGCCATTTAGATCAGCTTCATTACCTCCCTTCACCAACAGAGGGAGTCCAGATAGAGAACTCACTACTCCTCTGTCAGCACAGCCAGCTCCATAACCCTCACCAGAAGCCAGAGGCAAACCCGAAAATGAGCTCACAACAGATGACTACTCAAGATACACAGTCACATACTTAATTAAGAACAAAAGTGAAGTTTTTGATAAACCTGTAGACTATGTAAGAAGGTCGAGTAACAAATTTCAAAGCAAGCCAATTGTCATCAGAATTGATAATGGAGGTGAATTTACAGGTTACAAAATAGAAAACTACTTAAGACAGAATGGTATAGAACATCAAAAGACTGTTCCGTACACACCTGAACAAAACAGAGTAGCTGAAAGGAAAAACAGAACTCTGACAGAAATTATGAGATGTATGCTGACAGATTCCAAACTACCAGAGAAATATTGGGGTGAGGCAGCAATGACAGCTACATATTTACAGAACAGACTTTTTCCAGAAAACTGAAGAAAACTCTATATGAACTGTGGCAAGGTATGAAACCAAGTGTCAATCATTTAAAAGTTTTTGGATGTAAAGTTTTTATATTCATTCCAACAGAAAAACGTTCCAAACTTCAAAACAGATCCATGGAGGGAATATTTGTTGGATATAGTGAAAATTGCAAGGGATACAGAATCCTAGATCCCAAAACAGACAGAGTCACGGTGAGTAACAGTGTGACATTCATTGAGGATCTAAATGAAGATGTCATGATTTCAATTGACACAAAAAATGAGAAAAACAGCAGTGACATAGCTGAAGAGGTTTCTGATGAGAAAGTAGTTGAAATTGATGAAGAACAGAATACTGAAAATGAAGAAATACAACTACAGACACAGAACCAAGACGTTCAATGAGAGAAAACAAAGGTAAACCACCAAAATGTCTCTCATACAAGACAAACACAAGTAAAATGTATTACCCTACCTCTTGGGAAGACATATCTAAACTCCCTAAAGAAGAAGCTAATAAATGGATAGAAGCAACAGAAACAGAAATGAAATCCATGCATGACTCTAATACATGGACACTGACAGATTTACCAGAAGGAAGAAAAGCCATAGGATGAAAATGGATTTTTAAAGTAAAATACCAAACAGATGGCACACCTGAAGGATACCGAGCAAGACTCATAGCTAAAGAGTATTCACAAAAATATGGAGAAGACTATGATGAGACATTTGCTCCAGTTGTCAAACATACTACAATAAGAACTTTACTTACAGTTGCAGCAATGAAACAGATGGAACTGATATATCTGGATGTAAAGACAGCATTTTTGAATGGAGATTTACCAGAAGAAATTTACATGGAAATACCTCCAGGATTCAAATATGAAAGAAACCCAAACAAAGTTTGCAAACTACAGAAAACCATATATGGTTTAAAGCAAGCAGGTAAAGAGTGGAATGACAAAATCACAGAAGTGCTTACAAATGAAAAATTTCAAAGAAGCAAAGCTGATCCATGCTTGTACACAAAAGGCTGATGAATAGATGGATTTATGTACTCATATATGTAGACGACATTTTGATTTGTTCTGAACAAGAAAGGGATAAAGAAAACATTCTAAAAATCCTGAAGGAAAATTTCGAAATCAAAGACTTGGGAAATGAGAAGTATCATTTCTTGAGAGATCATCAGGAACAAGGAGTCTTGAAGTTAGAATATTGTCCTACTGAAGAAATGACAGCAGACATCTTCACAAAGGCGTTGAATGCTGATAAACACCAGAGACTAATAAAAAAGTTGGGCTGGACTGAATAAGTCCTTACTGTTGAGAAAGGGTGTTGGCATATGCAACAGAAATTGACTTATTGTTTATGTAAAGGAGGAGTTTACACTAGCCTGACAGCAGATGGCGATGGTGTGAAGTTAAATGTTTGCTGTATTGTGAGGAGGGAAGCTCTCTTGCTGTTGTTACCTTTTACTTTCGCTTTTGAATGTGTTATGCCAGCAGCAAGGGCTGTGTGCTTCTGAATTCTTATCTCATGTTTACCCATAAGAAAAAATGCTGTTAACTCAAGATAACTTGCTCAGTGAAGTTCTCCTGTGTACCAGTGAATTCTCAAAAGATACACTCTGCTACAGCGGGTTGGATGCTGTGTACATCTGCAGCGTCAAACCCGCAGCGTCCAGCTGTTACAGCATAGTGGATGAATCCAAACAACCCTGAGGATAGGGAAAAAAAGGGAACAAAGCCACGCACGATCTACAGTAAGTACAGTAGAAACTAAGTGTAAATTGCACGCTTATATAACTGCACTCACCTAGTCAAAGGCGAAAATTATGCATTGATAGGGGATCCGACAGGAATCCAAGGGGAACGGTCTGAAGCTCGGCCGACTGGGCACACGGAAAAGACCCTCAGACATACGTGGTAAAACAATAGATAGCTTGGAAAATCACAGTATGTAGCCGGCGTTCCCGTATAGAGATTCTCATAGATGTTATGTATAAATATCTTCTTTATTGAGATAATAAAAAATTAGAGGACAACGCGTTTCGACTCCTACACCCTGGAGTCTTCTTCAGGTCAATAAAAAATATTATGAAAAGATCAGCCACACTCTCTTTTTATACATTCAACTTCCAAAGGATCAAATAGGGTGGAGTACTTTAGGAGCTCTAAAACCCCACCCAGATAAATGGAAAAAAAAAAAACTGCCTATACCAAAGGGACAACTCCTCCCAGGACATGTTCTCATTAATGCACTAATTTACTTGTGTCTATATATACACTGTGTATAAGGAACTACCATATAGATTACCATAAAAATACAAAGCTCAAAAAAAAAAATATTTTTTAAAAAAAAATCTCCCCCAATATTTTCTTTTTCCTTTCTTTCACTCATCCCTTCTTTGTCTTTACTTTTCTCTTTTCTTCCTTTCCTTTTTCTCTCTCCTTTCAATTTCTCAAAAACAATCATAAATATTTTTAACAAATTAATCATAAAAAGAAGTATTCAACCAATATAAAAACCATTAGGGCTCATACTCACTTGCGAGAGACTCGAACGATTCTTGTGAGAGTCTCTCGCATGAAAACCTGGCACTGCCGCCGGCACTCGGACCGGAGCGTGCGGCTACATGTATTTCTATGCAGCTGCACCCTCCGGTCTCTACCACATCATTCAAACCACTGGGAAACAAAGTTTGGAGCTGATAAATCCAGAAAGATTCTTTCCTGTTTAGCACTTGGTTCCGATTTGGTATATTTTCAGGAACATGTTATACAGGAATTACCGAAATATTAAACTTTTTTTGATGTCTAATTACCGTATTTTTCGCTTTGTAAGACGCACTTTTTTTCCCCCAAATTTGGGGGGAAAATAGGGGTGCATCTTACAATGCAAACATACGTTTTTTGGGCTGCCGCTGCGGGTGTCCGTTACTTGCCGCCACCGCGCTGGGTCCTCCGGGTGCTGCCGCCGCCGCGCTGGGTCCCTCAGGTGCTGCTGCTGCCGCCGCCGCGCTGTGTCCCCCGGTGCCTGCCGCCGCCACCGGGCTCTGTCCCGTGCGGCGTGGGGGGCTCTGCCGTTCCATCCATGCCTGCGCGGTGGCTTGCTTCCTGGAAAATGGCCGCCACAAAAGCGCAGATGGAGATCTCGGCAATGAAATCTCGGGAGATGAGATGATTATTTTGTTATAAATATTTATGATTGTTTTTGAGAAATTGAAAGGAGAGAGAAAAAGGAAAGGAAGAAAAGAGAAATGTAAAGACAAAGAAGAAACGGCAGAGCCCCCCACGCAGCACGGGACAGAGCTCGGTGGCGGCGGCAGGCACCGGGGGACACAGTGCGGTGGCAGCAGCACCCGAGGGACCCAGCGTGGCGGAGGCAGCAACAGCACCTGAGGGACCCAGCGCGGTGGCAGCAGCACCCGGAGGACCCAGCGCGGTGGCGGCAGCACCAGGTACAGAGTGGGCGACAGCACCCAGGGGACTGAGTGGGTGACAGCAGCCCGGGGACAGAGTGGGCGACAGCAACCCGGGGACAGACCGGTAAGCAATAAGACGACTGGATTATAAGAAGCACCACCATTTTATTAAAAAATGTTTTTTCCTATTTTCCTCCTCAAAATTTGGGGTGAGTCTTATAATCTGGAGCGTCTTATAAAGCGAAAAATACGATAGCAAGTGCCTAGATAAACTTTGTGAGACTAAGCCGACTTTAGTGTTGCAACGATGTCCATTCATTCTAGCACGTAGTGTTTGGGTCGTGCGGCCGACATATTGTAGGCCACACGAACAGATGACTACGTAAATCACAAAAGTGTTTTCACAGGTTAAATGTTGCTTTAACATAAATTTATCTCCTGTACTTTTAGGGTATATTTCCACTTGCCGGATTACATCCGGATTAGCTGCGGATTGAACACTGCGTACAGCCGCAGCGTTCAATCCGCAGTGTCCAAATGTTACAGCATAGTGGAGGGGATTTTATGAAATCCCATCTCCACTATGCGTGCAAACACGCATCCGGCGGCCCATAGACTTTCATTAGATGCCGTACAACCGCACTATCTTCCTAGTCACATGCGTATTAAGTGCGGGAACGCAGCTTAATACGCATGTGTACTAATTTACATAATGGTAAATCTTGTGAAACAGCCAGAAGTACAAGACATAGGAAGTGGAGGAAATCACAGAGACAGGCCTCTTCCTTTTAAATATTTTTTTTTTTTTAAATGGCGTGACGTCCCCCTATATATGTTAACTAGCCTGCGTAAAGCAGACTACTGGGACTGGTATCTCAGGCTGGTAAGGAACCAATATCCATGAACCTTACCAGCCTGATAATACCAGGCTGCAGCAGTCTGCTTACCTAGGATGGTTAGCAAAAATAGTGGGATCCCCTCCAAAAAAAATGGTGTGGGGTGCCCCTATATTTGTTAACCAGCCAGAGTAAAGCAGACTTCTGGGACTGGTATTTCAGGCTGGTAAAGATCCAATATCCATGAACCTTACCAGCCTGATAATACCAGGGCGCAGCAGTCTGCTTACCTTGGATGGTTAGCAAAAATAGTGGTATCCCCTCCAAAAAAATGGCGTAGGGACCCCCTATATTTGTTAACCAGCCAAGGAATAAGCAGACAGCTGCGGCCTGGCATTCTCAGGCTGGCGAGGCCCATGAATTTTGGCCCTCACCAGCCTAAAAATAGCATCCCGCAGCCGGCCCACAATTGGCACATTCAAAGATGCGTCAATAGTGCCACTTTACCTGGCTCTTCCCACTTGCACTGTAGCGGTGGCAAGTGGGGTAATATTTGTGGGGTTGATGTCACCTTTGTATTGTGTGTTGACATTAAGCCCATGGCTTAGTAATGGAGAAGCGTCTATAAGACCCAATATCCATTACTAATCCTATAGTCACATTGTAATAAAATACAGACACTCATGAAAAGTCCTTTAATTGAAATAATCACACAGACTTCTTTAATATTCTAAATTAAACCATACTTACTGCATAGCCTAATCCAAGCGAAGCCCTCGATCTTCTGTAATAAAAATAAAATAAAAAAGCAACAGTATACCACACCTGTAAGCCAAGAAGATATACATCCTGTCCCACGACGAGTCCAGCTCTGGTTCATCTGGATACTTACTATTACTGTAACAGCTGGATGCTGCAGGTTGGACATTGTGGATGTACGCAGCATCCAACCCGCAGCGTTTACTGACGGTGTGACCAATATATCTGCAAATGGGAAATCACTTTTTTTTCCTTCCCAGAAGCGAACTTTCAATTAGCTTTATTACAAGTGACAAAAGCGCATGTAATGAAAAAATGCATAAAAAACGAATGTAAAAATTGCATCAAAAATGCAGGTGACCTGTCAGTGACCTCAAATGCAGATTTGATGGAGCTTTGCTTGCGTCAAATCCTGAGCAAATTCTGAGCAATTCCTGATCATGTGCACTTACCCTTAGTGAATAGGCGACATTTTTCTTCGGGTCAGTGCGATTACAGCGATACCAGATTTATATCGGGTTTTGGCTGCTGTCACACACCAAAATATGCTTTTTATTGCAAAAATAATTTTTTCATCACCTCATTTTGAGAGCTATAAATTTTCCATATTCTGGCCCACAGTCAAGTGAGGGCATGCTTTTTGCGGGATGAGTTGACGATTTTATTGGCACCATTTTTTGACATATGACATGTTTTGATCGCTTTCTATTCTGACTTTTGGGAGGCAGAGTGAACAAAATTGATAAGGCAGTTTTATTCGGCAGGTCAGTACTATTACAGTGATACATCATTTATTTTTTTATGTTTTGGTGCTTCTACACAATAAAAACTATTTTATAAACAAAAAAAATATTTTTGCATTGCTTTATTCTGAGCTATAACTTTTCTATTTTTTTTGCTGATGGAGCTGTCTTTTTGTGGGACAAGATGACGTTTTCAGCCTTACCATGTTTATTTATATCCGTCTTATTGATCGTGTTTTATTCCACTTTTTGTTCAGCGGTGTGATGATAAAGCATTGTTTTTTGCCTCGGTTTTGTTTTTTTATGGCAGGACAGTTTTATAGGTTGGGGACGCGGCGATACCAAATATGTGAACTTTTATTGTTTATATATTTTTTATTCAAATATTTATTTATAGATACAATATCTTTTAATTTTTTTATTATTATTTTGGATTTTTTTTATATATGTTTACAATTATTTAAACAAAGTTTTACTTTTTTTTAACTTTTTTTACTTTGTCCCACTTTGGGATTATCATTTTTTGCACTTTGATCTTTTCTATAGCATGGGATGGAAAAAGGGGAAGGAAGGCCCTATTAGTAGGGAATGAGGGATGGGTCACCTCCTAACTCAGCCTGTGCCTATCCCTAAACTCCCCTAACACCCTTTGCAGGTCCTTCTCCCCGCAACCGTCATGTACCTGTTCCCTAGCCGTCACCTCACCAAACCCTGGCTAGCGCACTGGCCGGCAACGAGCTATTCTCACCACTGCAGAAAGTACAAACACAGGGGATAGTGACAAGACAGTCAAGGTAAATAAACAAGTTTTTTCAGCTCACCCTTAATAAGTTCTTGATGAACTTGAGGAGAAGCACGGAAATACGTCTCTGCCTGGCGTCGGAGTAATCACTTGTGGAGAAAAAGGATATCCAGCTTCATCCAAAAAAATCAAAGAAAAACTTTATTTGTATTCCATATTTAAAAAGCAAAATGCTGCTAGGACATATTGGACTAGTTCAAGGGAGGGTGGTAGTAACTACTGAACGCATTTCAAACACAGCGTGTGTTCTTAAACTCGCATTTTGGGGGTTAAAGTGCCGGGAGCGTTGCGTGACCGCTCCTGGCACTTAGTGCCGGGTATCAACTGACAGAATCAGCTGATACCCGGCGGTGATCGCACACGTGATCGCACAGATGTAAAAAATCTGTCCCTGGTCAGATAGACCCAGGTCACATGGATGGATTATTACATCTGATGTCAGAAAGGGGCTAATTAAATCTGAAAGTCTCCACTTCAATTGTATATTAGTTTTTCCATTTTCCATTAAAAATAGCAGCCTGCACAGCTGAAATCAAAGATTCAGATTCAGTCACTATTTCTGGACCTAACTGTATATAGTAACGTAGAAGGCTACCATGAACAGAAAAATTCTCCCCCTTCTAGCTTTTTTTTTTTTAAAGAAGGACACCAATGTTCATCACTATTGCTCAATATCTATGCTCTGATTTTCTGTAATCTGCTTTATATACAGTATATTAGAGAGAATTTGACAGTTTTGCCCGCTTTCCGAAAAGGGAACACCACTGAATCACTGATTCGCAACACCCACTAAACCGGCGCACGGCAATGTTTTCTCTGGCTTTCTCAGATCATTGATCAAAAGCATGGTCCCCGAAATAGCTCATTCTTTCATGTCTTTTTCCAGATTTGTAAGAGAACAAATAGCAAGGAATCATATCAATTATTTACTGGTAATGCTCTTCTTTCATATGGACAGGTTATTTTTTGCTTGCCATTATAGAATGGCTATGCGCTTGTAAGCACTAACTACAAAAATAACTCTTGCACGTAATCAAATTTAGCACCTCAAGCACAATCTGGTTATAGGCATGTGCGCTTAACCCTACCTGCAGTCATTGCCAGCTAGGTATTAACTAGTAAGTAAATCAGTCCCCAGACACTGTACTGACTTATATTTTTGCCTTAATCATAACACAAAAAGGAAATAATGGGCACGAGTGCTTTCATGTTACTTCTATGAAAGCTACAGGACATTTTGTCTTCAGATCATCAAATAAGGATTTATCTAGTAAGTTGAAACAAGATTGCCGAACCAGAAATTTGGCTTATTTTTGCACTCTAGAAAACACAGGGGGGTGACTTTGTTTTGTTACTATTAGAATAGAATAAGATTTTATTATCAAAATTGAAAATCCTCCAAAATGGCAAATAACTTATTGAAAATTTAAAAAACAAAACAAAACACGTACATGCAACCAAATACATATTTATGAGCAAATAGCCCCCTTTTCAATAGCCGGCTTTACACGCTCTGTGAGGAGAAATGTTCCCCCTTAGACATATATATATATATATATATATATATATATTCATACACACATAAAGTACACAATGCAGGGGCAAAAAAAAGCTTTCTCTAAACCTAGAAGTTTGGGTTCTAATCAATTCAAGCCCCAATGAAATAATTTATGCAAATTGTGTAATGGATGTGTCATGTTAGGTAAGATATGATTTTGCAGAATATTCCAGAATCTCCCATTGCTACACTACTGATGAGACCAGCCTGTCACGTAGCTGCGACCCCCCTCTTACCCCATAACACACACACCAGTGTCTCCCTGCTTGCAGCTCTGTGAAATCTGAGATCACAATGAGGATTCTCTCTTCCCTTCCCCCTGCAAGGAATGTTAATTAAGCTGAGTGGAAAGAATGCCTTTGTCCTGGGCATGAGGCTGGATACAGATATGGGGAATATTAAAAGAAGCTCTAGCGTGCACCTTGCTCGCGGCAGAGTTATAAAAATCACATTTCTGCGTAGGGCACGAAACCGACGTTCTGACCCATAATTTTCACGGTTCTAGCACCCCCAGAAACTGAGAAAGGGAATACTCCTAAAGGTTGTAACGTAACTACTCCATATTTGGTTTTTAAAAAGAATGATACCATGTATGTGTTTATACAACGTACCCTCGGCGAGATATAGTCATTAGAAGTTTTGTAGTTAGATTGGAACTTCAAGAGTAGGGGGGCTGACCCTCTCTAGACTGCCCCTTCTGTGATGTCACACAGCAGAGGCTATAAGGCATTTCCTTGAAAAAAACAGTCAGACGAGCTGGAGGTTTTGATGCCAAAAGGACTCCCCAGATGCAGGGAGACGTATGGCTTACTGCCCATCCCCCTCCCCACATGGTAGCTTACAGACCATCTAAGCAACTGTAAGTTTAATTTCTGCTGTTAACCCCTTTTATTTTATATTTGCATTGTACATATCTAATGTCTCAACTTTATAAAATCTTTTATCTGTGTAATCAATGCCCACTTTGTTTGGGAATAAATTCTTAAACTTATTAGCTCTGTCTCCATGCTCTAAGAAACGAACTTATGTGCCTTTAAGATAATTGCTACTAATTTGGGGGTTTTCTATGGACCCTCTTAATTAACTCATTGATTAAGTGAATTGTAGCTGGTGGCAGCAAAGTGTGATCTGGACCCTGGGTACTGCTGGCTGTGACGGAAAGGGATTTTATAAGCTAATTGGGTGGCTGCAGCCAGAGCATTCATAATTCCCTTAATGCAGCGTGCCGGGTGGCCAGACCTCATTGAAGCAACCGGCCGGTGACCAATTATCCCAGGTGTAGTTCCCTGACTGACCTGATGGTAAGGGGGGTGCCGGAGAGCAGCGAGTTCCAAAGTGGAACTGAGAAAGTGGGATATACATAAATCCCCACAGTTTGTGGAAGATTGTTAGCAGTGGTGGGGTATCCAAAATAACCCCCCTGCGATAAATTGTTAGGGCAAGATTAGCTTGCTGTTTTTTTGTCACATGGTGCCAGTGGTGGGATAACTAAGATAAGCCCCCCTGCGCCTGTGATAGCCGTGTGTCAGCAGTGCATTGCATCCCTCCGTCCGTGACATTCCGGTGTCAGCGGCGGTTTGTGACAGAATGTGACTGGTCATCCCCAATTCTGATTGCTGCACCTTCACCACATTACTTAAAAATATGATAGTTTTAAAAACTTTACACTCTATGGATTCAACAGTTTTTATCACCCTACATTAAAAAAGTTGTTTTTTCAGGGTCAAGATGCCAATCCGTAGAGGAATCGAAAAGTTTAAAGGGGTTGTCCTTCAAAAATACTATGTATATATATATAGAGCTGTGACAAAAATTAACCCCTTTACCCCCAAGAGTAGTTTGCATGTTAATGACCAGGCCAATTTACAATTCTGACCACTGTCCCTTTATGAGGTAATAACTCTGGAACACTTCCATGGATCCTGGTGATTCTGACTTTGTTTTCTCTTGACATATTGTACTTCATGATAGTGGTAACATTTCTTTGATATGACTTGCGTTATAAAAATTTCGCAA
The DNA here is from genome assembly GCF_039654945.1 of Dendrobates tinctorius. Classification (NCBI taxonomy): domain Eukaryota; kingdom Metazoa; phylum Chordata; class Amphibia; order Anura; family Dendrobatidae; genus Dendrobates; species Dendrobates tinctorius. Next base: position 1,030,684 of record NW_027361788.1, on the reverse strand, counting down.
TTTTCCAACTTTGAATTTTCATGCCCTTAAATCACAGAGATATGTCACACAAAACACTTAATAAGTAATAATTCCCACATGTCTACTTTACATCAGCACAATTTTGGAACCAACATTTTTTTTTCTTAGGAAGTTATAAGGGTTAAAAGTTGACCAGCGATTTCTCATTTTTACAGGACCATTTTTTTAGGGACCACATCACATTTGAAGTCACTTTGAGGGGTCTATATGATAGAAAATACACAAAAGTGACACCATTCTAAAAACTGCACTGCTCAAAGTGCTCGAAACCACATTCAAGAAGTTTATTAACGCTTCAGGTGCTTCACAGGAATTTTTGGAATGTTTAAAATAAGTGAACATTGAGGCTATGTGCCCATGTAGCGTTTAAATCCGGACACTGAAAACCGGACTCCTTCTCAGAAATCACGCGTTTTTTTTCCGCGCGATTTTACCGCGATTATGTTCGTGATTTTCGCGTGCGATATTCAAGCACTTTCCAAGCGATTTGAAGCATCGCTTGGAAAGTGATTGACAGGTTGGTCACACTCATCAAACATAGTGTTTGACAAGTGTGACCAGATTTTTACTATTGAGGCCGCCTATGCGGCCTCAATAGTAAAAGATAGAAAGTAAAAGATAATAAAAAAATCGGGGTATATTTACCTTCCGACGTCCCGCGCTGCATTCCCGGGCCTCAGCGTTCCCAGTAATGCCTTGTGAGACCTGTGATAACGTTGGTCTTGCGTTGCTATAGCGATCTCACAAGACCACTAGAGTCACGCGAGACTACGTCATCACAGGACGTTGCCGCAAGGCATTACTGGGAACGCTGAGGCCGGGAATGCAGCGCGGGACGTCAGAAGGTAAATATACCCCGATTTTTTTATTTTTTATTCTTTTTTTTACAGGGGTATGGTACCCAGGGCCTGGAGGACAGTCTCCTCTCCTCCACACCGTGGGTACCAACCGCACATGAGACGCTTAACTTCGCGCATGGTGGGCATAGCCACATGCGGGAAGTAAGCGGTTCTCATTGCATTCCTATGGGTGCGGAATCGCGGCAGTTCTTTGCGATTCCGCACAAAAGAATGAGCATGCTGCGATTTTTTCCGAGATGCGATTCCGCCGAGGAAAAAAGCGCAGCATTAACACAGCATGTGCGGAATGCCATAGGAATCCATGGGGTGCGTTCTGTACAAGATTTTTAAACGTTTTCGCAGCATTTTCGTGCCGAAAATCGCTGCAAAAACACTTAAAAATCGCATCGTGGGCACACAGCCTTAACTTTTTTTTCACAAAAAATTTACTTCAGATCCAACTTGTATTATTTTACAAAGGGTAACAGGAGAAATTGGACCCCAAAAGTTGTTGTACAATTTGTACTGCGTACGCTGATACTCCATATATGCAGGTAAACTACTGTTTGGGCGCATGACAGAGCTCGGAAGGAAAGGAGCACAGTTTGACTTTTCAGTGCAAAATTGGCAGGAATTGAGATCGGACGCCATGTCGCGTTTCGAGAGCCCCTAATGTGACTAAACAGTGGAAACCCCCCAACAATGACACCATTGTGGAAAGTAAACCTCCAAAGGAACTTATCTAGATGTGTGATGAGCACTTTGAACCCCCAAGTACTTCACAGAAGTTTATAACATAGAGCTATAAAAATAAAAAATCATATTTTTTTCACAAAAATGATCTTTTCACCCCAATTTTTTTACTTTTCCAAGGGTAACAGTAGAAATTGGACCCCAAAGGTTGTTGTGCAATTTGTCCAGAGTAGGCTGATACCCCATATGTGGGAATAAACCACTGTTTCGGCACATAGAAGAGCTTGGAAGGGAAAGAGCACTGTTTGACTTTTTCAACTCAGAATTGGCTGAAATTGAGATCAGACACCGTGTCGCATTTAGAGAACCCCTGATGTGCCCAAACAGTGGAAACCCCCCAATTCTAACTCTAACCCTAACCTCAACACACCCCTAACCCTAATCTCAACCCTAGCCATAACCCTAACCACAAACCTAACCATAACCATTTTTATTGGTACCATTTTCGAGCAAAGATATTTTTTGATCGCTTTTTATTCCGTTTTTTGTGAGGCAGAATGAACAAAAACCAGCAATTCATGAATTTCTTTGGGGGGGGCATTTATACGGTTTTGCATGTGGTAAAATTGATAAAGCAGTTTTATTCTTCGCGTCAGTACGATTACATCGATACCTCATTTATATCTTTTTTATGCTTTGGCACTTTTATACAAAAAAAAACTATTTTATATAAAAAATAGTTATTTTTGCATTGCTTTATTCTGAGAACTATAACTTTTTTTTTTTTCGCTGATGATGCTGTACGGTGGCTTGTTTTTTGTGGGACAAGATGACATTTTCAGCAGTACCATGTTTATTTAAATCCGTCTTTTTGATCGCGTGTTATTCCACTTTTTGTTAGTCGTATGATGATAAAGCATTGTTTTTTTTGCCTTGTTTTTTTAATGGTGTTCACTACAGGGTTAACTAGTGGGACTGTTTTATAGGTTGGGTCACTATGGACACGGCGATACTAAATATGTGTACTTTTGTTGATTAGATTTTTTTATTCAAATATTTATTGATGGAATAAATATTGATTTTTTTTATTATTTTTCATTATTTTTATTAAATATTTTTACAATTATTTATCTTTTTTAAATTTAATTCTTACTTTTACACTTTGTCCCACTATGGGACACTCATTTTGTGCAGGCTGATCGTTTCTATAGCATGCAGATCTGCATGCTATAGAAGCTGTTAGCACTGCAGCTTCTATACACTAACCTAAGAGACTTCCTGGTCATCACTGCGCATGACAGGAAGTCTGTCAGGTCTGGAGACCCGGATGTCATCATGATGACATTGGGTCTCCATGGCAGCGATCGGGACCTCTCTGCTGGCTCCGGAACGCTGCGATCATAATTGATCGCAGTGTTCCGGGGGTTAAAGTTCCGCAAGTGGTCCGTGACTGCTCCTGCCACTTAGTGCCAGGTGTCAGCTGTGAGAATCAACTGACACCCACTGCGATCAGCTGTGCTCCCCTATGAGCATAGCTGATCGCCTATGACGTACTAACCCGTCCATGGGAATTAAGTCTCAGGGCGCATGGTCGGGATAGTACGTCAACTGACAGAAAGGGGTTAAGAGACCACTGCAAAATTTTCAGTTTGTCTGATTTTTCTCTTTATAGGTATATTTTTGAGTAAAATGTAAATTGCTCTTTTATTCTATAAACTACTGACAACATGTCTTCGAATTTCCAAGCAATAAATTTTGTATTTATTTTCAGAAAATGAGAAATGGTCAAAATAACAAAAAAAAAAAAGCAGTGCTTCCAGACCTAATATAATGCTAAGAAAACAAGTTCATAATCATTTGGAAACAGCAATACTAATGTTTTAACTCAGGAAGAGTTTAGAAATCAAAATTTTGTGGAATAACCATGATTTTTAATTACAGCTTTCATGCGTCTTTGGCATGCTTTCCACCAGTCTTTCACACTGCTTTTGGGTGACCTTATGCCACTGCTGGTAGAAAAATGTAAGCAGTTCTTCTTTGTTTGATGAGTGGCATTCGAATAAGATTACGGTCATCCCGGTCAGTGGAGAGTCTATTTCGCCATCTGCTGTTCTGTAGCTTCGTTGTCCCCAATTTCTGCTGCTTGACCTTGTTGTAATGGACTGCCTTCTTATAAATTTTAAGGATGGAGGCAACATGACGCTCACTGTATACCTCTGCTAGTAAAGCCAGAATTGAGTCCTTCTTTTCCTCGCTCAAGACTTTTCTTTTCAACTCCTTTGGCATGGTTAAAAGTTATTTTTTCATTCCTATTACTTTTGGGATATTACTAGCACTTGTTTTGCAATCCAGCTTGTCCTATTGCAAGAGGATTGTGAACACCACAGCGGGGTTTTTTATACTTTCTTTCGTTAAATAAGATTTGATTCAGGTGATCACCTAATCAGAAGCACATTACGTAGAATGAGGTGTTCTCTGGTTGGAATTCAACAGACACTGGAATGACTGTCAGATAAGTAGAGAAGCTGAGTTTTATAAAACTGTGCAGTGGTCTCTTAATTTTTGCCAGAGCTGTATATATATATATATATTCCTTCACATGTGTTTATAATATAAATATAAAAATAAAGTATAACTTAAATATATGGTCATATTATATAATTTAGTTATATACTTAAATTAAGAAAGGTACTCAAATCTCAAGATATCAGCATTGGTCTTGGCAGCTTCATTTTTGGCTTAGTTTCGACATCTTACTGGTTAGGACGCTCTCTTGTGTTTTAGTTAACTATTCATCCATTTGCAAATGAAGAGGCTTCGGTGCACCCATAGAATGGCCATGAGCTGGATACACCATTGCACCCCCTCAATTTGCATTTTTGGGAACTGCACTAGCTTGTGAGGGACAGCGCTCACTTCTAGACCAAACGCTGACCCTCACATTTGTGCACATGTACACTGATACAGTTGTTCTGCACATATGTGCGCATGTGAATTAATACTGCTGACCCTCACGTGTGTGTGCATGCATCCGCACTCTGGCTGAGGATTTAATTTAATCAACTTTAAAAAAGACAAATACATAATTTTTTGACTCATTCTCCTTGCTTTTCAGTACATCTGTTGACAATCTTTCATGTTCCCTCATTAAAAATATTTTAGGCTGAGTCGCAAGCCACAAATTCAGCCCCGTCTGGACCTCTTCATCAAACATCAATCTCCATCCTCATACGGCTTCTTTCTGGGGATGATTTGCTAAATAATTCACTATCAATTGTTTACTCAATAGAATCAGTTCATGTGCATGCTCAATGTTGTCATCAGACATGGACGGACATGCAGCTCCTTCTTCCCGGCTAATACTTGTGCGACCTTCCTTGAACTTCTCTATCTATTCATACACATTTATTCGACACTAAACACTTTCTCCATTTTGTTCACAATGTCCACAATAAATATCGGCACCAGATGAACCCACAGACTACACAAAAAAACAATCACTGCACGCTGCTCTTCTTTCATGCAAATTAAAAGTGGGGCTGTCATAGTTATGTTCAACCCTGCTTAGCAGTGATTGGGGAGATGGCGACCTTGTAAGGAGGAAGAGCGGGCTGCGGGTACCTTTACTGAGCCAGGTACGGAACTGTCAAGGCTGCGTCCCATGTTGCCCGGGGAAAGGAATAGGGGACCGGGCAGGTCCCATGACCCAGAAGGAGGGGGCCTGGGTGAACCGGAAACTAGACGAAAAGCGCGAGAAGAGAGTTTCCCACCGTCAGGGAGAGTGCAGCAGGGTGAGCAGCACACTCTGCACCCCGAACATCGGTGCTGCGAGGGACTACAGGTGTCAGCTCTCAGTATCGCTGGCGGGACAGTGAGAGTAGAGTGCCATGTACTCAGTGACAGTTGATATCGCACACGTGCAGAAAAGTGAGGGCCGTGTAAAGGACAGTCATGTGCAGTCCTCTTTGCCACAAGGTACACATCACCCCATGTTTAATCCCGGGATTGCTGTGGCCCTCTTTGCTTTGGCTGCACAGGCTAATGGACTAGGGGCTCAACGCGTAAAACCGGAGACTGCCCGTTGCCACCAGAAGATGGATCATTGTTCAAGGGACCCATCTGATGACATCACCCATGCCGTTGCTGGTGCTACATCTCGCTAGGGATTGTCTGCAGTGGAGGAATATAAAGGACAGGATAAGTTGGATAATTGGACTATTAATATTTTGCAACTGCGCTTCTCCATTAAACTGTTTTTCTCCCTGCGAGTTTATTTACCCTGTTCATTAAAGTGTTAAATTTGTTAACCCTTACTCTGCCTCCTTTGCGTCACTGTGTAACATAGTGCAGGTGTTGAGTATGTCACCATGGAATAGACAGACCAACAGTTAAAGGATTTATTTACAGGGATATACACTGGCAATATAACAGTGCAAGCATATGACGACTGAAACCATTTCTCAAACAGGCAAACAGTGTAAACAGTAATAAACCGAATTTCTTGGATGGAACTTAACAGTCTGATGAGGACTTGCTTGCAGGGTCGACTTCTCCAACATAGGTGCCGAATAACAGTGGCACTTGTTGTCTCCAGTCTCTGTGAACTCTATATTCTCTAGTAACCCACAGCCGGGGTCTCGGGGGTTACTGCAGGAGGCAGAGGGGGTAGTAGGCAAACGGTGTCCCCTCTGCTCTTTTGCTTCAACACAACAGTCTCTCCCAGAGGAACAATGCTCTGTGTATCATTAGGTCTTTCAACAGGAGTAAGGGACTCTGCACTAACACCGCGGGTATCGGGGCTACGCACGGGGGTCACTGTCTCTGCACGGGCCGCTATCTCTGCACGGGCTTCTGTCTCTGTATGGGCCGCTGTCTCTGCACGGGCCACTGTCTCTGCTCGGAGGTCAGGGCGCACCTCTCCCGTCACTGCAGACTCCAGTTCCAAGTACTCAGTCAGCAATACTTCTGACACGTCCTCCTGTCTGTGCCCTCTAACCGGGAGTTCTCTCTTCTCCCCTGTGTGCAGCTGCAACCTGCCCTGTCCCCTGCACACGCTGCTCTGAGCTTCGCGCACTCTCAGTCTGCCCTCCTTCCTGTTCCTCTCTCCTCCCTGCAGCCACATGATCCAGCACGTCTAGGGCAGAAAGTCTTCCCCTAGCAACTATGCTGTCTGGCCAAGTGGTTCCAGATCAGGAGCGGAGAAGGTAACCCCCTCTGAGTCTTCTTGTGCTTCACCCTCTTACATTTGCATCCCGCAACCTGCTTACATTTGGCGTAGTCGGCAGGATGCAGTCTACAGGCGCAGAGACAGCAGACCAAGTGGTCATGGGCGCCCAAAGGGCCAGCTTGCCACTGGAGGCCATGCTCAGCAATCTCCCAAAGTTTACGGGGAGTAAATCACTGCTCTGGAACTGGACTGAGCGGGTTAAGGGTATGTTGAGGATGCACCCTGTGACCCCCGCTATGCAAGCAAAGATTGCAGTGATGGCCCTGGGTGGGGAAGCTAGATGTTCTGTGATGTTTTGGCCCCTGCATGAGTGGAACACCTTCACTAAGGTGATGCAAATTCTGGAGGAGATGCATGGAGACCCCACTGATGTTAGAGAATTGCGGATGCGATTGTTTAGCCACGTTCAAAGGGAGGGAAAATCTGTAACCCAATATATGAATGCGCTATAAGAGGTGCATGCAGCGATTGCTAAGCTGGACGATGTGGGCGTGTTACCCCCTGATGTGATTCTGAGAGATCAGCTTGTATCAGGCCTCCGAGATGCGCCATTTAAGCAAGCTTTGCGGAAGCGTCTGCATGCTAATCCATGTGCGACCCTCCTGGAGATTGGGGCAGAAGCGCGCGTGCGAGAGCAGGAGACTGCAGCCTCGTCAGGGACTGTGAGGAACAGGGAGGTACTTGCTTTGCCTGCAACTGAACCAGGATGGGCCAGTGAGATCCGAAAGGAAATCCAGGAAATGCGGAAAGAATGGTCTGGCCACAGAAGGGCCCACCTGTGGCTCCAACTCCATCCAGAGACCAGACTGACCCCAGGCCTCACTTGCCCATTGTGCATTGCCAAGAAATGGGGCAATTCCGAGCAGAGAGGCAACCGACCTGCTACAAGTGTGGAGATGTTGGACACTATGACCGAGGCTGCAAAAGACGGGGACGTCCGCTTACCAGGCAGCCGTTAAAATAGTGGTCTCTGTGGCTGGGGGATGTTGCTCAGAGCCTGAGCAGCCAAGGAGGAGAGAAGGCAGTCCCGCAAGTTTAATCTCCCTGAGTCTCCTTGTATGAGCTGAAATGGACGGATGAGCCGTCCGCTGTCTAGTTGACACCGGCTCCAAGGTGACCACGATGCCAGAAACATATTTCAGACGTCATTTCCCTGAGGCGACGCGGCCAACCAGTTGCTCATCCCGGTCGCAGCAGTGGTCAGGATGCAAATCACAATATGCGGTAAAAATGTAGGCCAGAAGGGAATTGTGTTGACCGCCAGGGACCCTGGCAGTGGTCCTGCAGTGACTTTGGGGATGAATATGCTGAAGGAACTTGGGACTCTGTTAATTAGTGAGCCGTCCGATGCCTTTCTGGACCGATGGAGCCCACAAACCCCTCAGAGGAAGGTCTTCCAACAATTGATCCAAGTTGCCCAGGCCCAAGAGATGTTGAGTGGAGGCAAAGTTTTGGGGAAAGAGATAGTCCCTACCGCTGCTAAACTTGTCCTACCGCCAGGGCAGACCATGCTCACACTGTCTGCATGAGTCTGCACACTACTCGAAGGGGTGGAAGTCTAGATAGAAACAACCGTAATGGACCCGATACCCTCGGGACTCCTCATTACGTGGACATTAGTCATTGTCCGTGACAGGAACATAGTGGTGCAATGTGTCAATCTGGGAGAAGACAGTCTTACTATTTTGCCCAAGAGTGAAGTGGCACAGGTGCTGGGCATGCCGGAAAAGCTGATGCAACCGCGGGCCTTCCAGTTGGCGGTAGAGCAAGGCAATCCATGGACTGTGGCCGTCACCATTACCCCAGAGCCACCCGACTGGAAGTATGAAGTCGGGGTGACGAATCTTGGCACAGATGCGAGACAAATTGATGGGACACACACCACAACAGGTGCAACAGGTGGAAGCTGTACTGGAGCATTACCAGAATGTCTTCGCCCGGTATGAGGACCACTTTGGGTGTACCACAGCCATATCCCACGAGATACCCATTGGAAGTACCAAAACAATTCGGGAGAGATACTGGCAGATCCCACCGCAAATGTACCAAGAAGTAAAAGAAATGCTGGCCCATATGTTACAGAGTGGAGTCATGCAGGAGAGTCAGAGCCAAAGGGCAGCTCCCATCGTCTTAGTATGGAAGAAAGACGGGCAGCTACAATTTTGTGTTGACAATAGGTGGCTAAATGCCTGTACGGTGAAGGAATCCTACCCCCTACCCAGAATTGAGGAGTTGTTGTCTGCCTTGAGGAAGGCGAAGTATTTCTCATCCATAGATTTGGCCAGTGGATATTGGCAGGTGCCCATGGCTGAGCACGATTGGCCAAAGACAGCATTCATACTGCCCATGGGACTATTTGAGTTCAATTGAATGCCATCCCGCCTCACTAATGCCCCCGGAACATTTCAGCGATTGATGGAAAGATACTTGGGAGACCTGAACTTTGAAGCTACCCTCATCTATCTGGATTATATCATAATCTACGTGGCCACTTTTGAAGGACACCTTCGGCGGCTGGAGCAAGTGTTGGGTCGATTACAGAAGCACAGCCTGAAAGTGAAGCCTCAGAAATGTCACCTCTTTCGAAAGCAAATTGAATATCTGGGACATGTCGTATCCGCTGATGGAGTGAAACCTGCACGAGAGAAGATAGCGGCAGTACAAGACTGGCCCATCCCGAAGACAGTGAAGGACATTCAGGCCTTTTTGGGACTAAATGGCATTACTGAAGGTTCGTGAAGAATTCCATTCGCATCGACAATCTGCTGCTCGAGCTACTAAAGGGAGTGCGGTCTGGTGCGAAGAATCGGACCATTCAGTGGGGGAGCAGCCAGGAAGAATTCCTCCGTGCCTTGAAGATGGCATTGACTGAAGCCCCAATACTGGCCTATGCAGACTTCTCTCAGCCCTTCTTTCTGCACACCAATGGAAGCCTACATTCTCTGAGGGCCGTGCTGTCCCAAATACAAGAAGGAGAGCGAGTGATTGCCTACAAAAGCCGGTCGCTTCACGAAAATAATTACAGTTGTTTCAAATTGGAGTTGCTGGCATTGGTATAGGCAATGACCGAAAAGTTTGCTGAATACTTGTCGGGGTCCGAAGTCTTGGTGCGCACCGATAACAATCCCCTGACCCACCTGAAAAATGCCAACTTGGAGACTTGGAGCAAAGATGGTTGGCCTGCATGGCAAAATATCGATACAAGATTGCATATCAAAAGGGAGCTGAAAATATGCATGCTGATGCTCTGTCCAGAGTGACCCTTGAGCGGCCGGGACGCGATCGAGACGTAGAGTTGGAGGCAGAAGAGATTCCTGGCTTCCAGGACTTTGCCAGGTCGTTGGCGGCAACGCAGGGACAGATCAGAGAGGCATCCAGAGAACAGGTGTTGGGACGACCTCAAGATGACTGGGTGCAGCTGCAACAGTAATATAAGGAACTTGCCCAATTGCAACAGTAGGTGGCTTTGAGGCGGCTCCCCAGCTGGGGACTATGCAGATTCTCAGACAGTGGGAGAGGCTCCAATTGGAAGATGGCTTGCTGTATCGAAAAGTGCAGTTGGGGGTCACCTGGCATGTGGTACTCTCTGAGAAGTTGATCGGTGTAGTGACTAAGGAGGCCCAAGAGAGAGGGGCTCACTTTGGCCCGGAGAAGACATTCCCATGGTTGCAGAAGTTGGTTTATCGCCTTTGCTTGAAAACTGCAGTATAGGAGGCCTGTCAGCGATGTCGAAGCTGTGAACTGGCTAAACTCCCAGAACAGAGAGCCCCCACAAAGACCATCGTGACCTCTCCCCCTTAAAGATGTTGATGATCGACTTCTTTACTGTGTGTCGAGCTCATCTCGGATATGAACATTGTCTGGTGATGACTGACCACTTTACCAAGTTCGCTGTGGTCACACCAACCCAGGATCAGACTGCCGAGTCAGCAGTGCAGACTGTCTTTTCGAGACTTTATCTGGGTGAACTCATTCTGACCAAGGTGCTTGTTTCCAAGGCTGAGTGATGGAGGAATTACATTGCCTGTATCTGATTGAGAAGTCAATGATAATGCCCTACCATCCACAAGGAAATGGAGCCTGTGAACTCTTTAACTGGATGCTGATTCAGATGTTGAGAACATTGGAGGAAGATCAAAAAGTCCATTGGCCTGAGTACGTGGCTGAATTGGTCTGGGTGTGCAATAACCGGGAGCACAGTACAACAGGATACACTCTGTATACCCTGCTGTTTGGGCGGAAAGGATGGGAGATCACGGAGCTAGAATTAGATCCAAAAGAAGACTACCCAAGGAAGGATGTGTCTTCCTGGGTTCGAGAACATAGACATTGGCTTCAGACTCTTCATCGGCTGGTGCAGACCAAGATTCAAGAAATCGAGCACTATGACGCACCGCCCCTTCGAGGGACAGCTATTAAGGCAGGAGATCGAGTGCTGGTCCAGGACAAGAGGCCTCGGGGCAAGTTAGAGCATCTGTGGGAGAAAACTCCGTATCAGATGAAATGCAGAGTGGGTCATGATGGTCCAGTGTATGAAGTCCAACCCAAAGAGGAGTAGGAGGAGGCGCCTACCCGAATCATTCAACATAGCATGTTGCGTCCTTGCCTGTCTTGGGATCCTGACGAGGAGAGGAGAGAATCAAGCCCCAACGAGACGCTTGTTCCTGTGGCTCCCGATTGTGATGAGAAAGAACCACTCGCATCACTCTCAGATGTGGATACTCCGCCGCTCACCAGCCCAAGAGAAATGAGTAGTCCTGAAACTTCAGAAACAGCTGATTCAGTGAACCCGGCCGTGCTCCTGTCATCTGCCGCTCAACCTGATTCTACCACTCAATTTGAACCACGCCGTACTGAGCGAGTGACAGCTGAAATACCTCCCACTCGATATGAGCAAGACCAGCTTATATTACAACAGATTGTCCAAGAGATGAAAGAGTGTGACTGTCTGCTGAAGGAACTCTCGCCCGTGGAATAACGAGTTAAAGGAGAGGAGGAGTGTAAGGAGGAAGACCAGGTACTTGAACTGAGCCGGGTCCGGAACTGTCGAGGTTGCGTCCCATGTTGCCCGGTTGAAGGAATAGGGGACTGGACAGGTCCCATGACCCAGAAGGAGGAGGCCCAGGTGAACCGGAAACTAGAGAAAAAGCGCGCAAAGAGAGGCAGAGTTTCCCACCATTAGAGAGAGTGCAGCAGGGTGAGCAGCGCGCTCCACACCCCAATCGTCGCCACTGCGATGGACTGCAGGTGTCAGCTCCCAGTGTCGCTGGCTAGACAGTGAGAGTAAAGAGTGCCGTGCGCTCAGTGACAATGGATACCATGCACGTGCAGAGAAGCAAGGGCTGTGTAAAGGACAGTCGTTTTTGTGGTTCGATTTGCCACAAGTTAAATATCACCCCACATTCAACCCCAGGACTGATGCGGCCTTCTTTGCTTTGGCTGCACAGGCTCATGAACTAGAGGCTCGTCGGGTAAAACCGGAGACCACCGGTTGCTCCCAGAAGACATCCGTTCAAGGGACCCCATCTGTGGACATCACCCCGGCCGTTGCTGGTGCTACAGCCCCCAAGGGATCGTATGCAGTGGAGCAACATAAAGGACACGATAAGTTGGATAATTGGACTGTTGCTATTTTGCAACTGCTCTTCTCCATTTAACTGTTTATTTCCCTGCAAGAAGTTTATTTACCCTGTTAATTAAAGTGTTAAATTTGTTAACTCTTACTCTGCCTCCTTTGCGTCACTGCATCCCGCAACCTGCTTACAACCTCATATGGAAAGTGTTGATAAGACATTGCGGCCAACACAATAACCGGAGTGCGAAAAATTGTTGACCTCCTCCTATATATTTAATCTTTTGCATGTAATTTTCATTATCATTTCAAGTAACTGCACTATTTTATTTGGTCAATGGGTGTGAATCCACTTACTGTAACTGGCATCTTCAAATCCATTATAAAATACAAAAACAGCTAAAAAAAATTGTGTAAATGAGAGGAAACCTAAAACTTGCCATACACATTACAGTAGTTGTATTTTGGTCAAGCCCACTAATTTAATCAGAAATAGCTGATTACCCAACAAAATATTGGTCTCCCAACCTGACAGTATGACTACATCTTGTAACAACCCTGCTGGCATTGCTGCATGGCCTCCGATCCCCCACTCACCAACTTACTCACTGCTCCAATTCATGCTGGCTAATGTGTTCCTGACCAATTACCAAGAGCCCTCTAATATTCAGGGCTGCCCCACCCACTGGAACATTGCCTGAGCAATGTCTAAACTCAGTTAGTGTTTTGTTGCTAAGTAAGCCAGGCCCTGTTCTGTGCTTCTCCTTCTCTGGAGGCTACACTCCTAGCTTTGTCTTGTCCCTGTCTGTCTGCCCTCCAGGAGGCAGTATATCCTGGCCTCTGTGCTATAGCTCCTGACCTTGTCTTGCCTAGTACCTCCGTCCATCCTCCAGGAGGCAGAATATCCTGGTCCTTGAGTCTTTGTCCCTGTACTTTGTCTGAACTCTGTCCTACCCCTGCCTCCTTATCTTTGGCTTCTTTCCCTGCTGTGTCTTTCCCTGTATCCTCCCTGTCTGTGCTCTGCACCCTTGCAGCTCTGCCTGCTCTGCACCCTTACAGCTCCACCTGCTCTGCACACTTGCAGCTCTGCATGTTCTGCACCCTTGCAGATCTGCCTGCTCTGCACCCTTGCAGCTCCACCTGCTCTGCACCCTTGCAGCTCCGCCTGCTCTGCACCCTGGCAGCTCTGCCAACTCCACACTCCTGTAGCTCCACCTACTCTGCACTCCTGCAGCTCAGTTCCTAACCTGCTTGGTCATACTCCACTCTCTCCTGTTAATACCCATACCTGCTCCTCCTGGGTGAACAGGTCCAAACCTGTTCCATCATACTCCACTCCTTCCTGCCTATCCCGGTACCTGCACCTGCTGTGTGAACAGGCCCCTACCTGTTCCTTCTCATACCACGCCAGCCTGCCCTGTGTCTCGTCCATGCCAGCCTGCCCTGTGTCTTGTCTGTGCCAGCCTGCCCTCTGTCTCAGCTGTGCCAGCCTGTCCTGTGTCTCAGCTGTGCCAGCCTGCCCTGTGTCTCAGCCGTGACAGTCTGTCCTGTGTCTCAGCCGTAACAGCCTGCCCTGTGTCTCAGCCGTGCCAGCCTGCCCTGTGTCTCAGCCGTCACAGCCTGCCTTGTGTCTCAGCAGTGCCAGCCTGCCCTGTATCTCAGCCGTGCCTGCCTGGGTATCAGCGGGGTGGCTCAATTGAATTGATCAATTTTTTTGCTAAATATCTCATTTTTGAATACAGCTAGACATTATGTGCATATGCACTCCAATTTATGCGTTCTAACCTTAAGCAGTGCTGGCTTCCCCCCCTATTTTCTTGTTGTTGGTTTGTGGCTCACCACCACTGTTGCCGTGCACGCTTGGTTATGTCCGCCATAATTTTTCTGTGTTCATTGTGATGGATTAGGCTGCTGTGCACACACACGGCAGCCCCACCCTGCCCCAAGCTTTATTTAATTGTGCACCTGTGTCTGGACCAACATCGCCCTTCATCTATGTTTGCTGGTCAGGCAATGTGTGGAGGCCATTCCTGATATGTCTGTGTTCAGACCTGGTTGGCCTTCATCTGCACTTGCTTCATCTGGCTTCATGGGAGCGATCCAGTAATGTTCAGGTACAGATTGCACTTGATGTGGTCATGCTCTAAATGTATTTAGGAGGCCGTAATGGCACAGCATTTATTAAAAATATATAGAGTAGGACCCCCCCATATGAGATTGCCTTGGCGCGGCGGGGTGGCTCAATTGAATTGATCAATTTTTTTGCTAAATATCTCATTTTTGAATACAGCTAGACATTATGTGCATATGCACTCCAATTTATGCGTTCTAACCTTAAGCAGTGCTGGCTTCCCCCCCTATTTTCTGGGTATCAGCTGTGCCTGCCGTGACCACTTGCCTGCCTGTCACTCGCACCTGACCAAGTGTCCTGTTCCCAAGTGGGATCAGTAGTCACAGCCAGACACCACCCTGGAGCGGCACCTGGCAGCTGCCTGCCCCACAACCCTGCAACCCTGACCTCACCATTGGAGGCTCCAGAGAAGACCAAGACAGCTGTCTTAGTCACTCCCCTTCCAGGGTAATCTGGTCTGTGGCACAGTGGGGCCACAATCCCCCGGCTTGCGCCAATCAGCCAAGGCGTGAGCGTGACACATCTTCTTGCAATATTGTATATTTGACAATGTCAAGGTATGTTGTCACATGTTGGTAACTGTATAAGCTCGATGTTATGCCACAGTTATGTTTCCATTTAGACCCATGAATATTATACAGCCTTACAATGAGCCAGACAGTCCTAATATTAATAAATTTGGTCATCATGGTCACATTATCTACATACAGTCCATTTAATTTTACACTTCCAATTCTAAAAAAGTTTGGGACACTGTGTAAAATGTAAAGAAAATGAGACGGCCATGACTTGGAAATCTCTTGTGGCCATTTTTTACTCAGAATACAGATCAGAAGGGCAAAGTTGGGCATTTTTCCATTTCATTTGTAAAAATTAAAGAGGTTGTCGCCTACACCACAGTATACAATTCAGCAGTTCACTATATGTAATTTGTAATTTGTTTAATATGTATGACATCCAAGAAAATAAAGACCAGGCATATAGATTTCCACATGCCCAATCTTTTGTCCCTGTGAGGGCTGGAAAACGAAAGTACCAAATCTCACCCCTGATGAAGCTGCACTTCGGAGCAGCGAAATGAGAGAGTTCTTTATTTCCTGACTCATCTAACTCTCTTGTATCAGTTTATAATTAGTTTATGATAATTTTTGGTCTCTATTTAATGTGAACAAATATAGCACAAAAATGGATTTAGAGATCCTCCAAAAATTCAAAAATACTAGCAAAAGGCAGAGATGCTTACCTGCCCAGGCCTCCAAACAAATGCAATGGACCCAAGTAGTTAAGATGGCAGCAACACAGTTGCAAAAATACTGATGAGAACCAATCCTGGCCCTGCCAATCACAATTGGGGGCGTGGTTGCTTGGTATGTAATTGCACAAAGAAGACTTGTATGTGGCGCTGCTGAAGTCTTTATTATTATTATTATTATTATTATTATTATTATTATTATTTTAACCCCTACACAATTTTCCATTTCATTTGAAAAAATTAAAGAGGTTGTCACCTATTTTAACATTTTTGACTACTACACATCCATCACCTATTAAAATTAATATACCCAAAGAAAAGGGAAGTGCCAGACAAAGATAAAATGTAAATAATTTATGGTCAAAATTGTTAAAAGTACACCAAAGAAACATAAATGTGCAGAACTGACGCCCCTTGGAAGAAGCAGTATTAGCAAAACGCGCGTCGGGATCATCCTCTCCTCGCCACTATCACCAGGTATTGTTTACACTTTGGCAGCCTTTTGTTCAGTCTACTAATATACTAATATTGTCCCCTGTTTGCACTATGCAGCACTTTGGCATTTTAGCACTTTACTTTGGAGAATCACATCAGGGTTTATAGGCTTGTTACACTATGGCATTCAACACTTTAGCACAGCGCACTTTTACATAGCATTCTGTGAACTTTTTATTGCTGCTTATTTATTTTGTATGCCAGTCTCATTCCACTGTCTTGCACCCACATGGGTATTATATCTTGTTTATAATTAGTGGTTTTCTTGTCTCTGGCTCCTATATTGGTTGTGTATACTTACCTGGTTCACTTGATTTTACTTAATAGTCGCTTGGAGTACACTCTGCCTTGTTCTGCACATTTATGTTTCTTTGGTGTACTTTTAACAATTTTGACAATACATTATTTACATTTTATCTTTGTCTGTCACTTCCATTTTCTTTGGTTATATCATTTCCTTTTTGGAAGTTGACATTTATTATTTATGGTCTTCCTTTTGGATTTCTATTCAAATTAATACAGGGTGGAGATGCAGCGGCAACTATTCCGTCGACGGAGCTGTGCTGTGCTGCTCTGAAGGGGGGCAAAGGGCCGTTTTGCTGTGGGCCAGAATTGTGTTCTAGTTGCCCTGAAACCCCTCTATTAAACAGGAGTCAGTCATGAGTGTGTGGTGTGGTGGAATACATACTCACTTTTGCCTCGGTAGTCATCATTACCTCCCCTTCCATGGGACGAGATCAGGCTACAAACAAGGCAGAAGATCATGGGTCCAGGTTAACAAGTCCAACTTTACTGTACAATTCATTTACACACTGCTGCAGCATACAGATTAGACAAAGTCTCTTTTAGTGATGTTCCCTTGGTTTCGTGTTCCATCAATCCTTGACCCCGTCCTGTCTGGAGACTCACCATCTTCACTCCACTCCGCGACCCAGCTTACATCTTCCTCATCAGGGAAACAGAGGCATAACTCTCTATACATCTTCTGGACCTTAGACCCAAGACTATCCTGGCATCCAAAAGTCCAGTAAAGAATAAAGACAGCGCCTCACAAGTTGGTGAAATTACATCACCTTTATTCTGCCTTCTGTTGCGACGTTTTGATCAGCAAGATTTTGTTGATTGAAACGTGGCAACAGAAGGTAGAATAAAGGTGATGTAATTTCACCAACGTGTGAGGCGCTGACCTCATTCTTTACTGGACTTTTAAATGTTTTACAAGTAGGACTCCTTGGATTTGACATGTGCTTCAACTGTGGGTAATGATAACCCGATGTTTTCATGAGGTGCTGTGAGCTAATTTTTACATGAGTATCCTGGCATCCAGACGTGGCTGGAGATGTGACCTCATTCTTCTAGGAAACTTGGGCTGACTGAACCCGTTCTACTCTGCTGCACCTTCACTGCATTAGAACCTAACTCTGCTATGTTTAGCCTTGCTCTTTACTCCACCAAGAACTTGCACTTACTGAGTCTTAGACTCTGACTAACTCCCTGTAACTTGAAAAAAAATTTCTATAAAACCTGGTCAAACCCCTCCAAAACTATGGGCTAATCCCAACTCCATTAACTATATAATCCCTAATGTAATGCAGACTGGATTCCTATCTACTGTATGGTTCCCCTAGTGGACAGACCTCCCGCATTCCCAAGGACAGCCTTAGGCATAGCCACTATGGGAGAACCGAACACATAACATCAGTGACAGGGATAAAACATAACATGACTTTTATCACACCCATAACATTAATACAAAAAACTTCACACAATTTCCTAACAACCCCTTTGTTGATACGTCTACATTGTCCCAGTCAACCCCCCCTACATGCCCCGACAGCAAAATATGGAGAATAATAAAACAAAAAAAATCAACCAAGTCCAATCCCGTGAATGATGTCCACGTCTAACTAAGATGACTGGCCACATGGATATGCAACCTGACCGTAGTGTCCTAGTCTCTTCAATAGCAGGGCAACAGGCCTCTGAGCAGAAGCCGGTCATTGAGTGAAAGCTCTCAACTCTTGCTGAGTCCAACAGGGCTGACGCAGGCAATGGCCTCCAAACACGGCCACAACGGGAATAATCACATAAGAAGTAGAAATAAAAAATGCCAACTCTTCACTTCTTCTGGTGCTTCTCATGCACTTAGGCCCATCACGCTCTTGGGAAGGGAGGACAATCCAACCTCCACTGACATTCGGGATATTTCTCCTTTCCTTTATCTACGTCTGGAAAATCAGACCCAGTCACTACTACATTCATTGAGTTATTATTTGAAGATGAAAAATTTGCAACAGCCACATGAGAGACTTCAGTATTGGAGCTTTAGGCTTCTTCGCTGGCAGGTCTACATACCTACACTGATCTTCTGTGGTGATTTGGGCAACTCTGATGCCTGAAACATGAGCTGTATAGGTGGGGGTGGGTGCCACCATTGATGCCTGTGTTCTCTTTCAAAGTCAGCTTCCTCCTCCCACCAAGCAACCTCTTCAGCGGTAGCGGAGCACGTGACACCAACCACGTACCACCCCTTGTGGCAAAACACCATACAAAAATTTACTTTCTCGCCCACACAAAAGTTGTGCATTCAGTAGGGCAAAGTATCTCTTTTAACTATGGCTCTATTAATGTAAACTTCGCCATCCTCCTTAAAGGGAATCTGTCACCTATTTTTTCACATGTAAGATGCGGCCACCGCCATCAGGGGCTTATCTACAGCATTCTGTAATGCTGTAGATAAGCCCCCGATGTAACCTGAAAGATAAGAAAAACTAGTTAGATTATACTCACCCGGGGTCCGGTCCTATGGGTGTCGCGGACTGGTTCTCCCTTCTTCTAGTGATGACGTCGTCCTTCTTACTTCTTCTGTGGCTCCTGCGCAGGCGTACTATATCTGCCCTGTTGAGGACAGAGCAGAGTACTGCAGTGCGCAGGTGCCGGGAAAGGTCAGAGAGATCCGGTGCCTGTGCACTGCAGTACTTTACTCTGCCCTCATCTGGCTTCAATACACGAGCCGGACCTTGTGTTGTATGAGGCCCAATTCCAGACATGTTGTGGCCCCCCCAATGGACGGTGGCCGCCATAGGGACTTCTTCTGTCACGTGTCCCCTCTCTCCCGGTGGCAGCCCCTGGGGTAGTGAGGAGTGCCACCTCCTCATTAGAAGAGCAGTCTATGTGGGTCGCCCTCCCAGGGCCATGGGGTACTCGGTACCGGGCCGGTGTCAGGGGAATGTGTCACAGCAGCAGTGACCCGGTCCATGGCCCTGGGCGCCCAAGTAATGGGGGAATGTAGTTAATGGAATGGAATAGTTCGTGACGCCACCTGTGGTGTTCGGCAAGGGAGGTGCCAAGCCGACGCTGCAAACAGATCCTCCAGGACAGATGGTGTAGTGCAGCAATGATGGTATAGCCCTCCACAGGCAGGGCTGTTGTCCCAGGGCAGTGTAGATGTGGGGACACTTTGATGGTGTAGTGTCCGGTGCAGGGGATGTAGCAGTGTCAGGCAGACGGACGCAGGAAGGAATGGAGGACACCAGGACATGTAGTTCCAAGGCTTTACTCACAGTCAGTAGTGCCCGCTTCTGCGCCGTGTCCTCCAGGTCAGGGACCCAGTGAACCTCCAGGCAAGATGGAAAGTTCCCCTCCAACACTCCGCCAACTTATGTGCCTTTCCTGAACGTCTCCTCTATAGCGCCTTTAAGTGTGAAGATCTCCAGCACTGTGGTACGCTGGAGTTCCTCCTGTCAGATGTTCCCAAGAACCTACTTGTACGGCAGACAGCTGTAGCCTGCTTCGGGGACTCCCTTCTCCTGAGTCCCGGCTCCCTATACAATTGCTGTTGTTCCCCAAGTCTTAGATGGGAGTAGTGCATTTACAGCCAACTACTCCACCGGTGTCTGCTGCAGAACCATAAGTGTCCATACAACCTCGGGGACCGGGCCCCGACCTTGCACTGAGAACCTATAGGCAAGGTTCCTCTTCTAACCCACGTCCTCTCTGTTCTCTCTACTCCTTCATTCCGTACTTGTCTCTCTTTCTTATGGAAGCTTAGGTTACAGTTCTACATCTTTCTCCTTCTTTCCTTTCCTGTGCCAGCTGGCTCTGATCACTGAGGCAGCTGCAACACTCCTTCCTCCATCCCTTCTTCCAGGGATCCTCACTCCTGTCTGAGTGACTTCCTACCCACCCGACCTTCTGTCAGACTGAACCTCGCATCCTACACTTTCCCACTCTTTTATGTATATTAACTCCACCCACCTCCCAGCACGTCCATTGTTCCAAGCAGGGAACCACCAAAGGTGCTCTGCTACTCTCTAAGCACTGAGCCGCAATATGGTTGTGCAGAACTACCCTGTTGTGTAGGGTGCAAGTGTTGGAGTGTGGAAAGGAGTTCCCACCTTACCTGGATGGTGGGGTACTACACCTTAGGAGAAGGTGCAGTACCTCTGTGGCGACTGAGCCTCAGGGGCGCAACATATGCTCTCCACCTCTGGGGTAACATACAGTGCCTTGCAAAAGTATTCTGCCCCCTGGAACTTTTCAACCTTTTCCCACATATCATGCTTCAAACATAAAGATATCAACTGTAAATTTTTGGTGAAAAATCAACAACAAGTGGGACACAGTTGTGAAATTGAATGAAATTTATTGGTTATCTTAAATTTTCGTGGAAATTTCAAAAACTGAATAGTGGGGCGTGCAATATTATTTGGCCTCTTTAACTTAATACTTTGCTGCGCCACCTTTTGCTGCAATTACAGCTGCAAGTCGCTTGGGGTATGTCTCTATCAGTTTTGTACATCGAGAGACTGAAATTCTTGACCATTCTTCCTTGGCAAACAGCTCGAGCTCAGTGAGGTTTGATAGAGATTGTTTGTGAACAGCAGTTTTCAGCTCTTTCCACAGATTCTCGATTGGATTCAGGTCTGGACTTTGACTTGGCCATTCTAATACCTGAATACGTTTCTTTGTGAACCATTCCATTGTAGATTTTGCTTCATGTTTGGGATCATTGTCTTGTTGGAAGACAAATCTCCATCTCAGTCTCAGGTCTTTTGCAGACGCCGACAGGTTTTCTTCAAGAATGGTCCTGTATTTGGCTCCATCCATCTTCCCATCAATTTTAACCATTTTCCCTGTCCCAGCTGAAGAAAAGCAGTCCCAAACCATGCTGCTGCCACCACCATGTTTGACAGTGGAGATGGTGTGTTCAGGGTGATGAGCTGTGTTGCCTTTACGCCAAACATATCGTTTGGCATTGTTGCCAAAAAGTTTGACTTTGGTTTAATCTGATCAGAGCACCTTCTTCCACATGTTTGGTTTGTCTCCCAAGTGGCTTGTTGCAAACTTTAAACAACACTTTTTATGGATATCTTTGAGAAATGGCTTTCTTCTTGCCAGTCTTCCATAAAGGCCCGATTTGTGCAGTGCACGACTGATTGTTGTCCCATGGACAGACTGTCCCACCTCAGCTGTAGATCTCTGCAGTTCATCCATAGTGATCATGGGCCTCTTGGCTGCATCTCTGATCAGTCTTCTCCTTGTTTGAGATGAAAGTGTAGAGGGACGGCCGGGTCTTGGTCGATTTGCAGTGGTATGATACTCCTTCCATTTCAATATGATCGCTTGCACAGTGCTCCTTGGGATGTTTAAAGTTTTGGAAATCATTTTGTATCCAAATCTGCCTTTAAACTTCTCCACAACAGTATCACTGACCTGCATGTTGTATTCCTTGGTCTTCATGATGCTCTCTGTGCTTCAAACAGAACCCTGAAACTATCACGGAGCAGGTGCATTATACGGAGACTTGATTACACACAGGTGGATTATATTTATCATCATTAGTCATTTAGGACAACATTGGATTATTCAGAGATCCACAATGAACTTCTGGAGTGAGTTTGCTGCACTGAAAGTAAAGGGGATGAATAATATTTCATTCCCCACTTTTCAGTTTTTGAATTTCCACAAAAATTTAAAATAACCAATAAATTTCGTTCAGTTTCACAGTTGTGTCCCACTTGTTGATTCTTCACCAAAAATTTACATTTGGTATCTTTATGTTTGAAGCATGATATGTAGGAAAAGGTTGAAAAATTTCAGGGGGCCGAATACTTTCGCAAGGCACTGTATATGATGCTGCTCATTCTCATATAAAACCTGATCTAAGGCTAGTTTCACATTTGCGCCTTTTTGCGCAGCATTTCGAGCGCACATGAATCGCATGCAAAAAACGCTTACAAACGCTTGTAAACGCTGCGTTTTTCATCGCATCATCGAGCGCATTACGACAAAAAACGCTGAGTTTGTATGCGTTTTTATGAGTTTTTCCATGCGTTTGCATTTTTTATGCGCATGGTGTCACAATCACAGGAGGAAAATTCTTGAAAAATTCTTGCAACAGACTCCACCAATGGGACAGCAGTGGGCTTGTGTTATGCGAATTCTTTATCTAGACCCAGTTTACAGCTGAATTCTTCACATTTCCTTGGATTTTCTCTTGACAACATGGATCTGCGCTCGAAGAGTTTTCACTTCAACTTGGATCTGGAAATCAGGATGGCTCAGGCTTATGCAGTTGCTTGCCATCAACAAAGGGAGAGAGAGAGACAGCGAAGGCGGTAGCGGCGGCGTTTGTGAATACATCCGATTATTGAACTCCAGGAGAGCCGTGGAGCGTACCACACCCTCTACAGCGAGCTCCAGGCAAACCCGGATAAATTTACTGATTACACACAGATGTCCCAACAAACCATCAGACATTTGCTTGGTCGTGTCCAAGATGCCATCTGGAGACAGGACACACAGCTCCGTCGTGCAATTCCTCCCGAGGAACGGCTCCTGGTCACATTGCGGTACGTAGTACTGCAAAAACAATGCCTGCATAATTTTCTTTGTTCTCATATGGACTATTCCAAAGCTGGCAGAATTATTGTTCTGCCATGTAGTTAACCAAAGGCTGCATTTTTTTTTATGCAATGTAGTAAAGAAAAGGCTGCATATATATTTGTATGCCTTTTGTTTCTTTCTTGTGTTATGTATTTTTTGTGGTTCTAAACAATCCATATACACAAATATTAATATTTTTTTGTTTCTCGGTTTCACAGATTCCTGGCTACTGGCGAGAGCCTCTCTTCACTGCTCTTCCAGTACCGTATTGGAATATCAACCTTGTCTGGAATAGTTGCGGACACCTGCCGGGCTTTGTGGGACGTTCTCTGTCCCGAATTTATGCCCCTGCCCACCGTGGAAAAGTGGTTTGAAATTGCTGAAAGATTCTGAACAGTCTGCAATTACCCTAACTGTTTGGGTGCGTTGATGGGAAACACATCCGCATTATAAAACCAAAAAGAACTGGATCTGAGTACTATAACTATAAAAAGTACTTTTCTACAGTACTCATGGCCATTTCGGATGCAGACTGTATGTTTATTGCAGTGGACATTGGGGCATTTGGCCGTGGGAATGACTCCCAGGCTTTTAAGAACTCTGACATGGGCCGGAGGTTGTATGGCAACCAGTTCAATTTCCCCAGGCCACGGCCTCTTCCCAACACCGAAGGTCCGCTTCAGCCCATTGTAATGATTGGGGATGAGGCATTCCAGATGTGCAAAACCTGCTCAAGCCCCACTCCAGCCGGGACTTGGACCACACAAAAAGAATTTTTAATTACAGGCTGACCAGGGCCAGAAGAACTGTAGAGTGTGCCTTTGGTATACTTGTCTCCAGATGGGGCATTCTCAGCACAGCCATTAATCTGAAACTGGAAACAGTGGATGAGGTGGTGAAGGCCTGTGTGGTTCTACATAATTTTGTCATGGTTAGAGAGCACCTGAACTTTGAACTTGATGATGCAGCTCCTAACCCATTGCCTGAATTTACTCAGCACCCTCTCAGGTATCCGTTGAAGTTGGCCAAATGAGGGACAAATTTGCGGCTTACTTCAACTCAGATGTGGGACGGGTGGAATGGCAAGATCAAATGGTGTAAACCAAGTTTTCTTTTGTGTGTATGTTAATAAAAAACCTGTGTTGATACCTGTACCAAGTGCACTCTGTCTTCTTACACTTCAATACAATAATCAACTGGCCCGGTGTACCAGTGAATTAATGATGCTGTGTCTTGTGCATCATGAATTTATTAGCACTCCTGACCAGGTGACTACACATACATACAAGTTGTATGATCTTTATCATCTCTACACTTTGAGTTCAATTTGCTGCGACGGTGGAGATAATACAAATAATTTTTGTGTCACCTGGCATGATGTTAATAGTGATTTGGGACTGCAGTTGCATCCCTCACTATTTATGACACCTAACGCTGTGACTATAAATATTATTTGTTGTATCATCACTGTGGCTTCAGTTTGAACGTAGACAGTAGACATAATAAAGTTTATACAACTAATACAATACCCAGGCCTGGTGTCATGCTGCAGTGAGGATGCCAAAAGTAACGCATCCAGACTTTAGAAGGTTATCACACATGGGCAGGTGAATACACATAAGAGGTAAACTGCAGCATCGCTACAGTCTGATAGAAATATATGCAGACTGAAGCGACGCTGCAGGTTAAAACTCATGTGTATTCACCTGGCCAGGTGTGATAGTTATGATACAAGGGCAGGGTATTGTACATACGGCGTGTATTTTCCCCGTCATCTCCTCAGTTTCGAAACACACACACTGAATAGAGGATGTGGTTAATTAAACACACCATAGTCATTTAACTTTTGATGATACCTGGCAAGGTAACAATAGATACACCTTGCACTCAACAACATCCTCTATTCAGTATGTGTAATATTAGCAGACTGAAGAGACTGGTGGTGAAAATACAAGTCATATAGATTTGTGTTTTTGACTACACATATCTCCAAGAATGACACAAGAAACCTATGGCAGTAATGGAGCTATGTGGTGACAAAAACGCTAAGTGTATGGCACAGTGTGTGTACGGCGCAGTGTGTGTAGGCGGCGAAAGACACATTAATGAAACCGTTTTTTGTGAAAGCAGAATTGGACATTTATTTTTTTTTTTTAATTTATTTTGAAGGGTGGGATACTTTGTGGGTTTGGAGAGATGAGGAACGGCAGAAAGTTGAGGAAGGGGTTCTAGGTGAAGGGGCAACTAAAGTAGTGGGGGAAGGGAGATCAGGGATGGAAACGGAGGCAGGTTGAGAAACATTAGAAGGAGAGGGGGACTGACAAACAAAGTCTTTTGTTTTTTGGTCTTCTTTGGGGCAGGAGTCACCTGCCTGGACCGACTACCACTGTGTGACCGCCTTACATTGCTTCCCCACCTGGAGATGGTGGACCATGTCCGTGATGAGAAAAAGAGGGAATGTGGGTCACCCCTCTGCTGCTCGGTGGTGGCGGTGGCTGTGCTACTTGAAGGAGAATATGTGGTGTCGGTGCTCCTAGAAGAAGTGTTCTTGGTGCTTCTTGTTGGAGAAGTGGTGGTGGTGGTGCTCCTACGAGGAGAAGTGGTGGCAGTGCTCCTAGTAGGCGAAGTGGTGGCGGTGCTCCTATGAGGTGAAGTGGAGGCGGTACCCCGATGATGAGGAGTGGTGGCGGTGCTCCTAGAAGGCGAAGTGGTGGCGGTGCTCCGATGATGAGGAGTGGTGGCGGTGCTCCTATGAGGCGAAGTGGTGTCAGTGCTCCTATGATGAGGAGTGTTGGCGGTGCTCCTGGAATGATGAGGAGTGGTGGCGGTGCTCCCATGCTGATGCTGAGTGGTGGCGGTGCTCCTAGATGGAGATGTTGTGTCGGTGCTCCGACCAGGAGAATAGGTGGTGGTGGCCCAATGATGCGCCAAGATGTTGGAACGGTGGCGGTAGTGGTGCTCCAGACAGGAGCAGCGCTTGCCATGGTGTTGGCGGGGGTGGAGTGTCCAGCAGCACTCGGCATTGGTGTGGTGTAGTGGTGTTCCGCTTGGCTAGGAATGCAGGTGGCCGTGCTGTGGTATGCAGCAGAAGTCGGTACTGTGGTGAATCGAGTCAGTGGTGGCACAGGTGGGAATGACACCACTGAGCGCTGCACGTACTGATTCTGCTGCATAGCCTGTAAGAAAGCAGTGTTGCAGGCCTGTAACACATTCAGCTGTTGCTCAGGACTGAGGTGTTCCGCCATGCCCTGTTCAATTTTACAAAAAAAATGGTGCGCTGGTCTGTTGAGGTCGGCCTCCAGCCAGTCAAGGCCCTGGTCGACAGAGTGGAAGCGGTGTTCCATGTGGCTAAAACCGCGTTCCATGAGTGAAAAACCGCTTTCCACTCTGTCGGATAGCGACTTGAGGCTGGCATGAAAGGCCTCGCTCAAGTGCATGAACTCGGGCAAGACAGGCCTGTCTGAGGCCCTCTGCCGCTGGTGGGTAGTGCCTGCATAACCAGTGGCAGAGACCGGGGACAGGGGAACACCTGATGGACCAGCTTCCTGGTCACCAGCTGTCCATGTTGCTGACCTGCAAGTTGCTTCCTGGCTGTCGGATGGCTGGGATGGGTCCGAGGTCGATCGATGAAGGACAGCTCCTGTGACAGGTTGCAGGGTGCTGCTCCAGGTGCTGTGGAAAGAAAAGTAAAACATTACTATCATGCATTTACTAGAAGCATCAGCTGTGGAATAGAAAAGCACAGGTTATTAAAAAAATATATAATAAAAAGAAATAAAATACTTACGCTCTAGTGGCAAGGACCGGTCTCAGGAAAGTCAACTTGCGATGATTAGCGGTACTTTGTTCTGGTCCTTGCCGCTGAACCACTGTGAACCTGTCCCTCAGCACAAACATCAGTGTTGAAGCGGTCCTTCATTGAGCCCCAACATGTGCAGACTTTGTTCACTGTAGAAAAAACAAAGAAAAAATATTATACAATGCACGGATGGCAACATCTGTATCATCACACACATCTGAGTGAACGTGGCAAACATTCATTGTGGCATCACAAAAGAATTCAATACACAATGCAGTCACTGTTGAACCTAAGGTCACAGGTGTGTTTACTGCAAGACTATACCTTGCAAGAAACACACCAGTATCAACAGCATCAAGAGTGAAAGCATGATCAATACAGCATTACAATACACAATGCATTCACTGTTGTGTTATGAAGGGGAAACCGAGGAGGAATAAACGACAACAAGCTAAGTCTCAGAAAACCAGAGAAGTTGGTAACTATGCAGATTACAGATCCCTGATCTTACCCGCACAACTAGCAGCAGTCGTGGAGCGTTCCTACGTTGGTCCTAGATGCCTCGTCACAACCGGAGAACTACATAAGCCTAAAGCAGGAAAAGAGGAAAACTAACTGCCCCAGAGCAGACCCCAAAGGAAAGACAGCCCCCCACATGTATTGACGGTGAAACAAGATGAAAATACAAACAAAGGCAGGAAATTAGGCTGAGCAAACGATGGGGCCCGGCTAACTATAAAGGACAGAAAAGGAAAGACACTGTCTGCAATCTGCCAAAAAAACCTACAAAAATATTGTCCAACACTTCTGATAGCAAAATTAACCATGAAGTCACTAGACTTCTAAACCTATGTCAGCACTCTGAAATATTCTGAGACAGAGCTAAAAAGAGGCCAATCTAATAAGGGACAAAAAGCAGATTGGCAAATACTGATTAATAGGAGTGGAATTTCAGCATAGCCCCAGCAGGGGCAGGCTGATTACACAAAAAACTGAATTGACCAACAAGCGCAAGTGTGAACATTAGCAAAAAGCAAACTTAACTTGAGAAGACTGGAAGAGAGCTTGTTATGAATGAGTCACCGGAGGAGGAAAAAACAAAAATGCAAGCTAATTCCAGAAAACCGGAGAGGTTGGTAACTAGCAGATTGCAGACCCCTGAACCTATTCACAACAACTAACAGTAGCCGTGGAGCGTTCCTACGGTGTTCCTAGATGCCTCGTCACAGCCGGAGAACTACATAAGCCCAAAAGAAAAGGGGGAGACAGGGCGCTTCCAATGCGTAGGTCTGTATGGAAAGTAGATGTGTGCACAGCAAGTGTTAGGCTCACCTGATAGGCTTGTGAGAGTCACAACACCTATAATCGCATAAAACAGCTGCAGCAGTCTGCACGAGGTCCAAGGACTTGGTACAAAGAGAAGGCTGGTAGTGCAATAAGAGACTGCGCTGCTGTGGTAGAATTCAAGATATCTTTATTGCCAACGCGTTTCCTGAGTCAGTCCCAGCTCACTTCATCAGGGCATGTTACAGAAGATCATTGCAGGGGTATATATACATAAAAAATAATAAAAATTAAAAAAAAAGGGGGAGGCGCCAAGAACAGTGGGGTGACACGTCAGCATGGATACATATAGATGAATCAAACAAAACAATAACACTTTATTACAACCATATTAAAAACGATGTTTAAAATGCCATAAAAAGAGTGCTGGTATAAAAAACGTGATTAAAAAATAAAAAGACACGGGGGGATCACAAGGTAAAAGATTAAAAAAATGGCTCTCGAGTCCTGGGGTGGATTAGAACTTGCCTCAGAGGATATAACTCATGGTATTAGTCCACTATGCTACATGTGAAACTGGAAAGTAAGGAGAAAATGGTTAAAATCATGTATAAATAGCTAAAACTAGTCTCAAATATCTTTTTTCTAGGTGGAGAAAAGAGAACAACAAGAAGAAACTCTGGAATAGGTGATATAAAAATGGTTAAAAATGGAGTGCTAAGACTTAATAAAAAAAAATTCATGGGTGAAAAAAAAAAATGCATAAAAAATTTTTTCCTTAAAAAACGAAGATGATGATATAAAGGAATTGAAAGGATAAGATATTAAAACACAGGGTCAAAATAAAATCAATAAAAAACATCATTGATGATATTAAGACCATTGGGCTCAATAGATTTGAGTTTGTAGATCCAAAAAACTTCCCTTCTGCATAGTGATTGAACCCTATTGGGGATGTGGTCTGGTATGTGATCAATGGGATAAATGGTGGCTTTACTGAAATCTCTGGAATGTGTGGTGTCGAAGTGTCGTGAAAGTCCATGTTTTTGGAAGCCTATTTTGATATTGTGACGGTGTGAATTCATGCGACAATGTAGTGCTTGTGTAGTGCGACCTACATACAATCTGGGACAAGGACAGGAAATGACATATTGTATATAACATGAGAGGAATGACAAGTGAGGTGGAATTTGAGGGGAAATTTTTCAAGTGTAATGGGGTGGACAAACACAGACGTGCAGTGTGAAATGGTATGACAGCAAACACAATTAGGACGGTGACACTTATAAATCCCTGGTGATGAAATGGTATGGGTAGTAGGCTTCTGGGGTAGAAGTCTACTTGGAGCCAGAATATTCTTTAATGACCTGGCCTTTCGGAAGGTGATAGCAGGTTTGTCTGGAAGGACCCCATTAAGTATGGGGTCCTTCTTAATGATGGGCCATAAATTATTTAGAACATCTCTTATCCTGTTCTGTTGTGAACTGAATGTTGTAATAAAATTTGTTCTAAAGAGTTCAGCATCATCTTTCTTTTGTTTAGTCAGAGATTTGCTGAGGAGAATATTCTGGTTAAAATTTTTAAAAACATTATCACATGTAGAACTAATTAGTTTTTTGGGATACCTCTGGGCAAGGAACCTTTCCCTCAGGACCTCGGATTGTGTGTTAAAATCCTCATCATTAGTGCAGTTCTTTCTTATCCTTTGGAACTGATTGTGAGGAATATTAAAAAGCCATTTTTTGTAGTGTCCACTCTTAAAATGTACATAACTATTAGAATACACCTCTTTAAAAAATGTTTTACTGCAAATCTTGGAATCCCTGATGAAAAATGTGATGTCTAAAAAATCCATGGACTGATTATTAACATGTGGGGTAAAAGTCAAGCCCCATGGATTATTCTGGATGGAACAAATAAGAGCACCCACATCTAAAACGTCATTGTCCCAGATTAAGAACAGGTCATCAATGTATCTTTTGTATAAAATGATGCCTTTATTAAAAGTCTCATTGGTGATAAAATTTTGTTCAAAGACCCCCATAAAAAGATTCGCATACGTAGGTGCTATTCGTGATCCCATAGAGGTCCCACGTGTCTGGTGATAAAATTCCCCCAGTAGCACCTACGTATGCAAAACAGATGAAAACACAAACACAGACAGAATGACAGGCAGAGCAAATGATGGGGCCCAACTAACTAGATAGGACAGGACAGAAAAGATGCTGGCTGCAATCCGCAAGAACCATACAAAAATGTTCCAACACGTCTGATAGGAAAAAAGGCCCTGAAGTCACTAGACTTCAAAAATCCCTATATCAGCACGCCGATATATTCTGAAGACAGAGCAAAAAAGATTAAACCGATCAGGGACAAAAATGGAAATTCAGCAAAGTAAGCAAATCAGACAAAATCTCATGGAACAATAACAGAGCAAAACTTAGCTTTAGAAGACAGGAACTGAACTGGAGACCAAAGCTCAGAGCAGAGAAATCACCAGCAACCCTACAGGGCGTCGGCTGCCTTATATCCACTCAGAGATTCCTGATGTCCAATCGCAATCCACCTGTTCAGGTGACAGGTCTCTCCCATCCAAATCAGTTTCACCACCTCCTTTCACCAGCAGAGGAAGTTCATCGGACATCAAAGGTGAACGAGAAAATGAGCTCACAACAGAGCTGAAGTCCAGGACCTGAGAAGCAGACTAAATCACCAGCACCCGGATAGGGCGTCGGCTGTCTTATATCCAGTCTGATACTCCAGAAATCCAATCGTTATCTTCCTCATCAGGTGGCAGATCACTACCACTTAAGCCAACCGCACTGCCTCCTGTCACTACCAGAGGGAGAACGGAAAGGGAACTCTCAACTGGTGGAGCAGAAAATGAGTTCATGACACTGTTGATCCTGAGGACACTGGTGTGTTTACTGCAAGAATATATCTTGCAAGAAACACACCAGTATCAACGCATCAAGAGTGAAAGCATGATCAATACAGCAGTCCAATACACAAAGCAGTCACTGTTGATCCAGAGAGCACTGGTGTGTTTGATGCAAGAATATATTTTGCAACAAACACACCAGTACCTTCAGGAGCAAGAGTGACAACAAAATCAATACAGCAGTCCAATACACAAAGCAGTCACTGTTGTTCCAGAGAGCACTGGTGTGTTTGATGCAAGAATATATCAGGGAAATACTTACTAAACGCCTTTTTTTGAAGCTGCAGAGGCGCTGTCCCAGCCCTCCATCAACGCTACGGCCACCCCATTTCAGAGCTGCCGGGTTACCACAATGTCTTTGCACTGCTGGTCACAGCTGTCCCACAGCGAGACATGTTCCTGGACACGGCGTATCAGGTGCTCATTGTCGAGATAGATGTCTTCATCCTGTTGTGGAACCTAGAAAAAAAAAATTATAATCTTGGAAATTGACGAGAATCACATTGAAAAAAAGGAAACAGAAAAGAAGAAAGATATATAAGATGAAAAACAGGACAGAAAAAAAGGAATAGAAAAAAATATATATTTTAAAAAGGGACCTTAAAAGACTTAATACTTACATTGCGTCTCCTCGCCGTGACGTGGCTAGGCTGCTCCCACTGTTCCGCCTCACTTGCCGGTTCCGATGCTGAGGTCTGTAAAAGAACACAAATTATTACCCATTTGTAGAGGCAGCTATACTTACACAAAGGCAGCAAAATCCTCACCTCCCAGTCAGCTTGGGCCAGTTCTTCTTCGGATGGCGAATATTCGGATCCAGAAGACATGCTGGAATAAAAAAAAAATCATTAGTACATAATATATTTTTAAGGACAGGCACACATATATAGATTTTATAATACTCACATTTTAGCTGCTGAAGCTGTTATCCAAACTTGAGTCTTGTCTCTTGCTGGGTGGGTGTATTGTCTCTTGCAGGGATTCTTATCTCTTGCAGTCTGGCACTACAGACCCCTTCTTTTATGCACACTCCTCCAAAACAATGTTGCTTGTCTAGACATTGTTTATTCTGAAATTGCGTGCGCTCCCAAAGCACTGACGTGCGCACTTCACAGCGCATGTCAGTGACCCCATAGACTCTTATGCTATTTTTTTGTGCATTGCATGCGCACACGTGTGCATGCGATTTTTTAACGATGTTGGGCGGAACAAAAAATGCAACAAGTAGTGTCCGGCGCGTCTGGTCGCACACCTGGAAAATGCGCAGAGCATGAAAACACTAAGGCACATGTGCAATCGCTAGACACTGCACCCGCCATTTTAAAGATAGGGGACAATTGCACGTGCGACCAATAGCGCAATGCGCTGCGCGATAAAACGCTAGTGTGAAACCAGCCTAACCCCTCCCAAACCATGGGCTAATCCCAACTACATTAACTATCTAATCCTTAATGTAGTGCAAACTGTATCCCTATGTATTGTATGGTTCACATAGTGGACATACCTCCCGCATTCCCAGGGATGACCTTAAAATTTTAGAGAAGGGATGGAAAAAGCACAAAAAGGGTCTCACAGATTTAGAAGGGATAAACTCTAGGAAAACTGCTCACCTGGTGATACTTAGTAAAGGCTCAAATGTCGGCTGCTGCAGATCCACGGGACGGTTAACAACCATATGAAGAAATGTATACAAAGAGTGTGGATTACTTCTGCGCTGCCGCAATAATACAGTTCCAGAAATAGTGGAATAGTAATGGTGGTTTATTCAATGTGTTTCAGGGTCTCAATGACCCCTTCCTCAGGAAAGTGTGGAATATCCTGAGGAAGGGGTCATTGAGACCCTGAAATGCGTTGAATAAACCATCACTACTATTTCCATTACTTCTGGAACTGTATTATTGCAGCATCGCAGAAGTAATCCACACTCTTTGTGCACAGGGACGACCTTAGGCATAGCCTATAGGAGAGCGGAACACACAACACCAGCCACAGGGATAAAACATAACATGATTTTTATCACACCTTTACCATTAATATATAAAACTTCACACAATATCCTAACAACCCCTTTGTTCATTGTTCCTGCCTCTCCCTTACTGCTCCATAACTGGGCAGTTCCTTCTGCTGCCGACATTGAAAACAGCTGATCGGCGGGGGATCTGGGTGTCCTAACCCCACCGAACAGACACTGATGACCTATGCCATCAATTTCTAAATTAGTTAATTTCATCAAATTAAATGGAAAAATGTCCAACATTCACCTTCTCATCTGTGATCTATGGTCTGCTGTGAAAATATGAAGATAAGAGATTTACAAATCATTACATTATTGTTTTCTTTACATTTTTGAAATTGTTGCTGTACTATATTAAAACATCATTAAAATGCAAAATTCAAAAAAGCGAAACCTCCTCCTCCTCTTATACTCCACACAGTAATAACTAAGCAAGCCGGAAGAAAAGTAAAACAACAAAACACTGCACTGATAAAATCTCCCAGGCGTCTGGAACCCAAAGGAATATGACTGTGATGAGAAGATATTCATCCTAACAGTGATCTGGAATTTAGTTCTGTTGTTTAAAAATGAATGTACTATCTTAATCCAGATATAGTGTTCCACAATCTACACGTTAATAAACTGTATAAATCAGAAGTGATGATCTTATTACTGGTGGTCTCAGATGATTGCTGTCCTAATGGAAATATTAAATAGCCATGGTCCATGTTGTGGTACAGAACAGCTATGATATTCTTAGTTGGTAATTTACTAAATCAATCAGATGGTGCTTCCGTGCACATAATTGAGGACACTCAGGGCACAACGGCAT
The DNA here is from genome assembly GCF_039654945.1 of Dendrobates tinctorius. Lineage (NCBI taxonomy): Eukaryota > Metazoa > Chordata > Amphibia > Anura > Dendrobatidae > Dendrobates > Dendrobates tinctorius. Next base: position 996,714 of record NW_027361788.1, on the reverse strand, counting down.
ACAATTCAGCAGTTCACTGAATTTAATTAGGTCCCATACACATTTAATAAAGGTCAGCAGAACCTGTTCATTTCAATAAGATGAGCCACCTATGCAATGAGCATGAAATCTAAGAAAAAAAGACCAGGCATATGGATTTCCACATGCCCAATCTTTTGCCCCTGTGAGGGCTGGGATATGAAAGCCCCTAATCTCACCCCTGATGAAGCTGCACTTAGGAGTAGTGAAACGCCTGGGGTCTCTATTAGTAATGAGCAAGCACTAAAATGCTTGGGTACTCGTTACTCGAGTCAAGCAATCGTAAGGCTTGGATGCTCAACCTGAGAAACAAGTATACTAAAAGTCAATGGGAAACTTGAGCATTTTGATGGCGCCCCCCTCAGAGGCCTTGAGGGGTTTTAAAAATTTGTGGAAATGATGAAAACAGCGCTGAAATGGCATGGGAACAGCATGGGGAAGAACTCTGGAAGCATCTCAAATCCCAGATCACTGTTGGGAACAATGTTGTCAGAGTATTATGCCACTTTTATGGACTGACAATAAAACACAAAACCGAAGATAACATGGATTTGACTGGAAAAAAAGTTAAGAAACATTCTATCCAAGATAATGACTTGTATATAAGGCAAAATAAATAGGAGAAAAAAATGTTCCTCCACACATTGAGCTAAGTTCACATGCAGTGTTTTTGTTGCATTTTTGCACATTTGCATTGCTTTCAATGGTCAAAAAAACACAGGAAAAGTAATTTTAGCATGTCAATGCCTTATCTGGCCATGTGGTATGTGAGACATGATCAGACACATTGAAAGTCTGTTTTTTGTAGGGCTTCAACCAGCCATCACTATTTGTAGATGGCCATAAGGCAGCCCTTTCTATTGTCAGATTGCCAGCAGGTGTCTTGTGGACAGATGAGACCAATATAGGGATTTTGGTAAAGCACATCATTCTACTGTTTAGTGGAAATAGTATGAGGCCTACAAATAAAAGAACACAGTAGTTACAGTCAATTATGGTTTAGGTTCAAAGATATTTGGGGGCTGTTTTGCTGCCTGTGGCCCTGGGTGCTTTGAAATGTGAAGATTCCTTCAGGATTTTAGGTCGCAATGTAGTGTTCGGAGTCAGAAAGCTGGGTTTGCATCATAGTAGCTTCCAGCAGGATTTTGACTCCAAACATACTTGAAGAAGAACCTAGAAGAAGATGGAAACAAAGAACGGGATAGTTCAGAAGTGGTAATTCCAGCTGCAGTAGCATAAAGTCTCCCACCCCTACCTCTTACATACAGATGCTACAGAGAAACTATGAATGGATACATTAAATAATTTATTTTGCCTGCTTTGATGAATTTCTTACAATTTATAAGGCAATAATTCCTGAATAGATGACTGTCATACGCTATTGCTATTGCCACACCTCACCATTGAAGAAATGCAGATAAAAGGGTTATTATTGTATAATATTGAAGGGATTTGAATATGCCCTGAATATGCCCTGATTTTTTTTTCTTGTGAGTGGCAACAAGAAACTGTGGAGTAACGCAAGTAACACTGCCAGCTGGTGTGTGTTCGCCTGATCCCTGTGATGTAAGTTCTGATCTTCTCCTGCAGACCTGCGGACCTTTGGACCGTGTTCTGACTACCTGTTTGTTAATGTCCCTTTGCGTCTGATATTCTGCTGCTGACCTTTGGACCATGTTCTGACTGCCCATTTGTTATTGCCCCTTTGGTTATCCACTATTTCTCTGGTATGATGACCCTGGCATGTGACCTGACTTATGACTTTTTATTTTCCCTTGGTTACTACTTTCTCTTTTACTCTTTTACTATTGAACATCTTATTTTGCTGACTCACAGCCTGTCCATGGTTTGTGACTAATGTCACACCAGCCTTGAGGAATTTCTGAGTACAGATGACCTACAAAACATGAATTGATCAATCAGTGCATGGAAAAAAACAGCAGCAAGACTTACAATTTATAAGGCAATAATCCCTGACTAGATACCTGTCATGTGCTATACCTACTGCCACACCTCACAATACACGAATTAAAGATAAGAGCGATATTATTATGACCGAACAGAATCTATTTGAATTAGCCATGAATAAAGCAATTAATTTAATACAGCAGCAACAAGGACTGTTATTCCTTAAACCCTTTTGGGGAATACAGTGGAGCATTTTTTACATCTACTCAGTCTGATATGGAGAATTCCAGGAACTGTTGTACATACTGTACAAACTCTCCTGTCCTGGCTGTGAAATCCTCTATGCAGTGTGAGAACTCCCTATGTGACGACCAGCCCTGACAGCCACCAACAAAGCACTGTATTATATATGGCTCAAAAATTTTCCCTGAACTAGAAGGTGGATCCACAGAAAAGCATTTTTCCCATTAATAATGAGTGGGACTCCTACACTGGTAAAGTGTGTGCATTAAGTGGAAGGGATGCCAAAAATTAGAAGGAGGCAATCCAGTACCCCTTTGAATAGACTTAGCGGAGGGCCTCAGAAAACATTTTTTTCCTATTATTAAGGAGTGGGGGTCCGACTGGTCATAACTAGAGTTGAGCGATACCGTCCGATACTTCAAAGTATCGGATCGGAATGGATCGGCCGATCTTAAAAAAAAGTATCGGTATCGCCGATTCCGATACCGGAAGTCCCATTCAAGTCTATGGGACTTCCGGTATCGGAATAAGAAAAATCCTGTTTTTCCCTTGTACAGCCTCTCTGGGGTCTGTACGGGCCTTTCGGGGGGCTGTGCCGGCCTGCCAGGGGGTCTGTGCAGGCTCCGGTGGTCTGTGCCGGCCTGCCGGGGGGCTGTGCCGGCCTGCCAGGGGGGCTGTGCAGGCTCCGGTGGGCTGTGCCGGCCTGCCGGGGGGCTGTGCCGGCCTGCCGGGGGGCTGTGCAGGCTCCGGGGGGCTGTGCCGGCCTGCCGGGGGGCTGTGCAGGCTTCGGGGGTCTGTGCAGGCATCGTCCGATGGGACTACAAGTCCCATCGGGCGATGCCTGCTACCATGACAGTGATTGACACATTAGCCAATGATGGGACAGTAGTAGTCCCATCATCCGGCTAATGTGTTGAATGTAAAAAAAAAAAATTACATGCTACATACATACAACATGCATACTACATACATGCTACATTCATACTACATACTACATACATGCTACATTCATACTACATATATACTACATGCAACATACATACTACATACATACTACATGCAACATACATACTACATATATACTACATGCATGCAACATGCATACTACATATATACTACATGCTACATACATACTACATATATGCTACATACATACTACATACATACTACATGCATGCTACATACATACTACATACATACTACATATATGCTACATACATACTACATGCTACATACATACTACATATATACTACATGCATGCTACATACATACTACATGCTACATACATACTACATATATACTACATACATACCACATACATACTACATACATACTACATACATACTACATGCTACATACATACTACATATATACTACATGCATGCTACATACATACTACATGCTACATACATACTACATATATACTACATACATACTACATACATACTACATGCAAGCTACATACATACTACATGCTACATACATACTACATATATACTACATGCATGCTACATACATACTACATGCTACATACATACTACATACAGTATATACTACATACATACTACATACATACTACATGCATGCTACATACATACTACATGCTACATACATACTACATATATACTACATGCATGCTACATACATACTACATGCTACATACATACTACATATATACTACATACATACTACATGCATGCTACATACATACTACATGCTACATACATACTACATATATACTACATGCATGCTACATACATACTACATGCTACATACATACTACATATATATTACATGCATGCTACATACATACTGCATGCTACATGCATGCTACATACATACTACATACATACTACATGCTACATACATACCACATATATACTACATACATACTACATACAATACATTCATACAATACATACATAGACATACAGTACATATAACATAGAGTAACATACTTACCAATACTTGTCACATTGTTCCCCGAAGCCATTGTCTTTTACGGAATAAATATTAACATAACAAACCACAAAAATACTCACCCACGATCCGAAGCAGTCCACGAGTGTGTCCCATGACGATCTTGGGTAGAGAACTGCAGCATCAGCTGTTGCTGCCGTTCTCTACGGGCTGCAGGAATCCAATGACGGAAGGTAGGTATCCTTCCGCACTGTATTCCTCCGCCACTTAAAAAAAAAAAAAAGTCCCTAGTCTCACTTTATGCCATTGCTGTGTGGGAAATTCCCACGCAGCAATGGCATAAAGTGAGACTAGGGACTTTTTTTTTTTTTAAGTGGCGGAGGAATACAGTGCGGAAGGATACCTACCTTCCGTCATTGGATTCCTGCAGCCCGTAGAGAACGGCAGCAACAGCTGATGCTGCCGTTCTCTACCCAAGATCGTCGTGGGACACACTCGTGGACTGCTTCGGATCGTGGGTGAGTATTTTTGTGGTTTGTTATGTTAATATTTATTCCGTAAAAGACAATGGCTTCGGGGAACAATGTGACAAGTATTGGTAAGTATGTTACTCTATGTTATATGTACTGTATGTCTATGTATGTATTGTATGAATGTATTGTATGTAGTATGTATGTAGTATATATGTGGTATGTATGTAGCATGTAGTATGTATGTAGCATGCATGTAGTATGTATGTAGTATGTATGTAGTATATATGTAGTATGTATGTAGCATGTAGTATGTATGTAGCATGCATGTAGTATATATGTAGTATGTATGTAGCATGTAGTATGTATGTAGCATGCATGTAGTATGTATGTAGTATGTATGTAGTATATATGTAGTATGTATGTAGCATGTAGTATGTATGTAGCATGTATGTAGTATATATGTAGTATGTATGTAGCATGTAGTATGTATGTAGCATGCATGTAGTATATATGTAGTATGTATGTAGCATGTAGTATGTATGTAGCATGCATGTAGTATGTATGTAGTATGTATGTAGTATATATGTGGTATGTATGTAGTATGTATGTAGCATGTAGTATGTATGTAGCATGCATGTAGTATATATGTAGTATGTATGTAGTATGTATGTAGTATGTATGTAGTATATATGTGTTATGTATGTAGTATGTATGTAGTATATATGTGGTATGTATGTAGTATGTATGTAGTATGTATGTAGTATGTATGTAGCATGTAGTATGTATGTAGCATGCATGTAGTATGTATGTAGTATTTTTTTTTTTTTTTTAACATTTAACACATTAGCCGGATGATGGGACTACTACTGTCCCATCATTGGCTAATGTGTCAATCACTGTCATGGTAGCAGGCATCGCCAGATGGGACTTGTAGTCCCATCGGACGATGCTTGCACAGACCCCCGGACATCAGCACAGCCCCCCGGCAGGCCGGCACAGCCCCCCGGCAGGCCGGTACAGACCCCCACAGGGTGCACAGACCACCGGCAGGCCGGCACAGCCCCCCAGCAGGCCGGTACAGACCCCCACAGGGTGCACAGACCACCGGCAGGCCGGCACAGCCCCCCGGCAGGCCGGTACAGACCCCGGGCAGTCCACACAGCCCCCCGGCAGGCCGGCACAGCCCCCCGGTAGGCCGGCAGAGACCCCCGGAAGGCCCGAAATGACGGCGCATCATGATGCGCACACACCGCGCATCATGATGACGTCAGGCTGTCAATCAACTTTGAACTTCCGATTCCGATGCCGACTTCCGATATTGAAAAAATATCGGAAGTCGGTATCGGAATTCCGATACAGCAAGTATCGGCCGATACCCGATACTTGCGGTATCGGAATGCTCAACACTAGTCATAACCATGCACTAACTGTATGGGGTATATACAGTATATATATATATATATATAATATATAAAGCTCAAAGTGTGTATGTGTGTATGTATGTGTGTATGTGTGTGTGTGTGTATGTTTGTATGTCCGGGATAGGCATCCGCACCGTCGCAGCTACAGCCACAAAATTTGGCATAGTCACACGTCTGGACCCCGAGAGCATCCTAAGCTATGTTGTGAGTCAAAATTTTAAACCCGCGCGTTATAATACACCAAACAATTTTGCCCCCATCTACATACTGGGGGAAAAAGTGTGTGCGCGTCAAGCCCCGCCCCTCATTGTGATGTCACAATGCCCCTATTTGCATACTGGGGAAGCAGTGTGTGCGCGCCAAGCCCCGCCCCTCATTATGATGTCACAATGGTTGCCATGGCGACGCTGATGTCATCAAAGGTTGCAAGCCCTGCCACCGCTCATTATGATGTCATAATGGTTGACTATGGGATGGAGGATGTGTGATGAGTATATGGGCACCGGACTATGGGATGGAGGATATGTATGATGGGTATATGGGAACGGGACTATGGGATGGAGGATGTGTAATGGGTATATGGGCGCTGGACTATGGGATGGAGGATATGTATGATGGGTATATGGGCACGGGACTATGGGATGGCGGATATGTATATGGGCACGGGACTATGGGATGGAGGATGTGTGATGGGTATATGGGCACTGGACTATAGGATGGAGGATATGTATGATGGGTATATGGGCACGGGACTATGAGATGGCGGATATGTGTGATGGGTATATGGGCACGGGACTATGGGATGGAGGATATGTATGATGGGTATATGGGCATGGGACTATGAGATGAAGGATGTGTGATGGGTATATGGGATGGCGAATATGTATGATGGGTATATGGGCGTGGGACTATGGGATGGAGAATATGTACTGTATGATGGGTATATGGGCATGGGACTATGGGATGGAGAATATGTATGATGGGTATATGGGCATGGGACTATGGGATGGAGAATATGTATGATGGGTATATGGGCATGGGCCTATGGGATCGTGGATATGTATGATGGGTATATGGGTACAGGACTATGGGATGGCGGATATGTATATGGGCACGGGACTATGGGATGGAGGATGTGTGATGGGTATATGGGCATGGGACTATGGAATGGAGAATATGTATGATGGGTATATGGGCACGGGCCTATGAGATGGTGGATGTGTGATGGGTATATGGGCACTGGACTATGGGATGGAGGATATGTATGATTGGTATATGGGCATGGGACTATGGGATGGAGGATGTGTGATGGATATATGGGCATGGGACTATGGGATGGAGGATGTGTGATGGGTATATGGGCACGGGACTATGGGATGGAGGATATGTATGATTGGTATATGGGCATGGGACTATGGGATGGAGGATGTGTGATGGATATATGGGCATGGGACTATGGGATGGAGGATGTGTGATGGGTATATGGGCACGGGACTATGGGATGGAGGATATGTATGATTGGTATATGGGCATGGGACTATGGGATGGAGGATGTGTGATGGATATATGGGCATGGGACTATGGGATGGAGGATGTGTGATGGGTATATGGGCACGGGCCTATGGGATGGTGGATATGTATGATGGGTATATGGGCACGGGACTATGGGATGGAGGATGTGTGATGGGTATATGGGCACGGGACTATGGGATGGAGGATAATTATAATTTGTTATAACTAACCGCAGTTAGTTACTATGCCCGGGCAGCGCCGGGCTCTTCAGCTAGTATATATACATATATATATATATGCTGTATATATATAAGAATGTTTCATGTAGGCCTCTAAAAGATGTTAATGCGGGCATCAGAAACACCATTAAAAAATTGATAGCAAGGGAAGCGTGATCACCCAGCTGATTTGATGGTGGGGAGAAGGAGGATGAGACAAAAAAGATGAAACCCAGAAGCAGCGTATACCCATGTTTGGGTGGTAAGGGGTGCATGCGAATTGCCCAGAAAAAAAAAATGGATGTGAACTTATGTTCCACTGCTGTCATCCAGTGGTATATAGAAGTCTAGCCTAATCCAGCCCTTGTTCAGCCTGTCAGCATTTTCAGTTGACAGGAGGATGCGCCTATCGGTTATAAGCGGCAGGGCAGGCCAGGACCTACAAGGCATAGAGAAACAGTTCATGCCATGTGTCTAGCTTGGATGCCCAATAGTTGCGAGGCACAGAGGAATCACGGGGGATGCTGGGGCGATTGGCAAGATATTCCTTCAGCATCTTTCAAAACATTTCCCTCCTTGTCAGAGTACCCCACGCATCAGGGCCTGAGCACTGGGAGGGTCTGACAAAACTGTCCCAGACCTTTGAGAGTGTTTCCTTGCATCTTCTGCATCTGATGTGTGTCTCCCTAGTCTCCTTTCAATGAACTGTGACCTCTGCTGCCAGCGTTGTCAGATGGGAATTTTTGTAATGATTCTTCAACTGGGACTTTCTGGTACTGCAAAACGTTATTAGCCCCCCCTCCACAGAAAGGAGAGATGTAAAATTATCCTTGTAGTGTGTGTGTAGAAGGGTGACCAACTAGTAATTAGTGTTGACCAAAATGCATACAACGTGAGGGTCACAGGAAAGACAGCAGAACAAACTCAGCCATGCGTGCCAGACTGCCCACAGCCAAGACTTCACTGTCCCCACCAAGAGGGCGACTGTCCATGTTGTTCTCCTTGTCCTCCTCCTGGTCTTCCTCCTTGTCCTCCTTCTCCTCCTGTTCTTCAGGCCATCCACGCTGAACAGTTGGGATGAAAGTGGTGTGGGTACTACCATCTGCAGCGCAGGCAACCAGCTCCTTTTCCTAATCCTCCTCCTCCTCAATATCACCCAATACACATTGAGAAGATGAGATGAGGCTGGGCTGTGTAGTGTGGCGCCCCTGAGGCTCGGTCGCCACAGAGGTACTGCACCTCCTCCTGAGGTGTGGTACCCCACCATCCAGGTGAGTTGGAGGCTCCTGACCACGCACCAACACTCGCATCCCACACAACACGGTAGTTCAGCAAAGCCATATTGCGGCTCCCTGCTTGGAGTGTAGCAGAGCACCTTTGGTGGCTCCCTGCTTGGAACACAAAACGTGCTGGGAGGCAGGTGGAGTTGAGAATACATAAAAGAGCGGGAAGGTTTAGGATTCCAGGTCAGTCAGAGTGAGGAAGCCACTCATAGAGGAGTGAGGAAAGAAGATCCCTGAGAGAGAGGGATGGAGGAAGGAGGTGCTGCAGCAGACTTCAGTGACCTGGGTCTGCTGGCATGGGAAAGGAAAGAAGGAGAAAGACATTGAACTGAAACCTGATATTTCAGATGAAGGAGAGATTAGTACAGAACGAAGGAGTAAACGGGAACAGAGGACGTGGGTTAGGAGAGAACCCTGCCTGGAAGTTCTAAGCGCAAGGCCGGGGCTCAGTCCCCGAGGTTGTATGGATGCTAATGGTCCTGCAGCAGACACCGGTGGAGTAGTGGGCTGTAAATGCACTACTCCCATCTAAGACTTGGGGGCACAACAGCAACATTGATAGTGAGCCGGGATTCAGAAGTAAGAAGTCCCCGAAGCAGCTACAGCTGTCTGCTGTACAGGTAGAGTTCTTGGGAACATCTGTCAGGAGGAACTCCAGTGTAACTCAGTATTAGGAGATCTTCACACTTAAAGGCACTATAGAGGAGACGTTCAGAAAGGCACATGTTGGTGGAGCGTTGGAAAGGAGCATTCCATCTGACCTGGAGGTTGATTGGGCCTCTGACCCGGAGGACACAGCACGGAGGCAGGCACCTGTGTGTACTACAGACTGTGAGTAAAGCTTTGGAACTACAAGCCCTGGTGTCCTCCATTCACTCTCGCGCCAACACACCTGGTACTGCTAGATCTGGGTACTAGCTTCTACACTGCCTGCGCCTCTCAGCTACCCCAACATCCACACTGTCCTGGGACTACAGCTTCACCTGTGGGGAGCTTTTACATCTTTGCTGCACCATACCATCAGTCCCAGTGGATCTGCATGCAGCGTCGGCTTAACATCTCACTTGCCGAACACCACAGGTGGCGTCACAAACTATTCCATTAACTACATTCCACCATTCAACTTCCCCTATTACTTGGGCGCCCAGGGCCACGGACCGGCTCACCGCTGCTGTGACACATCCCGCTGACACCGGCCCAGTACCGAGTACCCCACAGCCCCAGTAGCATCACCAAGTATAGTTTCTTGCTCTATATCAACTTGTTCAGCTTGCTAAGTCTCCTCTTTTATTGAGAGCAGTGAGCATTTTAGTAGAGAGAGAAGCGGGATGGTAACGCTGATTATGGAGTCATCGCTGCTCACCATCTTGGTCGAGTCCTTAAATTTCTGGAGAACTGCACAGATGTGAGACATCCATGCCCACTCATCAGCTCTTATTTGTGGAGCATGACCATAATGCAGACCTGTATGATGTAGCTGGTATTCAACTACTGCCCTCTGCTGCTTACAAAGCTTTGCCAACATATGTAATGCATGGTGACATCGCACAACAGTCAATGAGCTGGAGGTTGTAAATATTGCTGCAGTACTGCCAGTGTGTGGCAGCTGTAGCCGACTTGCGGAAATGGACACACACACACTGTATTTTCACAAATAGCTAGTGCAGATCTGGGCAGGTTTTGAGAAATTGTTGAACCATTAAGTTGAGCCCATGGGCCAGGACTGATACGTGTGTGAGGTTACCAAGCTTCAGAGCTGCCACCAGGTTATGGCCATTGTCACACACGACCATGCCTGGTTGCAGGTTTAGGAGTCATAGCCACAGATCAGCCTGGTCTGTTAGACCTTTCAACAACTCTGTGGCGGTGTGCGGTTGTCATCTAAGCAGATTAGCTTCAGCACAGCTTGATGCCGCTTGGCCAAGGCAGTGCTGCAGTTCTTCTATCTTCGAATGATGTTGAGATTTGTGAGTTGAAGGGTGGGGAGAAGGAGGTGTCGAAACTTCTGTAGAAGGTGGGGGAAACCATGATTGAACCAGAGCCTGCAATCCATGCTGTCGGTACCGTCCCAGGGTCCGACTGGGTCCCGGCTTCCACAATGTTCACCCAGTGTGCCATCAGGAAAATGTAGCATCCCTAGTCACAAGACTTGTCCAGATGTCCGTGGTTAAGTGGACCTTGTCAGTCACAGGGCACGGCTGATGTAATGGACACATGCCTGTATAAGGCTAGGACCGCACACCCGGAGAAATAGTGGTGGCTGGGAGCTGAATACCATGAGGTTGTGGAAAGGTTAAGTCTCCACAAGCCTAAATGGTAACATTTCCAGGACAATGTAAATGTAGCCGTTTAGCTTGTAGCCTGTGGGTTGGTGGCTGTGTATTTACACTTGAGCTCCAAGGACAGGGGTAGGGACAACTGAAAGCTGTGCTGGGACAAGGACATAAACATGGTTGCTGACAGTGGTTGAAAGTGTGCAACGACAGATACAGGGTGGAAGGCATCTTCACCTACGTCATGGACAGGGAGTTGGTGTGCCTGTAGAACAGGGGAGGAGGCAGTGGTGTCACCTGCAGACACTGTTTCTGGACCCTGGCATTCAGCCCAAGTAGTCAGGTGCTTTGCTTGCATGTGCTTCAGCATGCTAGTGGTGGTCAGGCTGGTAGTTGTGCTGCCCCAGCTGATGCTGGCATGGCAGATATTGCAAATGGTCTTTTTTGGGTTAACTGGACTATTTATAAAAAAAAGCACAAGACTCGTGAACACCTTAACTTTGGCTTGGCTACTTCACCCATTTTGGTGCTCTCAGGATCAGTTGCCTAACTCATGTCTCTGACTACTTCACTGCCTGCTGTGGTGCTGCAGAGGCCTCCCTTGTGCGCTGCTGTCCTAACTCTGCATGTCACCTTCCCATGTTGGTCCAGTCACTTCATTGTTCACCACCTCGCCTTCGACTTCCGCACCATCGTCCTCCTCCTGACTTGTTGACATAACAACACCTCTTGCTGGCAATTGTGTTTCATCATTAACCTCCTCTTGCAGCAGTAAATGCATTGTCCCACCATTGACTTCTTGTGAGCGTGACTGCTCAAATATTTGTGCATCGCTACTAGAGATGAGCGAACAATCACTACTAGAGATGAGCGAACATCGCCGCCTCCTTCCTTTTTCAGCAAGCTATAGCACTTACCAAAGAAGCTGCATGTGTCTCAGCTGTGTGACAGTCACAACACATGTATGGATAGTCTAGTGTGTTGTGACTATCATACAGCCGCGACACATGCAGCTGCGGCGCCGAACAGCTGAGCATCGGGAGCGCTCCAGGTATCCGGGTTCCCGATGCAACTTCTTCAGTAAGCGCTACAGCTTGCCGAATAAGGAGGGAGCCAACGATGTTCGCTCATTTCTAATCGCTACATGCAATCTCCTCATTTCACACTTGAAAATGGCAGGACGTGAGGCCAGTATCTATAAAAGGAAATGTGAACAGCTCTCCGGAGTGTACAAGTGTGGGATCACTTGTCTCCGGGCACTCAGCATGGTGGGAAGAAGGAGGATCAGGGTGAGGATTATGTGGTCCAGAATCAAGGCTAATGAGATTGGGCCATGTGGTAGACAGGGTGGTGTTGGCAAATTGACTGGAAGCATTATCTGCTATCCATCCAACAACCTTTTCACACTGGTCTGGCTTCAAGAGTGGTTCTGTGCCCTCCTACAAAGTTGGTCTAGAAGCTAGATCGACATGATGTGTGTGCTTGTTGTTCTCCCATGAGCATCTTGAACACACTGATGCTGGAGCGAGTAACGAGCAGTGATGAGGACACACGCTCATAACTAGCCTCTAGCTCTCTATTTCCTGACTCTTCTCACTCTCTTGTCAATATCAGTTTATAATTAGTTCATGATAGTTTTTTGATATCTATTTACTGTGCTATACTAATATAAATATTTTTTACTTTTTATTATTGCTTTACTGTTGTGGCATTTTGTGCCTTTCTTAACTTGGCATTTGAGGTGTTTTAGTTGAGGGTCTTACCTTGTATTTTATTGGAAGGTTATATGGGTTATCTGTCACGTTGTGATGGTCTTCAGTAAGGAAGAAGGACCTCAAACTGTCCCTGGAGGTGGGGCCCTAACTATCCCTGTCCCAGGGGTACTCTTAAAGGTAGAGAGGCCTGAGTCTCTGACCTTACTATTCTCCTGTAAAAACCCTAATCTGTTCCGTCCCCTACCCTATGAGGCATGGTAAACCAGACACAAAGACAAAACAGCAATAACAGAAAACCTCTATCATACAAAAGCACTAACCAACAAAAGGGAGGAGGATAGGGATGGAGGTGGGAATAAACTGACTAGGAAAAGATAACAGGAGATAAACACACACATATAACAGCAAACTACAGAACACCACAACTCCATTGACAAACTTCAACTACTTAGCTTTAGCACACAGCACAGGAAGATGAATCTTTCACTGGCAGAGTCTGTATTTATAGAATGAGTAAAGGGTAAGCAGTTGCTGCTGAGAATAAACAAGCAGCAAGATTTCTGCCAGCATTGAAAAAGTCCTTAACCCTCTCAGCACTAAAGGAAAGGGAAAACCATTTAAATTAGGACACAAATCACACCGTCTCTAAAGAGGACTGCAATTCATTGCTCTCCATGACCGTCTAAGTCCAGGTCTGCCAGGGTGAAGCAACACCTTTGTGTCATTGCCTCCTTTAACCCCTTAACGCCATTGCCATTTTCCAGTTTTCGTTTTTTCCTAAACATCTTCCAAGAGCCATAATCATTTTTTTTCAGTCAATATAGCAGTGTGAGGGCTTGATTTTTGTGGGACAAGTTGTACTTTGCAATGATATAGAATGAATAAATTCCTCTATCTCATAGTGTACAGGAAAAAAAAATTGAAATGCAGTGAAATTGCAAAGAAAGTGCAATTTCACAATTGTTTTTGAGGTTTTTTTTATTTACCTTGTCAATATATGATAAAACTAACCCAGCAATATGATTCCCCAGGTCAGTATGAGCATGCGGATACAAAATATGTATAGTCTTTTTTATTTACTGTAAGTTGGGGAAAAAAATGTCGGCAACTTATAAAAAAAAAAAAATCTACTGTTTGTCACTAGAGTTGAGCGAAACGGGTCGAAAAAATTCAAAAGTCGCCGACTTTTGGCAAAGTCGGGTTTCATGAAACGAAACCTGACCCTAGGATGAGGTCGGCCACGAGGTCGGCGACTTACGCGCCAAAGTCGCGTTTCAAAAGTTTGTTTTGCGCTCTTTTTCAGCCAATCAGGATCCACGGACACTGTGGGCAACGTGATGACATAGGCACGGGTCACCACCATCTTTCAGAAGGGCATGCAAGTGATTGGCTTGCTTTGGTGGGCGTCACAGGAGGTATAAAAGGGCGTGCACGCCGACCGCCATCTTACTTCTGCCGATCTTAGTATAGGGAGAGGTTGCTGCTGATTCTGTAGGGAGAGCGTTAGGCAGGGAAGAAGACAAAAAAACTGCTTCTGCTGCTAGCGATTTGGCCTGCACAACACACCAGTCACTGTGTGTGCAGTGCAAGGGGAGGCTATATAGTGGTGTATCAGTGGTGTTGGTTGTTGGGCTGCCTTTTAAGGCTTCCTGACAGGCTGGCATTGCTGTTTACCCACTGCTCCGCAAACTGCTTTTTTAAAAGCAATCCCAATTTTTTTTTTTTGTCCTGCTGAGAAGAAAAAAAAACTGCTTCTGCTGCTAGCAATTTGGCCTGCACAACACACCAGTCACTGTGTGTGCAGTGCAAGGGGAGGCTATATAGTAGTGTATCAGTGGTGTTGGTTGTTGGGCTGCCTTTTAAGGCTTCCTGACAGGCTGGCATTGCTGTTTACCCACTGCTCTGCAAACTGCTTTTTTAAAAGCAATCCAATCTCCCTTATCCTCTAGTCACTTTTGTCACAGCTGTGCCATCGAGCCTGTCACATAGCGCTCAGATATTCATTGGGCCTCACACAATCCAAAAGTGTCCAGTGTCCAAAAGTGTGTGCAGAGATTCAAAATCTCCCTTATCCTCTAGTCACTTTTGTCACAGCTGTGCCATCGAGCCTGTCACATAGCGCTCAGATATCAGTGGGCCTCACACAATCCAAAAGTGTCCACTGTCCACAAGTGTGTGCAGAAATTCAAAATCTCCATTATCCTCTAGTCACTTTTGTCACAGCTGTGCCATCGAGCCTGTCACATAGCGCTCAGATATCAATGGGCCTCACACAATCCAAAAGTGTCCAGTGTCCAAAAGTGTGTGCAGAGATTCAAAATCTCCCTTATCCTCTAGTCACTTTTGTCACAGCTGTGCCATCGAGCCTGTCACATAGCGCTCAGATATCAGTGGGCCTCACACAATCCAAAAGTGTCCAGTGTCCAAAAGTGTGTGCAGAGATTCAAAATCTCCCTTATCCTCTAGTCACTTTTGTCACAGCTGTGCCATCGAGCCTGTCACATAGCGCTCAGATATCAGTGGGCCTCACACAATCCAAAAGTGTCCAGTTTCCAAAAGTGTGTGCAGAGATTCAAAATCTCCCTTATCCTCTAGTCACTTTTGTCACAGCTGTGCCATCGAGCCTGTCACATAGCGCTCAGATATCAGTGGGCCTCACACAATCCAAAAGTGTCCACTGTCCACAAGTGTGTGCAGAAATTCAAAATCTCCCTTATCCTCTAGTCACTTTTGTCACAGCAGTGCCATCGAGCCTGTCACAAAGCGCTCAGATATCAGTGGGCCTCACACAATCCAAAAGTGTCCAGTGTCCAAAAGTGTGTGCAGAGATTCAAAATCTCCCTTATCCTCTAGTCACTTTTGTCACAGCTGTGCCATCGAGCCTGTCACATAGCGCTCAGATATCAGTGGGCCTCACACAATCCAAAAGTGTCCAGTGTCCAAAAGTGTGTGCAGAGATTCAAAATCTCCCTTATCCTCTAGTCACTTTTGTCACAGCTGTGCCATCGAACCTGTCACATAGCGCTCAGATATCAGTGGGCCTCACACAATCCAAAAGTGTCCAGTGTCCAAAAGTGTGTGCAGAAATTCAAAATCTCCCCTGTCCTATAGACACCTTGTACCTTGTTTTACATTACTATATAGTTTGTTGGATTTTGTCTACATTTCTACCAAAAATGAGGAAGGCTGGTGGAAGAGGCCGTGGAATTGGGCGGGGGTTGGCAGCTGGTAATGATGGTGTTGGTGGTGGATCTGATGGTAGTGGCAAGAGCAAAATAGGACCGAATGCAGGAGGTGCTGACCCTGCGTCATCGTCTGGCTACATAAGGCCTCGAACGCTTAGTTTTCTAGGAGTTGCCAAACCGCTTTTAAAGCCAGAGCATCAGGAAAAAGTTTTGTATTACATTGCTGACTCAGCCTCCAGCTCTATCGCCTCCTCTTCTTCAGTTGTAAAAAGTAAAAGCACTGAGTCGTCATTGGAGGCTCATGTTCATGAACCACACCTTTCCTTGTGTCCTTCACCCCAACCAAGATTGAAGGATGATGCAGGCCATACTACTGATTACTCCATGGAGCTGTTTTCACATACCATGCCTGGATTATCAAGTGAAATGGTGAATTACCCAGGCCAAGATGAATCTGACATGGAGTGCACTGATGCACAGCCGCTGATGGATGATTCTGCTGGTACATTCACTCAGAGCACTACATTGTCCTCGCAGTGTACAGAGCCAGATTCTGACCCTGATGAGACACAGGTGCCCCTTCCCGCACACTATACCACCATACACGGTGACACAGAGGAAGGTGCACATGACATAGAAGAGGAGGTGATGGATGACCCAGTTGTTGACCCAGATTGGCATCCATTGGGGGAAGAGGGTGCTGCTTCCAATAGCTCAGATGAGGAGCATCCACAGCAGACATCGACATCGCAACAGCTGTTATCTGGCAGGCCCGGAGCACTCCAAAGACAGGTTCCAAACATCAAAAGAGTTGCTGGACAGCTTGTCCAGAGGGTCAAAAGATCACAGCGTGCTAGGCCGCAAAATGTCTGCCAAAGTAGGAAGAGTGCAGTATGGCACTTTTTTGAACAAAATCCTCATGATCAGGCCAAGGTTATCTGTAAGAAGTGCGCAAAGACCTTTAGCCGAGGGAAAAATCTGAAAAATTTGAATACCAGTTGCATGCTTAGACATTTAACCAGCATGCACTTGCAAGCGTGGACACAACACCAAACCTCAAGTGCCACATGTGCAACTGATCACAACGAAGGTAGTCAGCAACGCTACATTGTTTCCCCCACTGTAAGCCCACCGGTTAGCACAGCAGCAAATGTTGAGGTGTCATTGCAAGGCCACAGCAGTCAGGGAATCCCACTGTTATATCAACGAAAGACTGATTCTAGGCCATCAGAAAGAACACCAACTCCATCACCATCATCAACCCTCTCTCAGTCCGCCCTGTCCACCGCTACTTCCACCATATGCAGCTCTCAAGTCCAGCTCACCCTCCCAGACACTATGAGTAGGTCAAGAAAGTACTCAGTCTCTCATCCGCGTACACTGGGTTTGAACGCCCACATTGCCAAACTAATCTCGTTTGAGATGATGCCCTTTCGGTTGGTGGAAAGCACAGCTTTCCGTGAACTCATGGCCTATGCAGTACCACGCTATGACCTACCCAGTCGCCACTTCTTCTCTCGCAAAGCCATCCCAGCCCTCCACCATCATGTGAAAGACCGCATTGTCCATGCACTCAAGCAGTCAGTGAGCAGGAAGGTGCACCTCACAACTGATGCATGGTCCAGTCGGCATGGCCAGGGCCGTTACGTGTCCATCACTGCGCACTGGGTTAATGTGGTGGATGCAGGGTCCACAGGGGACAGCGGTGGTGGGACAGTGCTGCCTAGCCCACGGTATAGGAAACAGTTGGCTGTAGGCGTTCGACCCTCCTCCTCCTCCTCCAGAAGCGAAAGCTCGTCCACAGAGCGCAGTCGTACGAGCACTCCATCTGCAGCTGCCACTGTTGCACACGATGTGTCCCCCTATCGAGCAGCTAGTGGAAAGCGTCAGCAGGCTGTGTTGCAGATGATGTGTTTGGGCGACAGACACACCGCCGAGGTGCTGGCCGAGTACTTGAAGCGACAAACTGAGTCATGGCTGGGCAGTGTACATCTTGAGGCAGGCAAGGTAGTTAGTGATAACGGCCGTAATTTTGTGGCAGCCATAGCCCTTTCAAAACTCAGCCACATACCTTGCTTGGCTCACACCTTGAACCTGGTGGTGCAGTGCTTCCTCAAAAATTATCCGGAGTTAACAGCCCTGCTCCAGAAGGTGCGAAGACTGTGCGCGCACATCCGCCGGTCGCCTGTACACTCCGTTCGTATGCAGAAGCTGCAGCGATTGCTCCACCTTCCCAACCACCGCCTCATTATCGACATTGCAACAAGGTGGAACTCCACCCTGCACATGGTGGAACGGCTGTGCGAGCAGAGGCAGGCCATAATGCATTTGTGGGAGGATACACGGCCAGGCACTTTGAGAGCAGACATGGAGTTGACAGGTGTGCAGTGGTCGAAGCTGAAAGACCTTTGTAAAGTCCTTCAGTGTTTTGAGGAATGCACACTGCTGGTAAGCGCAGACGACGCCATCCTAAGCATGAGCATCCCACTTATGCGTCTGCTCATGCAAACTTTGACGCACCTTAAGGAGCAGGCGTCTGCAGCCAATGTTGATGAGGAGGAAGAGGAGGAGGGAATCCTTGATGACATTCAGCCATTGTCTGCTCAGGGACCTCTCCTGGACGAGGTGGAGGAAGAAGAGGAGGAGGAGGAGGATGATGGGGATGATTACTTAGGGGAGGAGGATGCATCTCGTGGGGCAAGTGAAAATGTTGGCGTGGCAAGGTCTGGTACAGGGTTTGTGCGTGACTGGAGGGATGTGGATTTGCCAGAAAGTGCTCCTCCACCCAGCACTCGCAGTGCATCATTGACACCGGGAACATTGGCCCACATGTCAGATTATGCCTTGCGGATCCTAAAAAGGGACCCCCGCATTGCCAAAATGATGAACGATGACGACTACTGGTTGGCCAGCATCCTGGATCCACGCTATAAAGGCAAATTACAAAACATCATGCCACAGGAGAACCTTGACCTAATATTGGCTAATAAACAAGCAACTCTGGTAAATCGGTTGCTTGAGGCATTCCCAGCACACAGCAGCGGTGATGGTTCTCACACGAGCCGTACGGGCCAGGGGCAGCTTGGCAGAGGTGTTCGTGGTGCACACAGCAGAAGTGGCATTGGAGACAGGGGTTTCATGACAATGTTGTGGACTGATTTTTCAAATACCGCTCACACAACTGGTAATAC
The DNA here is from genome assembly GCF_039654945.1 of Dendrobates tinctorius. Classification (NCBI taxonomy): domain Eukaryota; kingdom Metazoa; phylum Chordata; class Amphibia; order Anura; family Dendrobatidae; genus Dendrobates; species Dendrobates tinctorius. Next base: position 977,353 of record NW_027361788.1, on the reverse strand, counting down.
AGCATCGATGGAAAGTGACAGGAGACAGCAGTTGTCAACTATGGTTACAAACTACTTTTCCTCCCATATCGATGTTCTCCCACACAGGTAATTCCCCTTTGACTATTGGGCCGCTAAACTGGACACCTGGCCTGAATTGGCCCAATATGCCTTACAGGAGCTCGCTTGCCCAGCTGCAAGTGTGCTATCGGAAAGAGTCTTCAGTGCAGCTGGATCAATCCTGACAGAAAAAAGGACCCGTCTGTCAACCCAAAATGTGGATGATCTAACCTTCATTAAAATGAACCACGCATGGGTTTCCAAGGATTTTGTCCCACCTTCCCCTGATGACACATAGGGTGACAGAAAAATGGCTTGCTTTGGTCCACCTCTTCCTGGTACTTCACCTATTTCGCCTTTTGCATCAGCTGAATGTCCAACATCAACATATGCCACTTTCTAAAACTCCCTAACTGTGCTGCCTCCCCCCCCATGGCCGGGGTCACCACCTACCGCACGACACCGTGCGAGTGCCGTTGCCCTGGACAGGTGGGTAGGCCGACTCTTGGGCGCGGGCACTGGCACAGGGTCCCTCATAGTGCAATCAAGTGTCTCTGACGGTGGTGGTGCACACCCGCCATCAGACACACCGCTGTACTATGAGGGGCCCAGTGCCAGTACCGACGCCCACGAGTGGGCCCCCCTTGCTTGGGCAGGGCCCCAGCATTTGCAATCTTTACCTCTCCCTGCTCCTCCGCTGTGTAATCTGGGCCGTCAAATCCATACTGTGCCTGACACCGTCTGAGCCTGCCTCCTGAGACATATATTTTGAATGTGTACGCTATCCATACATGTTATCCAGGGATACGGTACCCTTTCTAACCTTTGTGCAATCACGTGCAATCCATACTGGGCCTAACACCGTCTGAGCCTGCCTCATGCTGTATAGACATATATTTTGAATGTGTACGCTATCCATACATGTTATCCAGGGATACGGTACCCTTTCTAACCTTTGTGCAATCACGTGCAATCCATACTGGGCCTAACACCGTCTGAGCCTGCCTCATGCTGTATAGACATATATTTTGAATGTGTACGCTATCCATACATGTTATCCAGGGATGCGGTACCCTTTCTAACCTTTGTGCAATCACGTGCAATCCATACTGAGCCTAACACCGTCTGAGCCTGCCTCATGCTGTATAGACATATATTTTGAATGTGTACGCTATCCATACATGTTATCCGGGGATACGGTACCCTTTCTAACCTTTGTGCAATCACGTGCAATCCATACTGGGCCTAACACCGTCTGAGCCTGCCTCATGCTGTATAGACATATATTTTGAATGTGTACGCTATCCATACATGTTATCCAGGGATACGGTACCCTTTCTAACCTTTGTGCAATCACGTGCAATCCATACTGGGCCTAACACTGTCTGAGCCTGCCTCCTGAGACATATATTTTGAATGTGTACGCTATCCATACATGTTATCTGGGGATACGGTACCCTTTCTAACCTTTTTGCAATCACGTGCAATCCATACTGGGCCTAACACCGTCTGAGCCTGCCTCATGCTGTATAGACATATATTTTGAATGTGTACGCTATCCATACATGTTATCCAGGGATACGGTACCCTTTCTAACCTTTGTGCAATCACGTGCAATCCATACTGGGCCTAACACCGTCTGAGTCTGCCTCATGCTGTATAGACATATATTTTGAATGTGTACGCTATCCATACATGTTATCCAGGGATACGGTACCCTTTCTAACCTTTGTGCAATCACGTGCAATCCATACTGGGCCTAACACCGTCTGAGCCTGCCTCATGCTGTATAGACATATATTTTGAATGTGTACGCTATCCATACATGTTATCCAGTGATACGGTACCCTTTCTAACCTTTGTGCAATCACGTGCAATCCATACTGGGCCTAACACCGTCTGAGCCTGCCTCATGCTGTATAGACATATATTTTGAATGTGTACGCTATCCATACATGTTATCCAGGGATACGGTACCCTTTCTCACCTTTGTGCAATCACGTGTAATCCATACTGGGCGTGAGAACGGCTGGCGAGCTGTTAAGCAAGCTACAGCACCTGTCCAGACAAGTACAGGGATTCCCTAGCGAGGAGACTTATTTGATTGTTTTCAATGTTGGGACAGCAATTTTTGGGGAGCACTATACTCTGGAGAATGATAGATGGGGTCCACCATACACTGGAACATTCCAAAGGTGGACATCAGACACTGGAGCAGCATTTACAGGGCCCATTATACACTAGAGCATTAGAAATGGGGCCCATTATGTTTGGAGCATTATTTGGGCCCATAAGACAGTGGAGCTTCATCCATGGGGACCAACATATACTGTAGCATTATGTGGAGCTCATCATATACTGTTTCAAACATTATATGGGACCAGTGATTCTGTATGGAGAAATAGATGGGCCTCGTCATGAGATGTAAAAAGTGAGGTATTTTTCATTGTACTATACCGCTATTTCTCTGCCGTATCGGAGCATGATGAGTTGTGGTATGTGTTAAAGGGGCGCTCTTTCGCCCAGGGCACATGAAAACCTGCAGCCAGCCCTCCCCCCCCACAACTTTAGCCAAATAACCCCCATTTTTCAGTGCGTAACTTGTATTATGAAGTTAATTAAGGTTGACAAGCTTAAGAAAGAAGAATTGATGCTTTTGGCATTCAAATGGGCACTGTAGGTGTGTTTCCTGTCCTCCTCTCACTGCCGACTTTTATTCCCCATTGACTTACATTGGGTTTCGTGTTTCGGGACGACCCCGACTTTTCCCTATAATCGGACAATCTTGCTCGACCCGACTTTTGGAAAATTCGGGTTTCACGAAACGAAACGCGACCCTAAAAAATCAAAAGTCGCTCAACTCTATTTGTCACCATTTTCCAAGACATATAACGTTTTTTTATTTTAAGGATCTGGGGTTGGTTGAGGGCTTATTTTTTGCATCCTGAGCTGTTGTTTTTACTGATACCAATATGGGGGAGATACAATGTTTTGATTGCCTCTTTTTGCATTATATTACAATGCTGTAGCAGGCTAAAAATAACGTAATTCTTGGGGTTTGATTTTTTTCGACCCAGGCAAGCTGATGGGTGGGTGGAATGATGCGCTCCTCCTGCCGGCACATGTTCAATCCGCTGTCAGACTTTGAGAGCGGGTTTTAACAGGCTTACACCTGCGGCTGTTAGAGGCACATAACGGCTGATTAAAACTGCAATCATGTTTGGCTTGGCGTGTAAGCCTGCATCAAAGTCAGAGAGCCGGGATACGACATACCAGTTCATCATATATCAGTAAGGGCTTAATCACACAGGGGGAATTGTTTGTGTTTTTTCATTGTTTTTAATCTGTGTTTTGGTTTGTATTGTTTTATTAAATAAATTTGTTTTAAATATTTTTTATTATATTTCTGGGTGTGCGAAGATTTCTTTATATAAGAATCTTTTCTTTTTGGTAGCAATTGGGATACCGAAGCAGAGTCAAAGAGAAGACACAAAGACTGTAAGAGAGTCTATTGGCCGAGACTTGGTCTCACAGAAATCATGGCATCTCACTGGGATTGAATTCTACTTGAATTTTACAACAATCTGCATTTGCCAAAATGCATAGTTTCAGTAACTTGCTTCCTGGTGGATTCAGTAAGCTGGCTGTCACTGGGCACCATTATTCTGAATTGTAAAGGGTCAGTAAAAGGTTAAAAAAAACTAAAAAATACTTATACTCTCCTCTTCTCCTCACCCTTACCCATCCAGTCCTCGTTACATTTTCTGATCTCCACCTCTCGAGCTGAGGCCCAGGATGGTTCTCTGCATGCGCAAGCAAGAACACTGTGCCGGTTGAGTCATCATGTCATCGTGACCTTGCGTTGAATCCTTCCAGGCCTCATCAGAGCCAAAAGTCCCAGCTCAGAGTAAGAGAACCAAGGATTTAAGCTTGAATGATGGTGATCAGAACATGCAGCGAGGACAAGATGCGTGACAGTGAGCATTGGAGGGGCCAGAAAGGTGAGTGGTAAGGTGATTATAAGGATTTTTCTATTTTTTAAATATCACGTTTATTATGCTCTGGGGTCTGGAGAGACCCCAGAACATTATGAGGGACATGAAATTTTTGGAGAATAACATTTCCACAAATTAAATTTCCTGGAAATATATGAAGAAACTGTTGAATTTTAATTTTACCGGATCTGCTCATCTCTATTTCTCACAAAGTCCTAGGTTGTGATTCAAGAGTTGCCAATAAACTGTGGCTTTGTATCAGAAGGCACACAAATGTGTTGGTTCACCACAGGTACAGTTCTTCGCAAGAGTAAAACCCTTTGATTCTGGCTTTTCATGTAAATACTCACCATGCAACTCGCCTCAATTTCCTCTCCATTTGGAATAGTAAGCTATTACTGACCAGTTCAGCCAGTCGCGTACATAAAATCTACCCATGCCCATCTACCCGCCTGCTTGCTGCAGCCAGTGACTTGGAGACATGCTATGATTCTTAGCCCCTTCTCGACATACTCTGTAAATATACTTCAGGTGTATAGGTGAGGGATACAGCCAGGACCTGCCTCTAACAACGATGGGTGGTGTGGAGAACCTCCAGCGATTGTTAGCCTGCTAAATGCCGCTGTCAACCTCTAACACCAACCTGGGAGCGCATCATTCCATGCCCCCATAGGCTCACCTGTAAAGTAATCTCGGATCGCTGATTGGTGGCTATGACAGGAGACCCCGTGCGGGTCATTATGGAGCTCCTTTGAAACCTTCCTGTGGCCGTGATCTCTACTATATAAAGCAATTCTGTGGCATCATTAATGCTAGTTGTAAGAATATATCTAAAAGTTCAGAATTGTCTTCTGATGGAGACTTTTAAAGTTAGAGGAAACATTTGGCACAGTGATACAATATTTTCGAGAATAACTGTGTTTCCAGCTTTCAGGCATTATTTTTGTGGAATAAAATAAAAAATAGGAAAAATTGAATGTGTGTATGTTTTTGCAGATGAAAAATGTTCTGATCAAATAAAACTGTACATTGTGATCTCAAACTGGCCACTACATCAAAGCATTGCGTTCTCATGGTACAGTCATATGTTAAAGTTTGGGCACCCCTATTAATGTTAACCTTTTTTCTTTATAACAATTTTGGTTTTTGCAACAGCTATTTCAGTGGAGCGGTGTTTTGGATCACTGTCTTGCTGAAATATCCATCCCCTGCGTAACTTCAACTTAGTCACTGATTCTTGCACATTATTGTCAAGAATCTGCTGATAGTGAGTTGAATCCATGCGACCCTCAACTTTAACAAGATTTCCGGTGCCGGCATTGGCCACACAGCCCCAAAGCATGATGGAACCTCCACCAAATTTTACTGTGGGTAGCAAGTGTTTTTCTTGGAATGCTGTGTTTTTTAGCCTCCATGCATAACGCCTTTTTGTATGACCAAACAACTCAGTCTTTGTTACATCAGTCCACAGGACCTTCTTCCAAAATGTAACTGGCTTGTCCAAATGTGCTTTTGCATACCTCAGGCGACTCTGTTTGTGGCGTGCTTGCAGAAATTGCTTCCTTGCATCACTCTCCCATACAGCTTCTCCTTGTGCAAAGTGCGCTGTATTGTTGACCGATGCACAGTGACACCATCTGCAGCAAGATGATGCTGCAGGTCTTTGGAGGTGGTCTGTGGATTGTCCTTGACTGTTCTCACCATTCTTCTTCTCTGCCTTTCTGATATTTTTCTTGGCCTGCCACTTCTGGGCTTAACAAGAACTGTACCTGTGTTCTTCCATTTCCTTACTATATTCCTCACAGTGGAAACTGACAGGTTAAATCTCTGAGACAACTTTTTGTATCCTTCCCCTGAAAAACTATGTTGAATAATCTTTGTTTTCAGATCATTTGAGAGTTGTTTTGAGGAGCCCATGATGCCACTCTTCATAGGAGTATCAAATAGGAGAACTACTTGCAAGTGGCCACCTTAAATACCTTTTCTCATGATTTGATACACCTGGCTATGAAGTTCAAAGCTCAATGAGGTTACAAAACCAATTTAGTGCTTCAGGAAGTCAGTAAAAAGTAGTTAGGAGTGTTCAAATCAAGAAAATGATAAGGGTGCCCATACTTTTGCACCGGTCAAATTTTGTTTAAATGCAGATTGCACATTTTCTGTTAGTGCAATAAACCTCATTTGAATCCAGAAATATAACTGAGTCCATCAGTTATTATATATATGAAACTGAAATAGCTGTTGCAAAAACCAAAATTGTTATAAAGAAAAAAGTTAACATTAATAGGAGTGCCCAAACTTTAACATATGACTGTATATAGTACATTGACGAAGGTCGTTGTGACCGAAACGTTTACTGTATGTACTGCATCTTATAAAAACACCCCCATTTCACTTGCAATCATTCACGTGTGTGTGCCAAGTTCTTTTATACTAGCATACGGATTGGGTCCCTACTTTGAAGTTGTGCCAAAACGTCTTTATATATTACTGTGCCAGTGCCGTCGCCAGCGAGTGGGCCCCCCCTGCTTGCTCAGGATCACAGCACTTGCAAAGTTGAAATGCTTACCTCTCCCTGCTCCACCGCCGTGACATCTTCCGCGTTTCCTGACAGTGACATTCTGGTCAGAGTGTGCGATGACATCACGTCTGTACGCCCTCTGCCTAAACAGTCCAAGTGCAGAGAGATGGAAGATGGGGATGACGAGGAGTCCAGAGTACAGGGATTCCCTAGCGAGGAGATTTATTTAATTGTTTTAAAGGTTGGGAGCATTTTTTGGGAGCACTATAGTCTGGAGAATGATATATGGGGCCCACCATACATTGGAGCATTCCAAAGGTGGACATCAGACACTGGAGCAGCATTTACAGGGCCTATTATACACTGGAGCATTAGAAATGGGGCCCATTATATATGTAGCATTATTTGGGCCCATAAGACACTGGAGCATCATCCATGGGCCCATCATATACTGGAGCATTGTAAATGGGGCAGATTATATATGGAACATTATTTGGACCAATTGTACACTAGAGCATCATCCGTGAGGCCTATCATATGCTGGAGCTTTCCAAATGGGGGACATCAGATGCTGGAGCAGCATTTACAGGGCCCATTATATACTGGAGCATTAGAAATGGGGCCCATTATATATGGAGCATTATTTGGGCCCATAAGGCCGGTTTCACATTTGCATTAAAGGCCGCAGCGTGGGGGGCGTGGCATGGCGAGCGAGGAGTGAGGACGCATGTAAGAGAGCTCCCGCTCCAGCACCGGTGACCGACCCGAACAGAGCCCAGAATACTTACCCCACCTTCTGATGTCGGCTAGGAGGACCAGGGGGAATACGTCCGCGGCCCCCTCAGCACCCGACAGCACTCCCAGAGGCATTTCCCACTACCTTGTAGGAGCGGGAAGAAGGAAGGCCGCGGGCGCCATGACAGGTGTGGAGACCGGAGCGCAGCAGGCCCCGCCGCCACCAGAAGTAAGGCGCAGGCGGGAGGAGAGAAAACTGGTGAGACGGCAGCCGGAGGGGGACCCCGTGGAGGGAAAGGGGGCACATCCACGGGGGCCCAGCAGGCAGCGAGGCTATCTCCTCCTAATAAATCCTCTGGGGCCCAGGAGATCCGTCAATCACAGGGGCACCACGCGGACGGTCCCGCGCAGATACAGGCCGGCGGATCAGTTAAGAACCCCGGGGGGATGAGTGCAGAACCCCCCGTGTCACAGAGAGGCGGCAGTGTCCCCCCAGACGTCGACATGGCCACTACAGCTGTCCCTGCAGACCCTATGATGATGGACACCGCAGCATCAGATATACAAAATAATGTAACCCGCCGACCAGACGCACTCCTGACACCGCAACACGGGAGATCATTCTCCTCCACGACAGGGTGCTCCGTGACACCCATGGGAGCTGATTTCAGCCTATTATACAATAAGATAAAAGATATCCCGACGAAGCAGGATATGGAGCAGTACATTGCTCATCTGGAATGCTCCTATAAGGCTGAACTTTCCGTATTAAGAGATGATATCCAACAATGTGGTGAGAAAGTGGAATCTCATGACCAGCTTATAGCCTCCCTAACCGAAAGAATGGAGGCTCAGGAAACTGCCACAGCCGCACAAGCAAGACAGTTGCAAACTCTAGCTGAAATGCTGGACGATTCCGAGAATAGGGGACGCAGAAACAATATAAGAATAAGGGGATTGCCTGAGACTATATCCCCCCAAGAGTTGATCACCACTTTGAGAGATATCTTTAACTCGGTACTAGATAGGCCTCAGGATGCCCAACTGGAACTGGATCGTGCCCACAGGTCCCTGGGCCCGCGTCCCGGCGAGCAAGATCCACCAAGAGATGTGATATGCCGGGTTCACAAGTACCAACTTAAAGATGCGATCATGGGAGCAGCCAGGAAAGCAAAATCTATGAACCACTTGGGATCTCGTATACAGCTCTTCGCAGATTTGTCCAGATGGACACTACAGAGACGCAGAGCTCTCCGCCCCCTCTTAGACGAACTACAACGACGAGGCCTTCCCTATACTTGGGGATTTCCATTCTGCCTTCGGGTTCGGAAGGGAGGTAGAGTGCATTGTTTGAGTCATCCTGGCGGAGTTCCGGCGTTCTCAGTTGCCTTGGATCTAACGGAGGTGGATATACCTGACTGGCCACCCCTGCCTTCATACTATGGACTTCAAGGTCTCCAAAGAGGCCAGATCCCTCAGCAGCAACGTCGTCGCAGGGGTCGGCCCAACGGTCCAGGGCACATGCATCCTGTAGACGACGAGGCTGGATAGTATGCCTTGTCCTAAATTGCAGGTGGCCCTGCGGTGTTATGTTTTGAGAGTTAACTTACAGTCTAGTAGGTTATACTGGTTTGTTGTTTAAAAGCGAAGTATTTATAATACTATCAGTGCTGTCGATATTGAAAATAGTTGAGAATTGGGGCATGTTTCACTAGCCTATAATTAGCTGTTACACGTATATTCTCTATCTGTTCAGTTCCCGTTATAAAGGGAATACGATGGTTAAATCATTGCAGGGTCGGGAACCGGGGGAGTAGGTGTCTCCAACTCCTCTTTTTGCTATACACTTAACCCCCGGAGGTGCTGGGTTGCCATCGAGGCACGCAGCTGTTATATTTTACCTCCAACAGGTATTCCTGGAGTGTGCTTACTTACACTCGTATAGTTAAAAATCCTATTTCTTTGTCTCCTTTCTCTTTTTCCTTTTTCTAACCTCTCGTCTACTTTCTTTGTTAATACCCACTCCCTTCACTAGCTCTCCCTCCCTCATCAACAACGGGCGTAGGACTCCGGAGCCAATCCATCTTGTTAGCCGTAGCCTGCATCCTTGGCCTCACGCTGCAGATACAATGTCGGGTAAGAACACTGTACAAAAGATAACATTGGGCTCTTTGAATACTAGAGGCTTTAATACTCCGCAGAAGCGGTCACATATTTTATATGGCATGCATAAGAAAAGAGTAAATATAGTAATCCTACAAGAGACACATTTTAAAGTCGGACACATCCCTAATATTCACGACAGGCATTACACGACCTGGTTTCATAGTGCTAACCCGGATTCACGCTTCCGCGGGGTCTCCATAGCGCTCCATAAATCCCTCCAGCATACCATATTGGACACATTGGTTGATGCGGAGGGCAGATACGTGCTTTTGAAAATTCAAATTTTTTCAACCACATATACTATAGCGGGTTGGTACGCTCCCGGCCGGGACCAAATACGAGCTGCTAGATCTTTCCTGAAGATCGTGGCTGAGTTTGCCGAGGGGGTGGTCATACTGGGAGGTGACTTTAACATGACTCTTAACCCAACTCTAGACTCCACGGCAGCGAGGTCATATCTTTCATATCGCCAGCTATCCTCACTGAAAAGGGATCTCCAGGATTTGCGACTCACTGATGTCTGGAGACTTTGTAATCCCACTGAAAGAGACTACACATTCTTTTCCACACCGCACAACTCTTATGGGAGGATTGATTTCTTTCTCCTTAGCCACTGTGCATTGGCCTGGAACCCGAGACCTTCTATCGGGAGTTTTCTATGGTCGGATCATGCTCCAGTGTTTCTGGACATTAGCCCTCCTGACTCGGGGCAGCGGCAGTGGACATGGAGATTGAACGATAATCTTTTAAAAGATAATACTTGTGCGGCCGACATCAAGTCTACCATAGCGGACTTCTTACAAGACCATGCACACGACACTACTGCCATCCCTGTTAAATGGGAGGCCCTTAAATGTGTTCTCAGAGGGGTCCTCATTAAGCATGGATCTCGCTTGAAACGAATAAAAAGTAAAGAGATTACAGACTTGACAGAAAAGATATTGACGTTAGAGACGAAGCATAAAATGGACAAGGACACGGAAACGCTGATTGACTTGATCAAATACAGAGACGATCTGAAGTCCGTACTGAATGAGAAATACCGACACCACAGAAATCGCTTTAAAAGTATATTATACGGTCAAGCTAACAAATGTGGACGTCTACTGGCCAGGTTCTTACATCCGCGTAACCAGACTACATATATCTCTTCTCTCCAGCAAAAGGGGGGTCGAGCGACGTCGAACCCGACAGAAATTTTGGACATAATGAGGCATTACTATCATACATTATATAATATTGGTGGAGATTGTTCCCCTCAGTCACCTTTGGATCCTCAACCAAGCATAGAATCGTATATTCACGACACCGCTCTTCCCACACTGGCCACGGATTTAACCATCCCGTTGGATTCGGACTTTACGACAGAGGAGATTGTTGAAGTCATCCAAAACACTCCGGCTGGTAAAAGCCCGGGACCGGATGGGTTTTCCCCTCATTTCTATAAGATGTTTCAGGAACAACTTAGCCCTATTATGACGGGGGTATTTAACTCCATCACAGCTGAGTCCCCGTTTGCCCCACAGTCTTTAGAGGCTTTTATTACGGTGTTGCCAAAGCCGGGCAGGGACCCTAAATTAGTAACAAATTATCGCCCAATATCTCTCATCAATGTTGATGTAAAATTATACGCCAAAATACTGGCTAATCGTCTGGCTCCCCTCTTGCCCTCGGTAATACATTCAGATCAGGTGGGGTTTGTGCGAGGAAGGGAGGCGAGGGACGGCATAAGTAAGACTCTCAACTTGACTGCCTATGCTAAATCGAAATGTAAACCGTTGGCTGTACTGTCGATGGATGCGGAGAAAGCCTTCGACCGTGTGCACTGGGGCTTCATGTTTTCGGCCCTGCGACAGCTGGGCCTAGGGAACTGTTTTCTGCATAGGGTCGCAGCCCTATACTCTGGCCCGTCGGCCAGGGTCAAGGTAAATGGAGCAATGTCGGGCTCTATGACCATTGGGAACGGGACCAGGCAGGGATGCCCTTTGTCGCCCCTTCTCTATGCGATAGTTATGGAGCACTTAGCAGTGGCGATCAGGAAGAATCCTAGTGTACACGGTCTATGGGTGGACGATATTCAGTATAAAGTCTCTCTTTATGCGGATGACCTCTTAGTGTATATATCCCAGCCACACATAACCCTTCCATCATTGATGGAGGAGTTTCAAAAATACGGAGAGGTCAGTAACTTCAAGATTAACTTTCAGAAAACTGAAGCCCTAAATATATCCCTAGGACAGGCTGAACTTATAAGACTTATGGGAAATTTCCCCTTCCGGTGGAAGACTGGGGCCATTCAATATTTAGGCATTCAAATCCCTACTGACACGACCGACTTATATAAGTTAAATTATGTGCCTTTGTTGGAGTCGACTCTGAAACGGTTGAGGGAATACGGACGGAAGACCATCTCATGGTTTGGTAGGATGAATTCATTTAAAATGGACATTCTTCCAAGGTTCTTATATCTATTCCAGGCGGTCCCGATAGTGCCGCCGAAGACATTCTTTCAGACCATTAGATCTGCGTTAATACGCTTTGTCTGGCAGACATCTAAACCTCGTCTTAAATATTCTATTCTAACCGCCCCGAAACCCAGAGGTGGAGCGGGCCTCCCTGACTTGGAACTCTATCACAGAGCTTCCCTACTTGCACGTCTGTTTGACTGGCAGTTCGGTCATCATTCTAAACAATGGGTACAATTGGAACAGGTATCTTTCGGCGTCCCATTGCGTCATCTCCCGTGGATCAGACGAACTGAACAGGTTGCAAATGACTATAAGGGACCAACAGGTTTCTTGACTCGAGAAGTTCTACGGGTCTGGAATCGGGTTAAACATAAACAGAAACTGATCAGTAATTTGAACCCACTGTCACCGATATTTGGTAATCCGGGCTTTCCCCCAGGGTGTCACAGAGACCAATTTTTGGGTTGGCACAGGAGTTCTGACTTACGATTGGGACAGACACTAATGGACGGAAAATTTCCGACATGGGACGCCTTACGGGAAAAGTTCCCAGGTAGGACACTCTCCTGGTTGGAGTATAACCAGTTGCGATCGTTTATACGGGGACGTTTGGCCGACTGTACTTCTCGCCCTCCCATGACGCGGTTGGAAGCTCTCTTACAAATGCAAGACCCTCCCTCACATTTGATTTCCTTTTTATATAAGGAACTTCACTCAGGGGATTCGGAAGGGGTTCCAAGTTACATCCGCGCATGGGAGGAAGAGATGGGATGCAAGTTCTCGAAGGAGGACCTTGATAAAGCTTTTCTTTATACACATAAAATGTCTCCGGCCGGGGGCGCTCAAGAGAAAAATTACAAGATACTGACTAGGTGGTATCTGTCCCCCGTTAGATTGAAGTCCATCTTCCCGACATTGGATGATACATGCTGGCGATGTGCAATGGAGAGAGGCACGCTATACCACATATGGTGGCAATGCCCTGCTATACGACCCTTTTGGGAGGGGGTTTTTCGGGCATACCAGGAGATCTCTGGGAAATGTGTCCTTCCCTCCCCACAAATTGCCATTTTATCAATTCTTCCGGGTTCCATATCAACACAAAAGAAGAGCCTTCTCCGGTTTTGTATTACTGCAGCAAGGATGGTGATCCCGCGCTACTGGCGAACAACGACAAAGCCAACTATAGCAGAGTGGTTATCAGAGTTTATAGACATTTTTCGTATGGAGGAGTTGATGGCTGAATTGGAGGGAGATAATTCTCGCTTGATTCGAACATGGCAGCCCTGGATAGTGTTCAGGGAGACGCCTGGACTACTTCGGTTAACTGAAAATATTTCTTAGAGACCGGCTCGGAGATCCGTAACCCATCCCTCAGTCCCCCCCTCCCCTCCCTGTGAGTTATCCTTTTCTTTCTGTTTCCTTACCCTATCTCTTTGATACTTGTAATACACCCTCACAGGTTATGGGTAAAATGTTGGCGAATCCGGTATGGCTTGGTGTATAACCATGTATAATACTGTATCTTGTACCTTATGTCTTGTTTGTTATATGTTAAAATCTTTTAACTTCTTCAATAAAAAAGATTCAACATAAAGGCCGCAGCGTCGGCCTGCGCACGGCCGCTGCTAAGCCCCGCCCCCTACCACACCTCCACCGGTAGCTCCGCCTCCGGGCGCATGACGCTGCATGCATCATGCATCCCCTATCTTTATCACTGAGGACGCAGGCCGTGCGTAGTATGCATTTGGCGGTGCCTGCGTCCTTTTGACGGTGCACCGAGCGCAACCAAATTGCAACAGGTTGCGTTTGGCGCTGGTCGGCGCACCGTCAAAAGGACGCAGGCGCCGCCAAAACGCATACTGCGCACGGCCTACGTCCTCAGTGATAAAGATAGGGGATGTTTTTGGCATTAAAATGGGCACTGTAGGTGTGTTTCCTGTCCTCCACTCACTGACGACTTTTCTTCCCCATTGACTTGCATTGGGTTTCGTGTTTCAGTCGGCCTTCAACTTTTCACGATAATCAGCCGATTGCGTTCGACCCGACTTTTGCGAAAGTCGGGTTTCATGAAACCCTACTCGACCCGAAAAAAAGGCAAAGTCGCTCATCTCTAATCACGGCACCTCTACCCTCCATCTAAACTGTCTTCCTTCTAGATCTACTTCATCAATGTGTCAATCAGTTTTTAAAGGAACACGCCAGGGAAAGCTGATACACTGTGTTATGCCTGTGACAAGACTTGTGAGGGGGTCCATGAAAAATGATGTGATGCAACATTATATCAGACTTGTGCTTAGTGCGGCAGTTTTGCCTAAAGTACCACTTTAAGTTACTTCCCTTCCTCCTTCTTCTGGTATATAACTGTAGATGTGAATTTCATTTCATTAAGTTCCCAATTTTATTCTCAATTTCTTTTTATATTAGTGTCACTCTTTAACGATTCTTCGCTACAGATGAATGGATCAAGGTAAATTTGAAATTAAATAGAACCTGTCATCTAGTTTTCCCAATATAAAGTTTGTCCACCATCATTAGGGCCTTTTACAACATACTGGAATGCTGTAAAAAAAAGTCCACAATCCAGTCTGTGGATCCCAAAAAGGAGCTTTTATAATACCCACAGACGGGGCGGTCCGGTCCAATGGGTGTCTCTGGTCTTGATCCGGCTCCTCCTCGCTTTTTGCAATCGTCATCCACACAATGTCTTCCATCATGCACCTACACAGGCGCCCTTCTCTCTAACCTGCCAATGGCAGAGCACAGTGCTGTAATGTGCATGCACGATTTACTTTTTGGTCATCTGGTCTCTTTGGCCTTCCCCGACACATGCGCACTACAATACTTTGATGTGTCCTTGACAGGTCAGCGAGATGTACGCCTGTGCAGGAATGAGATGGCGAACACTGTGTGGTTGAAGTAGGATGCGTCATCCAAACCAAGCAAGAAGGAGGATGGCGTTCGAAAAAAGAGAGGAGGCCACGGATCAAGAAAAGAGACACCCATTGGACTGGACCGCCTCATCTGTGAGTATTATAAAAGGTCTTTTTTGGGATCTGCAGACTGAATTGGGGACTTTTTACAGAATTCCAGTATACTATAAAAAAGGCCCTTATGGTGGTGGCTGTACTTTATATGGGGAAACCCTTGGACAGGATCCCTTTAAGCACAGAGTAAAACATGCAGTAGCTCCGTAGATTGGCAGAGAAGATCGTTGGCACGTAAAGTAAAAATCTCTGCTTGGTTTGAGATGCAGACAAGGCAAACAAAGGTATCCACCTGTTTGGATATAAGGTTTCACCACATTATTAGTCCAGCTTAGAAGATTACAGATACAATAAAAATATTGCATCAGGGCAAAGACCAACGCGTTTCAGCCATTGAACTGAAAAGTGTCTGCGCGGATTTTCCCCAGAAATTCAATTCACAGAGAAGTTATTCTCCGGGAATTGAATGTCCCTTTATTATGCTCTAGGGTCTCTTCTGTCTCCAGGCAGAGCCCAACAATCAGTCATGGTGGGAATGCTCCTCAAGGCGCTGACCGCCTACCATGACAAGCAGAGGATGCATTTTTGAGTAATTTACATTTTCTACTTATATTCTTATATCTGTCCACATCTTGTCATCAAGTTCCCCAGCTGTGAAAAAAGCATTATTACATGTTACAGTCTTGTGAGACAATCATGCTATATGTATCTCTATGTGACTGCCAGTGGTTTTGATGGGAGTTGCCGCCTGAAGGATTTATTAGAATATCACAATTATGTATTGAATTTGTATGTATTGAATTTGTATGATACATTTAAAGTGGATCTGTCCCCAGATTTCACATTACAAATTACGTAATGCCCACATTAATAAATTGATCTCTTAGACCTGATGAAACTGGTGTCCTTACTGGAAAAATCTATGTCAAAATACAGAATAGTTGTACATTCTTAATTCAAACTTTACACCCAATCTCCACCCTCCTAGCCTAATTGACAGTTACTCACTGCACCTCCTCCCTGCTGCTGGAATCTCACACTGCTCATTACAAACTGCAGCTTCTGGGTCACACTGGATGGGTAGAGACTGAATACTCTTGGACTCATGAGATATTTCACTAGTATCAGGAATATACAACCACTCTGACATGGATTTTCAAAGTATCTGTAGTAACTTTTCCATGCACCATGCCACAAGATAAGTGCGTACTTGGGACAATCTCCCAAAACATTTTCAGCGATTACAGAAAGTAAATCTTTCCAAGGTACTGGAGAAATTGTTTTGTTTCTTCACTGTCCAAAATGCATAAAAAAAATCAAAAGTCATTTCATGTTTTATGCATTTTCAACAATAAAGAAACCACATAATTACTCCGGTGCCTTGTAAACAATTATTTTATGGATTTTCAAAGAAAGCACACCAGCCTCAATTGGTCTAAAAAATCTAATTAATAATGTATGCAGCTTGTATTCTGACATCTGGAGACAGTTTAAGTCAAAATGGAAAAGAGTAGAACTATCTCAGTAGAAAGGTAAAATGAGCAATTGTAAGTGCACAGTGCTATATAATATGATGACTGCAATATATTAAAAGGATAAACACATTTGATGGGAGGAGGAAGAGGAGGAGGAGGGCTTCTTTAATGAAATTCACAATAGGAGAACGATGGACACATCTTTTGAAAGCAATACTTAAATTATACAATACCTGTAAGCAAGTCTTAAAAATTCAGTGGGATATCGTTCCCTAGATATTGATTTCTTTCCAGTTCTCATAACCAGCTACATATCAGTAACAAAGCAGAAACACGTCCTTCCGCAAACTCAACTCTATCCTTTCGGGCTCCATCATCTTGACTTCTTCATCTAACCTTGCCGTGCTATCACTGGTGCTCTCTTTCATCAGTCCTGTCCTAGTTTGCCGAGATTGTTTGCATTATTATGATTTATAAGAAGAGAATATCTCCGTGTGCTTCATCATGCTGAATCAATGTATTTCTGCAGCACTTTCACTTTTCGGGGAACCTTACAGTCTTATTGGATTTCACAAGTTATTGAATTAGTGATAGACTAAAGAAAGTCTTCCAGGTCTTCATTTTCAGGAACTAAATGTAAGAATAGTCCTTGAATTTGTCAATTTTACTCTCTTCCTGCTTAGCTTGATTACAAAAGACATTTATAGTAACCGATTATCAAACAGTTATTTTTTTTTGTGGGGGAAGAAATTGGGATATTTTCCTCTATTGTCATTATTTATAAAGAACATTAAGTGCATTAACATTTTAGTGCTATCATTAAAGAGGGATTGAGCTTTCTAGATCCTAGGTTTGTATGTCTCCTGTTAAATAAATAATGAGAAGAAGTGGATGCCCGCCAATGACTTTCTGGGAGATTGAAGGGCGTGAGAAAATCCAATAGTTGGCAGATCATACTGTTGCCAGCTGCGTGTATCATAATTGGACAACTATACACAGTTATTGTAGTTTTATACAACCAGGAAAACTGTAAATCTAGAGTACACTAAATGGGCAATCGTAAAGGAACATTGTCAGAAACATTTACCCCCAAAACCATTAATATAGTTGTGTAGCCCTATAAAAGATAAGCCAGTCAATTCCTTAATAACCCCAAAGCAATGATCCAGTAGTAAGAAATCACATTTTGAAGTTGTGTCTGAAAGTGCCTTAGGGTAACGATTAGAGTTGAGCGATACCATCCGATACTTCAAAGTATCGTATCGGATGGTATCGGCCGATCTTTAAAAAAAGTATCGGTATCGCCGATTCCGATACCGGAAGTCCCATTCAAGTCTATGGGACTTCCGGTATCGGAATAAGAAAAACCCTTTCCTGCCCTTGTACAGCCTCTCTGGGGTCTGTACGGGCCTTTCGGGGGGCTGTGCCGGCCTGCCAGGGGGTCTGTGCAGGCTCCGGTGGTCTGTGCCGGCCTGCCGGTGGTCTGTGCAGGCTCCGGGGGGCTGTGCCGGCCTGCCGGGGGGCTGTGCCGGCCTGCCGGGGGGCTGTGCCGGCCTGCCAGGGGGTCTGTGCAGGCTCCGGTGGTCTGTGCCGGCCTGCCGGTGGTCTGTGCAGGCTCCGGGGGGCTGTGCCGGCCTGCCGGGGGGCTGTGCCGGCCTGCCGGGGGGCTGTGCCGGCCTGCCGGTGGTCTGTGCAGGCTCCGGGGGTCTGTGCAGGCATCGTCCGATGGGACTACAAGTCCCATCTGGCGATGCCTGCTACCATGACAGTGATTGACACATTAGCCAATGATGGGACAGTAGTAGTCCCATCATCCGGCTAATGTGTTAAATGTAAAAAAAAAAAAAAAAAAAAATTACATGCTACATTCATACTACATACTACATACATGCTACATTCATACTACATACTACATACATACTACATATATACTACATGCATGCTACATATATACTACATGCATGCTACATACATACTACATGATACATACTACATATATACTACATGCATGCTACATACATACTACATATATACTACATGCATGCTACATACATACTACATGCTACATGCATGCTACATACATACTACATACATGCTACATATATACTACATACATACTACATATATACTACATGCATGCTACATACATACTACATGCTACATGCATGCTACATACATACTACATGCTACATGCATGCTACATACATACTACATACATGCTACATATATACTACATACATACTACATATATACTACATGCATGCTACATATATACTACATGCATGCTACATACATACTACATATATACTACATGCATGCTACATACATACTACATGCTACATGCATGCTACATATATACTACATACATGCTACATATATACTACATACATACTACATATATACTACATGCATGCTACATACATACTACATATATACTACATGCATGCTACATACATACTACATGCTACATGCATGCTACATACATACTACATACATGCTACATATATACTACATACATACTACATATATACTACATACATACCACATACATACTACATGCATGCTACATATATACTACATGCATGCTACATACATACTACATATATACTACATGCATGCCACATACATACTACATGCTACATGCATGCTACATACATACTACATGCTACATACATACCACATATATACTACATACATACAACACATTCATACAATACATACATAGACATACAGTACATATAACATAGAGTAACATACTTACCAATACTTGTCACATTGTTCCCCGAAGCCATTGTCGTCTACGGAATAAATATTAACATAACAAACCACAAAAATACTCACCCACGATCCGAAGCAGTCCACGAGTGTGTCCCACGATGATCTTGGGTAGAGAACTGCAGCATCAGCTGATGCTGCCGTTCTCTACGGGCTGCAGGAATCCAATGACGGAAGGTAGGTATCCTTCCGCACTGTATTCCTCCGCCACTTAAAAAAAAAAAAAGTCCCTAGTCTCACTTTATGCCATTGCTGTGTGGGAATTTCCCACACAGCAATGGCATAAAGTGAGACTAGGGACTTTTTTTTTTTTAAGTGGCGGAGGAATACAGTGCGGAAGGATACCTACCTTCCGTCATTGGATTCCTGCAGCCCGTAGAGAACGGCAGCATCATCTGATGCTGCAGTTCTCTACCCAAGATCGTCGTGGGACACACTCGTGGACTGCTTCGGATCGTGGGTGAGTATTTTTGTGGTTTGTTATGTTAATATTTATTCCGGAAAGACAATGGCTTCGGGGAACAATGTGACAAGTATTGGTAAGTATGTTACTCTATGTTATATGTACTGTATGTCTATGTATGTATTGTATGAATGTATTGTATGTATGTAGTATATATGTGGTATGTATGTAGCATGTAGTATGTATGTAGTATGTATGTAGCATGCATGTAGCATGTAGTATGTATGTA